>NC_092872.1:625594496-625929496 GCF_028372415.1 Notamacropus eugenii
GTGGTCTCTCCACCATGCTGTGCCTCTTTGTCAATGAAGTATAGTGGAAGGAGTTCAGAGAACCTGGACTCTAGTACTAACTTTGTGACCTAGAATAATCCACTTGCTTGTTCTGAGACTCAATTTCCTCACCTGTCAAATGGGAGGGTTGTACTGCACAATCTCTTAAGTGTCTTCTATCTCTGTCATCCCTTGATTCTAAAGTTCTTTGAATCGCACTAGTAGAACTTAGCGCAGAAGATTAATGTTTAGTTACAGCATATCGGTGTGAGCAAGAAAAGGGAACAAAGACACATAATATAAATCCCAGAGGTCACCCCCCCCATCATCACTTTCTCCTATCCTCTCCTAAACATCTGATCTCTAAGTGATAATCAGATGGTACTCACTCAAGGTTCAAATGCAGGGCTTGGAAGAACACATACAATATGACTGACAGGCTGAATTAAATTTATATATAGCATCTTACAGGGACCAAAGGGCTTTACAAAATAATGATTTGGATACTGAAAACACAGAGATGGAAAAGGTATATTTAACTGGCATTCCAGGCTCAGCAGTAGCTAATAGCTTCGAATATTTAAGCCTGTGTCGTTGAAAAGGTAAAAAAAAATGCAGCAGAAACTACCTCCTGATATCTCAGTATATTTTTTAAATGTCAAGAATTTTTTGCACATTTCCCTGGATCAATATTTAAATCAGTAAGCAAGTATTTACTGAGAGCCCAGTGCTAAATGTGTAAGTTACCAAAGCAGTTATTAAAGAAGGCACAGAGAGACACGGTGATCTCAATCAGGGAGATCACAGATTTGCTGGGAACGCACACCACATACATACAAAATGACAGCAACTCCAGGTGGTACAAGTATAGTGTCGAAACAAGAAGGGTGCCACTGTTTTCCTTTTTGTTCTAATTCTTCCTTCACAATATGACTAATGTGGAAACATCTTTAAAATAATTATACATGTAGAAATGATAACATATTGCTTGTTGTCTTGGGGAGAAGACAAAATTTGGAAATCAAAATCTTATAAAAATGAATATTGAAAATTATCTTTCCATGTAATTGGGGAAAAAATACTATTAAGTGTGAAGAATTCTCTCTTTTTTTTTTAAGAGTACCACTAGAAGAAAAAAATGACAATAACTGGTGTTTATGTAGCAGTTTTTGATCTGCAAAGTTATTCACATTCATTAGCTCATTGAATCCATGCAAAGATACTGCTGTGCAAGCATTTTCTTTTCATTTTCCAATTGAAGAAACGGAGAGGGAGAGGGAGGGGGAGGGGGGGGAGGGGGAGGGGGAGGGGAGGGGGAGGCTCTTGACAATGAGTCATAGAACCAGAATTTAACCTTAGGTTTTTGAATTCCAAAGCCAAGGCTTGTTTCACTATGCTCCAGCTGCCCCGCATTGTATGATGTATAATTTAGTTTGTCTTTTCTCTACCATTCCCATTTGCTGTTGAAGGCACCACCATCTCACAAATCATTCAGGGTCTGAAATTTCAGAGTTTTTTTTTTTTTCACTCTTCCTTCTTCATTGAATAAACATTTGTTGGGTGCCTACTGTATACTGTGCTAGGTTCCAGAGATATAAATACAAAAATGACTCAATCCCTATGCCTAAGGGGGCAACATTTTAATCTCTATGATCTCTGAGATCTAAACAATTCTGAACAGTTCCATCAATTCTGTCTCACCAATGCCTCTCACATCTGTCTTCTATTTTCCACTACTGCTGTCCCCCCCCCCAAAAAAAATCAGGTTTTCATTATTTCTCACACCTGGGCTAATATAACAACCTCCTAATTAGTTTCCTTACCTACAGACTACCTTTTCTAATTCACAGCTTATACCATTGTGTATGCAATCTTTCTAAAGCACATTTGATCACATGACAACTATTTACAAACTTCCAGGGGCTTCTCATTGAATATAAGGAGATAAAACACAAACCAGCTTACTGTTGTTACTCAAAGTCATCCATAGATGTGACTCCTAATGACCTTTCTCCTCTGCTTAACTACTGCTCTTCATTCACTCTGTGATTTACTCTAGGTCACACTAGATTGCTACTTGGTCTCTGATTCCATCCCATCACTTGCTCTTATGTTGATGGAGGCTATTTCCTGTTCCTGGGATCTATTCCCTTGCCTTTTATCCCATTATATATAAATCAAATCTCCCCCTTTCATCCAAGGTACATTTCAGAGGACCATAGATCTTGAGCTGACAGGGACCTCAAAGAACATAGGATCCAACCACCATTTTGGAGACTAGGAAATTGAAGGCCAGGAAGTTAAGGGATGTCCCAAAGATTGTTCCAATGGTAAGCATTAGTAATGGGTTTTGAACTCATGTCCTCTGTCTCCAAACTCTCTTTTCTCTAAGACAAACTCTCTCTTCATTATACCATGTAGGTGGTATAAATGTCTATAAAGGTCTCTACCATGAGACCTTTGATTTCCCCACATAGAAGCTATTTCCTATTCCAAATATATATTTACCTTTCAGGAATCACATGAAAAAAAAGAACAATATGGTATATTAAATGGAGTGCCAGCCTTGGCATCAGGTTAAAGTCCTACTTCTGACACGCATTGGCTGTATGACCCTTAGCAAATCATCTAATCTCAATGCCTTGGACAATTCTATGAGATTTTAGAGAGAAGAGTACATCAAGCTCTGCACTGGTATAATGTGAGGGATTTTCCTCAAATAAACTTCCCCATACGCACTGTCCATGAAGGAATCACATTCTAATGGGCATTATAATTATCTTTGTTCATGCTTCTAATTCCCCCTCTGCTCTAAGTCTGTGAGCACAAGAACTAGGCCCTTTTTTATCTTTAAGAGATCCTTATGTCAGAGGCTCACCCGGGAAACAAAGGGAATAGTAAACTGTTTAGGGAGATTTTCTCACCTTCTTAGTTCATAGTGATGGGGTTCAGACTCTGGGAACCTCCTTGAACTCCCCTTGAATCTTCCCACTTAATCTGGCCTTTCATACTCAAATATGCTACCCTTAACTAGCCTAGGCCCTCCATTGTCTAATACCTCTCCATTGCCTACAGTTGTTTCCTATCCTTGTTTACATCATGTTACCCCAGTCTCAACAAGATCCTCCTTAGACCCTCCACCCAGATTACTAGACCACCTCTAAATCTTTCTCATGGTCTGTCTATACATAAAGTTCTTTTGTGACTCCATGAAGGTGCCAGATTCAATCCAGTTCAGACTCTGACTAGCTGAGATTCTGTCTGACTCGCATGTCAAACGTCACAATGCTTAGGCTCCTTAAGAGTCAACCTGTACAGGGTTTATTGGAGGCTGTTCACCCTGAGCCAACAGGCCTTATCTGACCAGCAGGTCCTGTTGACCCTGAAGGAGCTCGATGTGAGTAACGGATGAGGCGGGAGGCAAAGATGTGAGGCAACTCCGTTTATTCAAACTAGCTCAGGCAGTTACATAGTATCATGTACGCCTTAGTTACGTAAGCAGCACAAGCAAGATTAAACTAGTTCAAGCAAGTTTTGCTACTGCTTTCCAGCCATGTTTCAGGAAGTATCTGGTGGTGAACAGGGGCAGAACCCTTCCTCCCAGCTCCATCTTATTCATGCCTTACCAATCTCCCCTCAGTTTACCTGAGCCATGATTGGTGTACGCCGTCCAAGAGAGCTGAGGGTTGGCAATTCCCTTACATCAACCCAATATGGCGAACCTTCAATAAGCTTTGTTTTACTTTGGCTGAAAGAAGTCTTGAGTCAAATTCACTAGGTAGGACCCAGCCTGTTGGTATTTTGGGGTCCCAAGCACCCCCAGACCTTAACAATAGCTCCACTGGAAAAACCTCCACAAAAGCACAACCATAGCAGATAGTATATGGCAACTGACATCCCACTTGCCACTATGCTGTTCAAGGCATGTTGCAAAAAATATAAACCCCTAAATTTATATAAATACCCAATCATTCATCATATTGAATAGAAGGGCTTTCAAGCCATGGCCTTTTCCCACAAGTTCTGTGCATTCTAGCTGCTCTCTAGTTGCTCTCTAACATTCTTGGATAATCGGAAGGGAAGTGGTCTCACCTCTTTTCCACTCCTCTCCTCTCTCTCTTCTCCCCAAAGCTTCTTGACATTATTCATGGTTTTATATCACATGGAAGAGATAGTTCTGAAGTGAATTCAGTGAACTTCTATGCTATCTTCAAATTATTTGACAAATCTCCCCAAGGAAATGTGAATGTAAAATCTCCAGGCTTTCCCTTTTCTTCTGATGTCATCAGTCAATAAATATTTATTAAGCACCTACTATATGCCAGGGGCTTTAATGTGTGTTTAGGGAGGACCAGTACCAGTACCTTTGGTGTGATGGCTGCTGAACCCTTTTCAGGGCTCTTTCCACCATTTGGTGTCCATCTGTTTCATCTAAGTCTCACCTGTGGCTCCAAGAAGTTGCTGCATGTGCAGCAGCCACACCCCAGTAAACCATTTCAGCAGACAGGCCAAACCAGGTTGAGGGTAACCAAGGGTTCTCAAACCCACTGGTGAGTTAGGGGGGGTGTCTATCACAATCATGTGAAGACTTCATCTGGTGGAATGGGGGGATGAGAACAATTTTTTCCAAAGGTCACGAAGGCAGATGAAGCAGGCAGTGTGGAGCACTTAGAGCTTGGTTAGACACTGAAGACACCAAGGTCATCCACTGCATCCTGAGCCATCGCCAGTCATCTTGACTCTGTCCTACCACTGGACTATGATGACTCTGGAGGAAAGAGTGAAGCTGACGACTTTGTGCAACTCTGCCTCACTTAAATCTAATTTATGCAGGAATCAAAAGACATCACCCATACCATTTCACTATTATGCCTCAAAGTCCTATGATGATAGGCAAGTGATGAAGCAGATACACTGGGAGCTGTAGGCACAACCCTGCACATAGGCAGCCCAGGCCATAGGGTTGTTTCTCACTGGAAACAGCAATGGGACTCTGCAGCCCCTGGGTGTCTGAACAGCCTTTTAATGATCATACTGCTCACCTCCTGGTGTGAGGAAGGGGGCTAGACAAGGTGCCCTAAACATTGCCTGCTTACCCAACCCTGGCCTGATTACCACGGCAGATAAGGAATCCCCCTATGTGGTTGAAACACAAAAAAATGTACGGAAACATCTGTAAAGATGATTCCACTCATCATCAGCACATGGAACGTGCACACACTAATAGACAACACAAAATCCAGTACACCTTAAAGAAGAACTGCTCTTGTTGCAAGAGAACTCAACAGGTATCATATCCAAATAGCACCCCTCAGTGAAACAAGGTTGGCAAGTGAAGACCAGCTTACTGAAGTTGGAGCTGGATACACCTTTTTCTGGAGTGGGCGCAGCGAAGGGGAGCACCATGAAGCTGGCATGGGTTTTGCAATCAAAACCAATTAATCAGCAAGCTGGTATGCCTGCAAAAAAGGAGTGAATGACAGGCTCATGACAATGTGATTGCCACTCACAGGAAAACACCATGCCACCATCATTAGTGCCTACGCTCCCACCCTGACAAACATTGATGAAGTCAAAGACAAATTTTATGAAGATCTAGAGACCCCTTATTGTCAATGTGCCAAAAGAGGACAAGCTTATAATTCTGGGTGACTTTAATGCAAGAGTAGATCTGGCAGGGAGTCCTAGGGAGGAATGGAGTTGGAAACAGCAACAGCATGGTCATTTACTGCTGAAGACTTGGGCCTTCTCATGACCTGCTCATCACCAACACTGTCTTCCATTTAACTAAATGCAATAAAACTTCATGGATGCACCCTCGCAGCAAACATTGGCATCTAATAGATTATATGATTGTAAGGAGAAAAGACAGACAAGATGTGAGAATGACAAAGGCAATGTGTGGTGCAGAGTGCTGGACTGATCATAGACTTATCCTTTCCAAGCTAAATATTCCCATTCATCAAAAGCACCACCCCCAAGGCAAAATGACTACCAGAAGCAATGTCAACAAATTAGAGCTCTTCTCTGAGCATGAACAGTTTGCTGTTGACTTGGAGGGGAAGTTGAGCCAACACACAGTTGGCAACAGTGGAGAAGAAAAGGAGTGGGCAGCATTCAGAGATTTGGTGTACAGTACTACATTTGCTCATCTGGGTCAGAACACTTGCTAATACCAAGACTGTTTTGATGAAAATGATAGGGAAATTCAGAAGCTGCAAAATGAAAAATGAGAACTCCACAGGATTTACCAGCAGGATAGTTCATCCACCTCTAAGAAGGCAGCATTTAATTCCATCAAAAGCAAAGTACAAACAAAGCTTAGAAAGATGCAGGATTTCTGGCTCAGTAAGAAGGCAGATGAAATTCAGTTTTATGCTGATAGTAACAATCCAAAGCTCTTTTATGATTCCCTGAAAGCTATTTATGGACCAAAAACCTACGATGCATCACAACTATGCAGTGCTAATGGAGCCACATTGATTAGCGATAAGGACATGATCCTAGAGAGATGGGCTGAACACTTCCATAGTGTTCTCAACAGACCATTATCAATCAATGCTGAGGCCATTGACAGTTTACCCCAGGTTGAAATCAATCTCTCCTTAGCTGAACTTCCAACTGAAGAAGAGGTTTAGAGGGCCATTAGGCTCCTTTCATGTGGCAAAGCACCTGGTGCTGATTCTATTCCAGCTGAGATTTACAAGATAGGGGGACCATTGCTCATACAAAAGTTGACTGAAATTTTCCAGGTTATATGGCAAGAGGGAGGAAGTTATCCCCCAGGAGTTCAAGGATGCCTCCACCATCCATCTCTATATGGGTAAAAGGAATAGATTGCCCTGTGACAATCACAAGGGGATCTCCCTCTTAGTCATTGCTGGCAAAATTCTTGCTAGAGTCCTTCTTAATAGGCTGATCCTTTACCTGGAAGATGGTCATATACCTGAGAGTCAGTGTAGCTTCAGAAAGGGCTGAGGAACAGTTGCTATGGTGTTTGCTGTCCGACAACGCCAGGAAAAATGCCAGGAACAGAATAGAGGTCTGTAGACAATGTTTGTAGATCTGACCAAGGCCTTTGACCCTGTTAGTCATGAGGGTTTATGGAAAATTATGTCAAAATTTGGTTACCCAGAGAAGTTCATCAATATTGTACATCAATTTCATGATGGCATGTTTGCCCAGGTTCTGAATAATGGGCAAAACTTTCGTGCCTTCCCAGTCATCAGTGAAGTAAAACAGAGCTATATGCTTGCTCCCATGCTTTTTAGCATGATGTTTTCAGCCATGTTGTCAAATGCTTTCAATGAGGATGAACACCAAGGTCAACTACCATAATGATGGTAAGTTCTTCAATTTGAAAAGGCTACAAGCCAAGAACAAAGTGGAGGGAGTGTTGGTGCATGATTTTCTGTTTGCAGATGATTGCGCACTCCTTGCAGCCTCTGAAGCTGAGATGCAACAAAGTATGGATCAGTTCTCTGCTGCCTGTGTTAATTTTGGCTTAATAATTAACACCAAAAAAACACAGGTGCTCCATCAGCTACCACCACACCATCCATACGTGAAACCATCAGTTACAACAAATGAAGAAGCTTTGAATGCTGTGGATAAGTTCACTTACCTTGGTAGTATACTTTCCAGGGATGTACACATTGACAATGAGGTTGATGCACATTGCCAGAGCTAGCTCAGTGTTTGGAAAGCTTTGAAGAAAAGTTTGACAGAGAAGAGGTATTAGACTGACTACCAAATTGAAGGTCTACAGAGCCGTTGTGCTGACATCATTGTTGTGTGCCTGTGAAACATGGACAGTCTACCAGCACCGTGCTAGGAAACTGAATCATTTCCATTTGAACTGTCTTAGGAAGATTCTCAGAATCACCTGGCAGAATAAGGTACCAGACACTGAAGTCCTTGCTCAAACTGAACTGCCAAGTATTCAAACTATGCTTCAGAGAGCACAACTCTGATGGGCTGACCACATTGTTCAAATGCCAAATGTATGCTTGCCAAAAAGACTATTTTATGGAGAACTTGCATGGGGCAGGCGATCACGTCGTGGCCAGAAGAAACGATACAAGGACAGTCTCAAGGTCTCTCTCAAGAACTTTGGATTTGACTGTGGGACATGGGAGACACTGGCACATGACCGCTCAGCATGGCATACCCACATCAGAAAAGGTGCTGTTCTCTTTGAACAAAGCAGAATTGAGACAGCACAAAGTAAATGCAGGATGCGCAAATTTTGGATATCCACCCAAAATATTCAAATGGACTCTCTGTGCCCAACCTGTGGCAGAGCTTTCTGAGTTCATACTGGTCTTATCAGCCACAGTCGAACACACTGAAATTTCACTTTATAATGGTGATTTCATTTTTGTCCTCTTCAAAGACGAAGGACAACTCCCTATATGCCAGGCACTGTGCTAAGTTTTAGGAATACTATAAGAGGCAAAACAGTCTCTGCCCTCATAGACCTTACAATTTAATAGAAGAGACCACCATCAAACAAATATATACAAACAAGCTATATACAGGATAAAGAGGAAATAATTAAAAGAGGGAAGGCACTCAAATTAAGAGGGGTTGGGAAAGGCTTCCTGTAGAAGATGGAATTTTAGTTGGGACTTAAAACGAAGTCAGGGAAGCCCCTAAGTGGAAATGACAAGGGAGTGTTCTAGGAGTAAAGTCAGAGAGAATGCCTACAGGTGAAAGATGGGAATGTCTTTTTAGTGCAATGGCCAAGAGACCAGTATCACTGGATGGAATAGTGTGGAGGGGTATACAGGGTGAGAGGACTAGAAAAGAAAGGAGGGGCTAGATCATGAACATCTATGAGCACCAAACAGATTTTGTATTTGATCTTACTAAGAGATCACTGATAACTTTGGAGAGAACCGGTGTTCATCTTCATTCCTTCTTGAAGTGGACAAATGACATCATGGGGATGATGACTTGACAATGGATTAAATTGAAGTGAGGCAGAGCAGAACAAAGTCATCAGTCTCATTTTCTCCTCCAGAGTCATCGAAGTTCAGTGGCGAGACAAAGGTCAAGACAATTGTTGAAGGCCCAGGAGGCAGTGGATAAATTTGACCTTTCTAAATGAAGATCTTCCCCAGGTCTCAGTTTGTCTGAGGCCATGTTCATTCAATATCTAAGGGCTAGGTAAGAATTGAGACAAAAGATTTTCTATCACAAAGATATCAATCTAAGAAGAGATGACCTTCACAAATTTCTGGCCAGAGCAGAAAACAATTGCTATTTATACTTATTCTAAACCATTAAAACCTAACCAATGAGCCACCATTGGCCACTTAGTGAAAGCCAGAGTTATTTGACTTTAAAGGTCTAGTCAAGTAGCTTCCTTTAAGACATAATGGGCTTTGACAAAGCCCATTTTTCAGAGCTATATTTCACATGAAAATTGAAAACTGTAGAGGACAAAAAGTAAATTGTCCCAGCTTTTTGTAAAAATAAAAGGAGGAGGAGATATAGCAACATTCCCCAAGTTCTACTTGAATTGGCAGGGTGGGTCCCCAGAGGGCAGAGAAGATTATTCTGAGATAACATGGAAAAGACAATTAATACAAAATCTTCTCCTAAGAACCTGGTTCATTCCTTTCCACACATACACACAGCATGCCCTGGAGTAACAATTAGACCATAACAGTAGTGAGGCACAGGTGTAAGATAGGTATAAAAACGTTTAACTCACATCACCTGTTCTACAGGTCCTTCTCTATGTATAGAGATCTCATGAAGAACCTTTGATGTTTGTGTTGCTTTTCGGCATCCTTTGCCCGGGAAGAGGATCTACGACATCATGAGGGTGATGTCTTGATTTGTGCATGGATTAGATTTAAGTGAAGCACAGTCATCAGCCTCACTTTCTCATTCAGGGTCATTAAAGTCCAGGGGCAAGACAGAAGTCAAGATGACTTTGAAGAGAGTAGCCTCAATGGAATGAGGAAGTTGATCATGAGGTTTCAAGAAGAGAGAATGTGTGGACACCTATGCAGAGGGCCCCTTCAAGGAGTTGAGGCAGATAGGACAAAATAAGATATAGGATGAGTGAGATGAGGAGATTGTGAAGACTTTTCATAATAAAAATATGGGGAATATTGTATTTTCTAAATAGAATTTCTTTTCCATAAGGCCTCTCTTTCTGGATACCCTGTTTCCAGAAGTCTGGGGCTTTGGGCAGTTGGGGCTCCTCCCTTTCCTCTGTGAAAGTGCTGTGGACTATAGCAGAAACTTGGAAGTTACTCAGATCTCTCCTTTGCTTGTTATTGCCACATCAACACTACCAGCTCCCCCTTCTCCCCCTTCCCTCTTTTCTACTTTAGTTATAGAAAAGCCACATCAGCAGTTAAGTTAGGTATTAAATTTGGAAGTGTGTTAGGATAGGTGAGTATTTCCCAGGGTTTGTCTAGTTTTTCACTCTTAGACCGTAAGGCCACCTCTCAGCCAATGGAAAGGTAGGATAGTGGGGAGGTGGGATGCTCTGCATTAGGATATAAGATTGTGCTCTGATTTCTGTAAGTTGCCTCCTTCCATCAGATTAGCCCCGTCCTGGTGGAGGGACTCCCCTTTCTAGCAAAAATTGTAATAAATCATTTTCTGTTCTTATTGATAAGCTTCTCCATTTATTTAAAATTTTAGGTGAGGGTCTTTTTATCCCATTCATAGAACAAAAAAAGATATAGGACAGTATTTAGCAGTGACCATTAATTCTCATGACAGAATCTTATTTATTCCTCTACTTTGTTCCTATATCAATCCCTCTAAAGGAAAAATGAAGGATTCAGTATTATAAGTTTAGCAATGTTGGGGTGTAGTAATGAGCAAGGTTGTTCAATCCTCCATATTTTACCTTCTTATTGTGCTAGTGACCCACTTCCTAGATGGGTTTCTTGGTATAAATACCCTTTCTCTACTCTTTGAAATTTTATCAAAGGATATATAGTTCTATATGTTGAAGAGAGAGATGGCAGAGCTGGTTCAAAATATGAATGAATTCACTTAGACCTTCTCTGTAGCCACTGGGAGCTTTATTGATGTAAAAGCAACATGCCTGAGATTTAGCAAGGAGCTAAACAAAGGCAATGATATAGGAAATGGGTCAAACTTATATAGGATGATTTTAGGGTTTCCTAGTTGGGGTTGTTGATCTAGAGTAAGTCTTGCAAGATAAAGGGTGAGGACTGTGAATGTCACAAGATAAGGAAATCCCATTCCCCAGGATGAGGGATGGGGACAGGGAATTTTATGGTCCAGGATAAGGGGGAGTTTTGTGGTAAGGGGAGACTTTAGGGTACCAAGGGCTTCACAAAGACAAACAATACTATTTTTAACTCTTAGGGCACTGTTTCTATTCATATCATTTCCCCACTCAACCACCAGTTAGGAGAATTCTTTTGGGGCAAAGGGTGAAGGTCATTGTCTTCAGTAGCTTTTCCTGATGAACAGGGGTGAAGAGTCTGCTTTAGGGGCCAGAATAGGCTGGGAGGAAGGGTGGTGACCAATGTGGAGAACGCAGTGCCATCTGAGTCCAGGGTGGAGAGAGGCAAACCACTCAGAGTCATTAAGGGCAGAAGCTGGGGTCCTAAAGATGGAAAGTGGAATTTCTCCAGGCGAGAAGACACAAAGCAAGCCAGGAGGTTAAACAAGTACAGACCAAGAATAAGAGCAAGTAAAATGACCAATAACGAGGTCACAATGAGGGAAAGAAGGGAGAGAAACCACAACCTCCAAGAGGTGGTAGGGGCAGATATTAGGCTGAAGTGGATGTCTTGCATCCAAGAAGCTGCCTGTAACATCCTTCGAGTGCTCAAAGAACAAGTTTCATGCAGAATCTTCAAGGAATATAAGGGGAGAGCTATGGGGAGTAAGCAAGTATCCCCCTCAATCATATACTCTGCCCACCCCACAGAGTTCCCTCTTTGAATTAAAGCATTAGACTTCCAGTCCCAAGGAAGCAGGCCTAACCCTTGGCATAGGGTAGGAATCAGGAACAGAGGTGGTTCAAGGTGGGGCCCAGAACACAAGTCTCCAAGGAAAGAGGCTTCAATGCATAGTCTTCTTTGATCACTTTTCTGGGTAGTCACACCCTACATCTTATCTCACACCTCATATCCTGCCTTCTGCTTGCTTCTGTCCCTCAGCACTTCTGTCTGCTTCACCATCCACTCAAATGCTTTTGGGACAGGGACAAAGGCACTGTCCGTGCCTGAGTGGGGGTGGGAAAGAGAGTAAAATGAGGCTGAAGCAGGGTCCAGGGGATGAGGAGAGTGTAGAATGGGTATCCTTGTTGCATGAGCACCTGCAGGTGGACAGCATAAGCTAGAAGACACAAATATGAGAAACAAGTTCAATATGCAGGCCCTCAAAAGAAGGAGCATTAAAAGTGATGTTAGGAAGAGAGGAAAAACAAAGAAAGAAACCAAGAGCCCCATGATGTTCTTATCTACTTATGAACAGAAGATTTTCTCATCTTGTTATTTTGTCCAAAGTTTCAACTTTCTTTTAGGAGGATCAGATGCTATTGAGGATCCAACTCTATACATGTGAATATAAGTAACAACACTTTGCAGGTAGAAGCTTTCTACCCTTGAGTTTAATAGTTATACAGATGAATTTACTTATAAAAGGCTGACATTTACTCCAGTTATCATAAAAGACTTGGGAGGATCCATAAGTAATTAACTCTGAAACAGTGCATAGCAATTAGTTGCTTATAATAAAACATGTCTCTACCACAGAACATAGAACATATAGTATAAACAGGTATTATTTCCACAGTAGTAACAAACTTTGAACGAAGTTGATTTTTCCATTAATATAAAAAGATTCCTCATTACCTTGCTCTAAGAAAATTGCCCTGAAATTCTTTTCCTCATACTGAAGATGTTTCTGATCTAGTTTCAGTAATTAATAGAATAGCAGGCAGGTGACTCAATCAGTTGTATACTGTGTTGTGTTAACATCATTTTGAAACTTTTAAGGATCTAATTCCACACTGGTATATATCTAGTAACAGGCAGATGACTAGGCCAAATACTCATTTACTAAGTTGCTTAAGGATAGAAAAAATAATATAATCTTAGGCTGAATAGCCTAGATCTTAAACACACACTTTAATATGCTAGCTCAGATGTATCCCAGCCTTAGTCTATGGGATAATGATTCAACATTGTGTTTGCACCTTCATTTCACAAATTTCTTTTCCCTATGTCTAATTATTTCCATATCATTCAGAAAGAATGCACTATTGCAGGATTTAATCTTTCACATGGTTATGTAGGAATACTAATTTACCCAACTGGGGTATAGAATAACACCCACTCAAACTGACTACTTGTCTTGATTACAGAAATTTGCCATAAAAAGGAAAAGCAAGGACATGACTAGATAAAACATCACAGTTCTTCAAATGTGTAGTATCAACTCTACCTCATAACCAGACTCAAGAATACTCAAGTGGTAAACATTCTTTTTCAAAGGAACACAATAGGGAAACTGAGCCAGGAGGATCCCATCCTAGGCAGAGGCTAGAATTGTCTTCTCAGTTATTGTAGAGGAAGATCTCCACCTGTAATGGTCACATTTTCTCTGAGTAGCTTGTGGCATTTCTCTCAACATACTTCATTATAGTCCTAAGAGCTTTTACCTCAGATGGCAAGTTTTCACTAATCAAAAATTTACCAGGATTCATATCTCAAATTTTAAATTTGTCCTCATGCAAAAGTCAATTGCTAGAGATCATTTCTACATATTTTCAAATTCTCACCAAAGCAAGGTCCTTTTTTAGGAACTCCATGACTACTCAGTAGGAATTCTGCTACACAGAAGACTTTACACAGGCTTGATTAGAATTTATGATTAGATGGTTCCAAAAATCTTTGTTTTAGTTAGCAACCTCATAATCTGGGAGTACAATTCTTAATCTAACAATATCTAGCTTATAAGAGAAATTGCTTTTCTAATAAAATAGGTAATGCAAAATTACACAATATAAGAAAATTCAGAAATATAACCATACCACAAGCATGTATTTAAAACTTGAAACAGAACCAATAAATTACCAATCAGGTGATCATAACTTAGTTGAATGAGCATATCATCTGGATTCATAATCACTAGCAATAACATTTTAATTTCTAAGGCCCAATAATGGTAGCACTTTAAAAGAAAAGATTATTATCCATAAATTCACGTTTTTGCTAACCTAGGGGCAACTCGCAGGGAAGTCCTGCAGAATCCAGCTGCAAGGATCTGGTGGCCAATAGGCCAGGAGGAAAGGGTGATCCTGTAGGCATGGGTGTATTGGGGTGCAGAGAGAAGGGAGAACCTGCAGTTTTCCCAATTCCCTAGTGATGAGAGAAATGAGAGAATTGGACTTACCCTTCCAGATAGGACTTTGGAAGGTGTATCCAGGTCCATGGCCTCCAACTGCTGGACCTAGAGCCTTCCAGTATTGGCTGGAGAGGAGCTATAGTTCTTTGTCTCTTTTACCTTTGCAACTTAGCAGACTAGAAAATGCATATCCCTCAGCAAGGGGAAGAAAAGGTAGGGACAGAGAAAAGACTTACATCTAGGCAGTAAACCAGGCACAGAGGCCCACAGGGCACGGAGACTCTGAAAACAGGGTGCAGGGACTCCTAAAGAAAACCAGGTGCAGAGGCCCGCCTACTCACCTCCCTCAATATTCCATGGGGGAGGGGAAGGAACAACACAGGGTAAATGAAGGTGCTGGGGGAACAGCACAAGGTAAAAAGTCTGCTCAAGCAGAGCAAGGTGCCTTTTCTTTAAGTTTTGGAGACCAAATTTCTTACTAAGCTAGTTTTATTTAGAAACGCCCTTCACAAATTATTTTCTAGATTACATGAAGGTCAGGCTGTGTTACAGTGGAACACTAGCCACTTTTCCTGAAGATCTCCTCCCCAAATTTCCCTCCCAGCAGTCTCCAAGCAGCCTCTCATCACTTTTCCCAGCATCCCAGAAAGTGGGGAGAAAAAATGTGACCCACCCAGCGCAAGGGTGTCCCCTTATATGAAGGTCCACAGTCTGACTGACCACCCAGAAGTCAGTGGAGCTACCAAATGCAGCTGGCAGTGTCAGGGCTCTCCAGGAGTCTCCCTGCTAGGGAGAAGTAGGAGCAGGAAGGTCTGGTGGAGAGAACAAAGAAAAGGATGCTTATCTCTCATCCCAGTGGCTAGGAAAAGATCATAGGCATCCAATTAATACTTGGACTCCTAGCTTTCAGCACCAAAATGTTGAAGAGAGAGATAGGAGAGCTGGTTCAAAATGTGAATGAATTCACTTAGACCTTCTCTGTAGCCATTGGGAGCTTTATTGATGCAAAAACAGTGACCCTGAGATTTAGCAAGGAGCTAAACAAAGGTAATGATACAGGAAATGGGTCAAACTTACATTGGATGATTTTAGGGTTTCCTTATGGGGGTTGGAGATCTAGAGTAAGTCTTGCAAGACAAAGGCACAGGGTGAGGACTATGAATGACACAAGGTAAGGAAATCCCATTCCCCAGGATGAGGGGTGGGGACAGGAAATCTTATAGTCCAGGATAAGGGGAAGTTTTGTGGTAAGGGGAGACGTTAGGGAACCAATGGCTTCACAAAGTCAGTCAATATTATTTTTAACTCTTAGGGCACTGTTGTATGTATATATGTATACATATGCATGTATATATTTATACATGTGTATATATATATGTGTGTATATATATATGTATGCATATATATGTATTAACTCTGAGCCCACATAGCACTCTAGCAAAAATACCCCACTGTTAAAAATTTCTCTATTTCTTTCTCTGTCTCTATGTCTCTCTGTGTGTCTGTCACTCTAGCTCTCTTTTTCTGTCTCTCTGATTTCTCTCTCTCTCTTTCCTTCATTTAACTCTCTCCTTCTCTTGGAATAATCTCCTCCTCCCACTTGTCTTCCCCCAAATAAACATGGAGCCTGGCAAAGGTCTGTAATTAAAAATGTTTATGAAAACAAAGTACTTAAAGCAAAAGTAAACACATTTATACCTCCTCCCCACTCCCAAGTCTAGAGAAAGTCTTCAGACTTTCTTAGAGAAGACCAAAGAGGGAGAAATAACAGACTTACCACTTTGAGTTCTTACAGTTCAGGGGATTTCAACATCACTTCTGCCTTAACTGTCCTCATGCCTAATCAGTTCAAGGGACTTCACTGCTGGAGTCCTGGCTACTGAGTTTTGGGAAACATAATGAGGTTTGGGGTGCTCAGGACCCCAAAATAACAACATGCCAGGTCTTGCCAAATGAATTTGACTCAAGACTTCTTTCAGCCAAAGTAAAACAAAGTTTATTAAAGGTTCACCATATTGGGTTGACTCTTAAGAAGTCTAAACATTTGTGACTTGTATTGATAAGTGGGCCAGATAGAATCTCAGCTAGACAGAGTAAGAGCTGGATTGAATCTGAGCCACTATGGGAAGTAGGAATGGAATTTATATGCAGACAGACCATGGGAAAGATTTAGAGATGGTCTAGTAATCTGGGAGGAGGGTCTAAGGAGGATCTTGATGAGACTAGGGTAACTAGTGATGTAAACAAGGGTAGGAAACAACTACAGGCAATTGGGAGATATCACACAATGGAAGACTTGGGTGGGAAGCAAGTTAAGAGG
Source organism: Notamacropus eugenii (assembly GCF_028372415.1). NCBI lineage: Eukaryota > Metazoa > Chordata > Mammalia > Diprotodontia > Macropodidae > Notamacropus > Notamacropus eugenii. The sequence continues at coordinate 625,611,178 of NC_092872.1, forward strand.
TAACTGACAATGGAGGGCCAGGCTAGGTTAAGGGTAACAGATTTGAGTATGAAAGGCCAGATTAAATGGGAAGATTCAAGGGGAGTTCAAGGAGGTTCCCAGAGTCTGAACCCCATCACTGACCACATATCCACTAACCTTAATTTTCCTCATCTCATTAGGATCTGTACTCCTTTTGAATCTTCTACCTTTCCCTGGACTCATACAAACTGACCTCACCAGGCATCTGTAATTTCTACCACCTCTAGCTTTAGAGGCAGATTCAATTCTACACTCCTGTTCTCTCTTTTTTTTTTTTTATTTTTGTTTTATTTTATTTTTTTATTTTTTTTAATTTTTATTTTATTTTATTTTTTTAATTTTTTAATTTTTTTAATTTTTTAATGTTTAACAATCACTGCCATACAATTGAGATTTTATGCCCCCCCACCTACCCCCCACTACCCCCCTCCCTCCCCACGACTGAATACAATTCTGTATAGATTCTACATATACTTTCCTATTGAGTATATTTTCACTATAGTCATGCTATGTAGTCAGACTAAAATAAATGGAAGAAATCGTATAACAAATCAGAACATGATACACAAACACATACACATACATAAACATGATCTGCTACATTTTGTGAGTGACTTCCATATTTCTTTCTCTGAGTGTGGAAGGCATTTTGCTTTGAGAACCACCTTTGGGATTTTGTTTTTTTTATAAGAAGTTTTTGCATTATTACAAAAATCCAAGTCTACCAGAAAAAACTCTTACACACTGTGGTCATTGCTGTGCACAAGGTTCTCCTGGTTCTGCTCCTTTCACTCAGCATCAGGTCATATAAGTCCTTCCAGGCCTCTCTGAAGTCTTCTTGTTCATCATTTCTTATGGCACAATAGTACTCCATTACATTCATATACCATAATTTATTCAGCCATTCCCCAATTGATGGACATCCCCTTGACTTCCAGTTTTTGGCAACTACATAGAGTGCTGCTATAAATATTTTTGTACATGTGGGACTCTTTCCCATTTTTATGATCTCTTGAGGATATAGTCCTAGTAGCGATATTGCTGGGTCAAAGGGTATGCACATTTTTGTAGCCCTTTGGGCATAGTTCCAAATTGCTCTCCAGAATGGTTGGATGTGCTCACAGCTCCACCAACAATGAATTAGTGTTCCAACTCTCCCACATCCTCTCCAGCATTTATCATTTTCTTGTTCTGTCATGTTTGCCAATCTTATAGGTGTGATGTGGTACCTCAGAGTTGTTTTGATTTGCATCTCTCTAATCAATAGTGATTTAGAGCATTTTTTCATATGATTATAGATAGCTTTAATTTCTTCCTCTGAAAATTGCCTGTTCATATCCTTTGACCATTTATCAATTGGGGAATGACTTGTATGATTATACACTTGGGTCAGTTCTCTATATATTCTAGAAATGAGGCCTTTATCCCCAAGCTTAGCTGTAAAAATTCTTTCCCAATTTACTACATCCCTCTGGATTTTGATTGCATTGGGTTTGGTTGTGCAAAAACTTCTCAGTTTAATATACTCAAAGTTATCCATTTTTCATTTCATAATGCTTTCTATCTCTCCTTTAGTAAAGAATTCTTCCCTTCTCCATAGATCTGATAAATACACTATTCCTTCCTTCCCCAGTTTATTCATGGTATCAATCTTTATACCTAAATCATGTACCCATTTGGACTTTATTCTTGTGTACGGTGTCAGGTATGGGTCTATGCCTAATTTCCGCCACACTGTTATCCAGTTTTCCCAGAAATTTTTGTCAAACAATGAGTTCTTATCCCAGAAGCTGGGGTCCTTGGGCTTATCAAACAGAAGGTTGCTATATTCCTTGCCTACTGCATCTTGAGTGCCAAGTCTATTCCACTTGTCTACCTCTCTGTTTCTTAGCCAATACCAAGTGGTTTTGATAATTGCTGCTTTATAGTACAGTTTGAGGTCTGGTAGCGCTAGGCCACCTTCCCAAGCATTTCTTTTCATTAGTCCCTTTGATATTCTGGACCTTTTGTTTTTCCAAATGAATTTTGATATTATTTTGTCCAGCTCTAGAAAGTAATTGTCTGATAGTTTAATTGGTATGGCACTAAATAAGTATATTAATTAGGGTAGAATTGTCATTTTTATTATATTAGCACGGCCTACCCATGAGCAACTGTTTTTCCACTTACTTAAATCTGACTTTATTTGTGCAAAAAGTGTCTTGTAATTGTGTTCATATAATCCCTGGGTTTGTTTTGGCAGGTAGACTCCTAAGTATTTTATACTGTCAACCCTAGCTTTAAATGGGATTTCTCTTTCTATCTCTTGCTGTTGGACTTTGTTGCTAATATATAGGAATGCAGAAGATTTGTGTGGGTTTATTTTGTAACCTGCAACTTTGCCAAAGTTGCTTATTAATTCAAGTAATTTTTTACTTGAATCTCTGGGATTCTCTAGGTAAATCATCATATCATCTGCAAAGAGTGATAACTTAGTTTCTTCTTTGGCTATTCTTATTCCTTGAATATCTTTATCTTGTCTAATTGCTACAGCTAACATTTCTAGTACCATATTGAATAATAGTGGTGATAATGGACAACCTTGTTTCACCCCTGATCTTATTGGGAATGCACCTAGCTTATCCCCATTGCATATAATGCTTGCTGAAGGTTTTAGATAGATACTGCTTATTATTTTATGGAAAGTTCCCTTTATTCCTACGTTCTCCAGTGTTTTTAGTAGGAATGGGTGTTGTATTTTGTCAAAAGCTTTTTCTGCATCTATTGAGATAATCGTGTGGTTTTTGTTAGCTTTGTTGTTGATGTGATCAATAATGCTAATAGTTTTCCTAATATTGAACCAGCCCTGTAGTCCTGGTATGAATCCTACCTGATCATAGTGTATTAATCTCGTGATAAGATGCTGTATTCGTTTTGCTAAAATCTTATTTAAAATTTTTGCATCTATATTCATTAGGGAAATTGGTCTATAATTTTCTTTCTCTGTTTTGTCTCTTCCTGGTTTGGGTATCAAAACCATATTTGTATCATAGAAAGAATTTGGGAGGACTCCTTCTTCCCCAATTTTCAAAAATAGTGTATGTAGAATTGGAATTAACTGTTCTTTAAATGTCTGATAGAATTCACTTGTGAATCCATCTGGCCCTGGAGATTTTTCCCTAGGGAGTTCATTGATGGCTTGTTCAATTTCTTTTTCTGAGATGGGGTTGTTTAAGTATTCAACTTCCTCTTCTGTTAATCTGGGCAATTTGTATTTTTTAAAATATTCATCCATCTCATTTAGATTATCGAATTTGTGGGAATAAAGTTGGGCAAAGTAGTTTCTAATTATTGTTTTAATTTCCTCCTCATTGGAGGTGAGTTCACCCCTTTCATTTTTAATATTAGTAATTTGATTTTCTTCTTTCTTTTTTTTAATCAGATTGACCAAAGGTTTATCAATCTTATTAGTTTTTTCATAAAACCAACTATTGGTTTTATTTATTAATTCAATAGTTTTCTTAACTTCAATTTTATTAATCTCTCCTTTGGTTTTCAGTATTTCTAATTTGGTATTTGCTTGGGGATTTTCAATTTGTTCTTTTTCTAGCTTTTTCAACTGCAAGCCTAAGTCATTGATCTCCTCTTTCTCTATTTTATTTATGTAAGCATTCAAAGATATAAAACTTCCCCTAATAACTGCTTTTGCAGTATCCCATAAGTTTTGGTATGTTGTCTCACTATTGTCATTCTCTTGAATGAAATTGTTGATTGTTTCTATGATTTCTTCTTTAACCCAACCCTTCTTTAGAATTAGATTATTTAGTTTCCAATTGATTTTTGGTTTCTCTTTCCATGGCCTTTTATTACATGTAATTTTTAATGCATTATGATCTGAAAAGGATGCATTGATTATCTCTACCTTTCTGCACTGGATTGTGAGATTTTTATGTCCTAGTACATGGTCAATTTTTGTAAATGTTCCATGTACTGCTGAGAAAAAGGTATATTCCTTTCTATTCCCATTTAATTTTCTCCAAAGATCTATCGTATCTACCTTATCCAGAGTTTTATTTACCTCCTTAACCTCTTTCTTGTTTATTTTGAGGTTGGATTTATCGAGTTCAGAGAGGGGGAGGTTGAGGTCCCCCACTAGTATAGTTTTGCTATCAATTTCTTCCTTCAACTCCCCCAACCTCTCCTCTAAGAATCTGGATGCTATACCACTTGGAGCATACATGTTTAGTAATGATATTACTTCATTGTCTATGGTGCCTTTTAGCAGGATATAGTTTCCATCCTTATCCCTTTTGATTAGATCTATTTTTGCTTTCGCTTTGTCTGAGATTAGTATTGCTACTCCTGCCTTTCTTACATGAGCTGAAGCACAATATATTCTGCTCCATCCTTTGACCTTTATCCTATGTGTATCCCCCCATTTCAGATGTGTTTCTTGTAAGCAGCATATTGTTGGATTATGGCTTTAATCCATTCTGCTATCCGTCTCCATTTTATGGGAGAGTTCATTCCATTCACATTCACAGTTATGATTACAATCTGTGTATTTCCCTCCACCCTCTTTCCCACCATTTGCGCTTTTAGCTCTCCCGTCTCCCTTCCCCTCCTCAATAGTATTCACTTTTCTCCCCCTCCTCCTGCAGCCTTCCCCTCCTTCTTTTAGCCCCCCTCCCTTTTACTCGCCTTTACTCTTATTGCTTCTTTCCTCCCTTTTAGCCACCCTCCCCTTTCTTCCCCCTTCCCCTCCTACTACCTATAGAGCTAGTTAGGATTAACTACTTAAGATTATTGTTCCCTCCTTTGAACAAATCAGATGAGAGTACCTCTCAAACAATGCTCATCTCCCTCCCCTCCTTCCCTCTACTATAGTTTTGTACTTCTTCCTGTGATATAATTTGCCATTTTCTGCTTCCCCCTTTTCACACCTCCTATTACAATCCCTTCTCATACTTAAATCATATTTTTGACATGACATCATTTACTTTATGCCCGTTCCCTCTACATATATCCCTTTTATCATAATAGCTGCAGAGTTCTGAAGATTAACAGGTATCATCTTCCCTTATGGGGAGGTAAACAGTTTGCCCTAATTGAGTAACAAGTTTTTGTTTTTGTTTTTTCCCCTCTGTTTACCTTTTTATGATTCTCTGGAGACCTGCATTTGAAGATCAAATTGTCTATTGAGTTCTGGTGTTTTGGTCAGGAAGCTCTGGAAATCCCTTATTTCGTTGAATGACTTTCTCCTTGCCTGAAATGTTATGCTGAACTTTGCTGGGTAGTTGATCCTTGGTTGAAGTCCCAACTCCTTTGCCTTACGGAATATTGGGTTCCAATTCTTTCGATCTTTTAATGAAGAAGCTGCAAGGTCCTGTGTGATCCTGACTGTGTGTCCTTGATATTTGAATTGTTTCTTTCTAGCTGCTTGTAGTATTTTCTCCTTCACTTGATAGCTCTGGAATTTGGCAACTATATTTCTTGGGGTTTTGAGTTTGGGATCCCTTTCGGGAGGGGAACGGTGGATTCTTTAGATGACTGTTTTGCCCTCTGAGTCTACTACTTCTGGGCAGTTTTCCTTGATGATTTCCTGGAAGATATTGTCCAGACTCTTTTCTTCATCATGGGTTTCTGGCAGGCCAATAATTCTTAAATTTTCTCTCCTGGATCTATTTTCCAGGTCAGTTGTTTTTCCAATTAAATATTTTACATTGTCTTCTATCTTTTCATTCTTTAGATTTTGTTTGACTGATTCTTGTTGCCTCATTGAGTCATTAGTTTCTACTTGCCCAATTCTAATCTTCATCGTATTGTTTTCTTCAGTTAGCTTTTGCATCTCCTTTTCCATCTGACCAATTTTTCCCTTTAAAGAGCTATTTTATCCATTTAATTTTTGTACTTCTTTTTCCATTCAACCAATTTTCCCAGTTAGGTTTTGGGTTTCCTTTTCCATCTGATCAATTTTCCCAATTAGGTTTTGGATTTCCTTTTCCGTTTGATTAACTCTTCCTTTTAAGGAATTATTCTCTCCAGTTAATTTTTGAACTTCCTTTTCCATTTCTTCAATTTTCCTTTTCAGAGTGATGTTCTCATCAGTGAATTCTTTTTTTATAATTTTAAAATCATTTGCCAGTTTTTCTTTTATATCCTTCTTCAGATGTTCCAGGTAATCTAGTTCTGCTTGCGAGAAATTCATAGTCCCATCTGAGGTTTCAGATGGAAGTACAGTCTCAGCTCTGACCTCTTTGGTGTTTATGTTTTGGTCCTTATCCCCATAGAAAGATTGTATGGTTTTTTCACTTTTCATCTGCTTTTTCTGATTTATGATGTTGGCTGAGTGTTGTAGCTTCTTGTTCTTTCAGTCAGAAGGTACAGATCTTTAAGTTGAGCTGATGTGTGACTAGGCTAAAAGCAGGCTTTTTTTTTTTGTTTCCCAGATCAACCCTGGGGTTAGCTTGTTAGGTGTGTGGGAGGGGTGGTCTGGTCTCAGGAGATCTCCTCAGCTGACCTGAGGCAAAGGCAAGGTCAGGGGATGGTGATCCCAGCTTCCCTATTGTCTTCCCTTTTCCCCTGGAGGGCTGGGGCACGCCTAGAAGCTAATGCGTGTTCCCGCCCCTCCTGGGGCTTGTCTCCCGGCTCTGAGGCTTGCCTGGGTCTCAGTGCGAATTTTCTCTGCCCTGGGTCATCTGTCCTTCCAGATTGCCTCCGCCACAGTAGGAAGAATCCCCCTTTGCTATTTTTCTAGCCTCTGGTGTTATGAGACTATTTGCCCCCTTCTGCTGTTCCCGCTGATCCAGGATTTATCTGGGGAGGAAATTTTATGGTTCTTTCACCGTCATCAGTGGGGAGGAGAGAGCATTTACTGATCACTCCACCATCCTAGCTCCTGGAAGTTCAAGTAGGTGACTTACCGAAGTTTAGTCTTCAGGCTGAAGGTTTCAAGGGCTGCTGCGCTGATATCTGACGCTCAGTGGCTCTCACCGGCTCGGTTTGGCCTGTCTCCTGCTCCACTGGTTTTGCCCACCACTCTAGGGCTTCTCAGGTCCCTTCCGCCCTGCTGCGCTGACCGCGCTGTGCTGTGCGCTGGGGGCTTACCCCTGCGGAACAGATCCTTCCCGTGGACCTTCCAGTCCAACCTGGGCTCCGAATCTGTCAAAGTCTGTCACCCACTGGATTCTACACCTCCAAAGTCTGGTCAGAGTCTGATCTCTCCTTTCAGAGATATCCAGAGGAGTTTTTCCAGGGGCTTAGGTGAGTCGTTGCTTTCACTCTGCCATCTTGGCTCCGCCCCCCCACTCCTGTTCTCTTTTAAAAATAGGAGGAATCCTTCCCTAAGAAATTGTAGAAACTTCCAACTACTCTCCCCAAAAGACCTTTGCCCTGAGGCCTTTCACCTCCAAGGCAGGAGATAGGAGAACAGGGCCCTCATAGGTCCTCCCAAAAACTTCCTGCTTCACTTGTGGATCTTCTTCTCCAGAGATTACTGAGAGTCTTAGGTTAACTCTTCAAAGCATTTCTCTTATCTTCCCCTGGGCAGGAGGATACAATCAGGCAAAGGAAATTCATCCAACAATCATCAACAGTACTGAGGTTCAGGTAATAATGGTTTGCTTAACTATAATTTTTTCCTGTTGGTCCATGCCAAAGTGTATAGCAAAAAGGTACCAAGACAACTTATGACCTTGAAGAAAGTTCATTGTCTCTGATAGTCTTTCTGATGCTTTCCTGACCTTTAAACATGCAGATGACCTTATGAAAGTTTTCCATCCCTTATAGAATTCAAAGAATCTGTTCAAACTTTTATAACCTTTACAAGGTACAAAAGCAGAATGATTGGGACACACCTTTATATTCTCCCCACAGTTAAAATTTTGCTATGTCCAGCAAATTTACTGTAGGGCTTTGGGGCATATTCATTCATAATCTAGAATTCAGAATAGCTCTCTAGTGTGACCCATAATACAAGTACATTTCACCATAGTATATGCATATCCATACAAGGTAATATGCATAATCACCAAAACAAAGGAATGCAATAATGACATCTGTAGGTCTCCATAATAGTGGAATATGCATGAACAGAAGCATATATGCAAATAGACAAACTGCAAAATTATGCATAGCTACCAGGCAAACGTATCAATGGAACACAAATATACAGTAATTACCACATGCATCAATAAACATATGCAATTAGACACAAGGCATATCTTACATAGTGAGGGCAAGTATTATCATTTTGCTAGATGTGTAACCATATCTCCAGTTTCTCTTGTGGAAGCATCATAAATTGTAGGGGCAGCAAGGTAGCTAGCTGAGCTTGGGGCCTGGAGTCAGGAGACCTGAATTCAAATCTGATCTCAAATCCCTTAGTTGTGTCTTACTAATGAGACCCTGGGCAAGTCGTTTAACCTTTGTTTGCCTCAGTTTCCTCATCTGTAAAACAGAGACGATAAAAGCACTTACCTCCCATGATTGTTTTAAGGACCAAACGAAGTAATGATTGTAAATTGCTTAGCACATTGCCTGGCCTATATTAGGTATTAAATAAAAGTTAATTATTGTTATTATTAATTATTATTACTATTGTTATTATATTCAGGTCATATAATAACTATATCTAGTTCTACTATGACCTACTGGCCTATCTGCCCCTATCTACTAATACATAAGGAGGGAAAAAGGTCACAAAATTTTTTGAAAAAGGAAAAAAATGTTATGTGTGAGGGGAGAAGGGCTATCAGGGAAGGCAGTACTGTAAAAAGGAAAGAGTGTTTGACTTGGAATCAGGAGACTTGGGTTTGAATCCTGACTCTGATTGAAGTATGAATCTGGGCAGATAGCTTTCCCTTTGTGAAGCTCAGCTTAGTCATATGTATTAAGATGTGCTACCTAACTCATAAGCCAATAGTGAGGAAAATGCTTTGTCAATTTAAAAATACTATACAAGTCTGAGCCACTGTTATTCTCCACAAAGGAGGTAACACCTGAACTGAGTCTTGAAGGGAAAGGATTCCAAAATCTGGCTATGTGAAGAGGGTACATAGAGTTAGCCCCTGCAATTCATTGACCATTACTCTACCTCTTGAACAGTATTGAAATCATGTGATGTGCTTTCCCATTACCTGATTGTGGTCATTATGAAAATTATTCTCTTAGAAAAACTTCACTCTGCATCAATTCATACAAGTTTTTCTGAAATTTCACTGAGTTCTTTATATTTGTTGTTTCTCAGTACACAATATTTGATTATATTTCTCTACTACAATTTTGTGATTTCATCATTCTTACTCTCTCACTATCATACCATGAATCTCTATGTACTGAATGATTCTCTGCTGCCTACAAACACATGTATCCAGTAAAAAAATCCTCATTTGATCTGTCTATCCTTGCTAGGTATTATTTTATGCTTCTCCTCTCTTTCTTGCTTGAGCATGTGGTCTACAAAGGATGCCTCCTTTTCCATTCCTCTCACTCTACTTAACTCTATACAGTATTTCTGATTCATGCAACTGAACCCGTTCCTCCAAAGTTACAATGATCTCTTCACTATGAAATCTAATGGCCTTTTCTCAGTTTGCATCCGTCTTGTCCTCTGTAGTGTTTGAAACTGTTGATCATCCTTTCCTCCTCGGTCCTCTCTTCTACCTAGGTTTTCATGACGCTGCCCTCCTCTGATCCTCCTACTTACCTGACACCTCTTTCTCAGTTTCCCTTACTGGATCTTCATCTAGGTCATGCCCACTATTTGCTGGTGTCTCTGAAGGCTCTGTCTTAGGCCTCTCCTTATCCCTATATAAAAACAAATCAACTCCTTTCTGGTGGCAAAGAATTAGAAACTGAGGGAATTCCCTTCAGTTGGAAAATGCTAAGTGATTATGATGGAATACTACATCACTTGGTTATCTCATCAACTCACATGCTGATTATCATTTCAATGATATCACATTATCATCTCAATGCGCATGATTTGAAAATAACCCCACCCTTTCTCCAAATGCTTATTGCACATCTGAAAGTGAACATCCCATTGGCATCTTAAACCCAATGTCCAAAATGGAACTCGTTTATCCCCCTCAAAATCCTTCCCTCTTTCTTACTTTCTTGTTATGGTTGAAGGGATCTCTACTGCTCAGGTCAAGTCATCTAGGTGCACAACCTCATTGTCATTCCCAATTCTTCATTCTCTTACCCCCAAATCCATATTTGCTCAGATCTGTGAATTCTATCTTTGCAACTTCATATATTTCTCTTTTCCTCCTCTGAAACTGCCACCACTTTGGTGAAGACCATCATAACTTCACATTTGAACTATTACAATAACCTTGCGACTGGTTTTCTTCCCTCACAACTCTCCCCTCTCTATTCCACTTTATAGTCAGCTAGAAAATGATCTTCCTAAAGTTATGATCAGGTCACATCCATACTCGATAAACTTCGATGGCTCCCTATTACCTCCGAGATCAAATAGAAAATCCTCTGTTTGGTTTTTCAGACCCTTCAAAATCTGGCCCCTTTCTTACTGTTTTAATCTTCTTATACCTTCTCCACACATACTCTGTGATTTAGGCAAACTGGCCCCTTTATTCTTCCTTAAATATGTCCTTCCATCTTCCAGGTGTAGGCCTATTTATGGGCTGGCTCCCAGGCTCATTTCTTATCTTTGCTGGTTTTCTTCAAGTCACAGCTAAACTCCTAGTTCTACAAGAACCCTTTCTTGCTAGTCCTTAATGCTCTGTGACTTTCTTGTATGGATATGCATATACTATGGTGAAATGTACTTGTATTATGGGTTACACTAGAGAGCTATTCTGAATTCTAGATTATGAATGAATATGCCCCAAAGCCCTACAGTAAATTTGCTGGACATAGCAAAATTTTAACTGTAGGGAGAATATAAAGGTGTGTCCCAATCATTCTGCTTTTGTACCTTGTAAAGTTTATAAAAGTTTGAAGAGATTCTTTGAACTCTATAAGGATTGGAAAACTTTCATAAGCTCATGTGCATGTTTAAAAGTCAGGAAAGCATCTGAAAGACCATCAGAGACAATGAACTTTCTTTAAGGTCATAAATTGCCTTTGTACCTTTTTGCTAGGGGAAGCTAGGTGGTGCAGTGGAGTGGATAGAGCACCAGTGCAGGAGTCAGAAGGACCTGAGTTCAAATCTCACCTCAGACACTTGACACTCACTAGCTGGGTGACCTTGGACCTGTCATTTAACCCCAATTGCCTCTTCCTGGGTCATCTCCAGTTATCCTGATGAATATCTGGTCACTGGATTCAGATGACTCTGGAGGAGAAGTATGAGACTGGTGACCTGCACAGACCTCCCTCACTCAAAACAAAGTCAAGTGCATGTCATGTCATTATTTCTCCAATAGCATGGTCTTCTTCAGCAACAAAGGGTACACACACACACACATACATACCTTTTTGCTACACACTTTTGCATGAACCAACAGGAAAAAATTATAGTTAAGCAAACCATTATCACCTGAACCTCAGTGCCCTAGATGATTGTTGGATGAATTTCCATTACCTGATTGTATTCTCCTGCACAGGGTAAGATAAGAGAAATGCATTAAAGAGTTAATGTAAGTTTCTCAGTAATCTCTCACTAAGAAGACCCACAAGAGAAGCAGGAAGTTGTTGGGAGGACCCATGAGGGTCCTGTGCTCCTATCTCCTGCCTTGGAGGTGAAAGGCCTCAGGGCAAAGGTCTTTTGGGAAGAGTAGTTAGTAGTTTCTACAGCTTCTTAGGGAAGGATTCCTCCTCTTTGTTTTCTTTTGCTGACTTGGCATCTCCAATTACCCTGCATAGCTCTTACTTGTACCTAATTATTCATATTGTCCCCCATAAGACTATGAGTTCTTTGTGATCAGAGAGATATCTTTCTTCTTCTTCTTTCTTCTTCTTCTTCTTCTTCTTCTTCTTCTTCTTCTTCTTCTTCTTCTTCTTCTTGTCCTCCTCCTCCTCCTCCTCCTCCTCCTTCTCCTCATTCTTTTATTCCTTTTCCTCTTCCTCCTCCTCTTTCTCCTCCTCTTCCTTCTGTTTCATCTTCCTTTGTAGCCTCAGCTCTTAACACTATGCTTGGCACATAGTAGGTGCTTCATAAGTGCTTAGTGACTTGTTGATTTAAGACAGCTATACCATTGCTCTCTGAATATTCTCTTCCATCAATTCTTGAAGAAAAAGTATCCATTGAAGTAATCAAAGCTATCCATAGCCATATGGGGGAGGGGGGGAATGCTTTATCTATTGATTAGAAAAATGCAGATTAAAACAATTCTGAGGCACTATCTTACACTTATTAGATTGGCTAATATGACAGAAAAGAAAAAAAAAGACAAATGGTAGAAGGGATGTGGGGAAAGTGAGACTTCAATGCACTGTTGATGGGGTTGGGGGCTGATTCAACCATTCTATAAAGCAATTTGAAACTATAACTCCAAATCTATAAAACTATGCATAACCTTTGACCTAGCAACACCACTACTAGGTCTATATCCCCAAAGAGATAAAAAGCAAAAACAAAAAGGACAAAAATCCCTATAGCAGCTCTTTTCTAGGGGAAAAGAATTGGAAATCGGGGGGATAACCAACAGTTGGGGAATGGTTGAACAAATTGTGGTATGTGGTGCATGACAGGATGTGAACAGAATACTACTACGCTACAAGAAATGTTGAACAGGATGATCACAGAAAAATCTGAAAAGATTTACGAGCTGATAGAAAGGGAAATGTAATATATACAAAGTAACAGCAATATTATAATATGATCACCTGTGAATGACTTAGCCATTCTCAACAGTATAATGATCCAAGACAACACTAAAAGACTTATGACAAAAAGTGTTATCCACCAATGATGGTGTCTAAATAGAAATGGAAACATGCTTTTTTTTTTACTTTGTTTTTCTTGAAGTTTTTCTTTTTTGGGGGGAGGTGTCAATGTTTTCTTTTACATCATGACTATTATGGAAATGCTTTGCATGATGACACATGTATAGTCTATATCAAATTGGTTGCCTTGTCAATGATGAGGTGTTGGGGAGGGAGAAAGGGAGAGAATTTGGATCTCAAAGTTTTAAAAATGAATGTTAAAAATTGTTTTTATATGTAACTAGGGAAGCATAAAATACTCATTTCTTTAAGAAGTATCCATATCAAAACTGGGAAAGACTTTTCAGAGACCAGTTTAAATCATTTTTTCCTCTCCTTGTTTTATTTGAATCCATCTAGTTTTGATGACAGTGGGACTGCCAATTTTTTCTTCACTACAGATTTGAACCTAGCTTCTCTGATTCTGAAGTGTGCTTCCCACAACACAACATGGCTTATATCTCTGTAATGACACCTTCAGTTTATTAGACCATCCCTAAATACAATAGAGTTTCTTGACTCAAAGGACCATTCAACTGCTCACTTTTCTCTTAAGAGAAACTTAAAAGGAAGAAAATAGACCTAGTCTGAGATAGCACGGAATAGTGTAGAAAGATTACTGGTTTAGAATTTTTTAAATATGAGCTGAAGCTAACTTTCTGTACATATTAACTTAAGGCAAGGTTAAAACTCAAATAGGAGTAATTCTATTTGCTGAGGCTCTTATACTCATCAATTTTCCATCAAAACTCCCAGGGATTTTCTTCAATGGTGTCAATTCACTTTTAGCTTTTACTATAGCTTCTTGGAGTCTCTCAACATCAGACGTGATCCAGTAATAATAATATAACTAATAATATAGTAAGCACTATATCAATGTTAGCCATTATTACTAATATGATTATATATATTATAATATGATAATAACTAACATTTATTTAATACTTGAAGGTTTGCAAAGCATTTAAAAACACATCTCATTAAATCATCATACTGACTCTAGAAGGTAGATCCTATTATTATACTTAAATATCCTCAGCCTCTGCATCCTTCCATTGTAAGATGGAGTACCAAACTCCTTCCAATGCCTTCCTTTACAGAGTCTAGAAACTAGACTTTAGTGTTCATTCCACTCTGCAACTACTGCCCTGCATGGTTCTTTTCACCTGCACAGGACAAGATGCTCCTACATACTGTGTATGCCCTCTCTTCCCCTACTTTCCTACTTCCTTTTGTGTGTTACCTACCACTACTGGATTACAAACTCTTTGAAAGTAAGAACTGTCTTTTTATAAGTTATATCTCAAGTGCTTAGTACAGTGCCTAGCACAGAGCAGATAATAAATGTTTATTGGATTGGATTTTAAAGATGAAAAAACAGAGGCAGATAGAGGTTAAGTGACTTGCCCAGGGGCACACAGATAAAAAGTAACTGAAGTTGGATTCAAACTCATTTGAGAAAATTAAAGTAAGTCTTTTCTATGACTTTATACAAACAGTACTTCTTTAGAATGTTTCTTTTTTATTTAAGGGGCATTTTTTATGATTAATAGTAATGATAGCTACCATTTATATAGCTCTCTAGGGTTTGAAAAGCATTTCACATGTTATTGCATTTGATTTTTACAACATCCCTAGAAAGCAGATGCAACTATTGTCCTCTACTTTATAGATGAGAAGCCTGAGGTAAAGTAATGATATATTATTTGCCCAACCTCGCATAGTCAACAAGTGTTTGAATCAGGACTAAAATTTAGGTCTTGCAGACTCCTAATCTAGCACTCTATCCACTGCAACTGCTAACTACAAACAAATGTAGCTTGGAAAAATGAAATATAGTTTGAGTACTTTGTCCTTCTCTCCATCATCGTGTTTTGACTTTGTTTAGGCTGGTGAGGAAGAGAGAAAGGTCAGGGAAAGGAGGGTGTGCTTCTGTTTGATTTTACCTACCCTTCTATTAGGAAACTCCAAGGTAGGAGAAACCCATAACATCCATCCCACCCACCCAAAAGGAATAAATAGATGCTGATCCAGCTCAGCCAAAAAAACAAAAACAGAAGAACAAACTAGGGCAGAGTTAGTATGCATGACTGTAGCAGGCCTGAAGGGAAGGTGACTGAAGTCCAGCTAGTTTGAGCAGACCTCTCCCCCAAAAGCTATTTGGGGCATGTACTGAAGTCAATGACATATAAATTCACTAAAATGGAAGAAGGCTGTGGTTGTTTTCCAAAGGGGAAGAACAAGAAAATAAGTGGCAAGGGAAGACGAGGAGAAAAGATTAAAGCTTCCAAGAGGAAGAAAATTCAGTTAAAAATCTAGAACACAAGGAATTAAATCAAAAGAGAAAATACCCAAATTAGAAGGAAGAAAGAATATCAAAATGCACAAATGATTACAAATTTTTAAAAAATATTTCAAGAAAAAAATAAATGTAACCAAAACCTCTTAAAACACTAAGCCTGGTAGATTTCCAGTAGAATGTGGAACCACAAGCAACATTTTCCAGATAGTTTCAAAAGAGAAATACGAATCTTGAGAGCAATTACAATGGAAAAATGGAAGAATTTATGGTTTCACAGTTGATGCAATTAGCAGACAAGAAAACTTGAAACCAGTGGTGAGTTGTTGTGAAGGAGGAAAGGAGAGAACAATATATTAGAATTACAAATATGCTGAAGTGAACAACAACCTGGAAGAAGAAAAGTAAGCAGCAATTTTAATTATCACTATACAAGTAAAAGACATTGATGTTGAGGACATGATGCATAGACACAACTTACAAGTTAAGTTTCGCAAAAGAACATGAACAAATGAAAATTTTTGAATTTCCCAGTGTAGGAAATATACAAAAACTTCACAGAATTTGAAACAAGACAATGACCAAAAGAATACACAGATCACCCACAGAAAAACTGGGATAGAGGCATTTGATTTAAGTAATGACAAAAAGTAGAAAAGTAATTTTCCAGAGATCTTATCAATTATTTCTGACTCTATATGAAAAGGTACAAAAACCAAGGCTTTGTTCTTATTTAGTTCCTCCTTTGTTGTCTGACAGCCTCCTTATTTGATCCTGCAGTCCCCAAATCATATAATACTAGAGCTGAATGTCTCCCACTGAATTTGGGACCATCTCCAGTCTTCCTTATCTATATTTTGCCACTAGCCCCCGATGGCTCCAGAGGAGAAAGTGAGGCTGGTGACTTTGCATAGCCCTCCTAACTTAAATCCAATTCACTTTCATGTCATGACATCACCTTCCTGATGCCATGGTCCTCTTTGAGAATGAAGAACAGACAACAACAATAATACTAGAGCTATAACTAATTTTAGAGGTCTTCTGTTTATAGTCACAGTCTTTCAAGTATTAGGAGAAACCTAAGAGGACATCTAGTTCAAGATGTATGTGAAAAAGAATCTCTAAATCATGTCCAGCAAATGGTCATCCATCCTTTACTGAAGAATCTCTGGTGAGGAGACTCTACAACCACCCCACAGAACTGATTCCTCTTTGAGGACTTATTGTGAGGAGGTTCTTTGCTATGCCAGTTGTAAATCTGTTTCTCTGCAACTCCACCTTTTCCTTCCCTAGCTAAACAGAATAATTCTCTGCTCTCTTCAATAACCCTTCAAATACATAAGCATAGCTAGCATTTCCCTAAGAGAAATTTCCTCTTCTCCATTCCTCATACCCTGTTGACATGATTAGCATTTGCCACAAATCCAAGGCCCCTTATTTGTAGGTAAGAACACTGAGACAAGATTAAGAGGAATCAATGAGGACTCATTGTCTGCCTGCCCAATCTCAGCTGAGCTAAATTAAATCTTGTTTTCTAAAAGGAAAAGGTGTGGATCACAAATTAATAATTTGTTATTAATATAATAGCAAATACACATACATACACACATATTATATGTAGACGCAGGTGTCTGCTTTTATAAAATAAGTTTTTCAAATAATTTCCTTTCTAACGTTCCTGCAAATTTTCACTTACAAGTTCCTACAACCTCTGGCACAGGCATACCAAAAAGAAGAGGGAAAAGCTTAGAAGGTATTGTAAAGTTGTAGTAATCATTCTAGGTATGCCAACATCATTGTCTAGCCCTTTTGGTTATTTTCAACACAATCGGTGACATATACATAGATTTAGGAAGAAAACATGCTTCCTAAAATCATACTGCTATTTCACAGAGGTGATACATGATTTCTCTTTTGTAAAAACAATTAGTTCTGCCTCCATAATTTAGGGGTTAATTTAAGCACATTATTCCAGAGAATCTGGTTCTTCTTGCTATAATGTATTAAATAAAGGAAGTCTTTGGGTCAAGATGGGATTTGATGTTCACTTGTTGATGCCTTCTTGCTTCTCCCGGCTAAATTTTGTTTTGATTCTTATGACAGCATTCTTAAGTATAGAAGCTATTGGTTTTGGCTGCTGCACTTTTTATATTGTTTTCTTGCCCCTTATCCATGAACCTGACCTTCAGTTCTATAGCTATCCCCTGAATACTTCTTGACCATCTCAATGCCATGCCACCTATACCTCAAGCCCCATCTCTAACCTGGAACTCAAAAGTGATATGCCCACAGGTACACAGCTAGTAAATGACCAATACCAGATCTGAACTCCAGTCTTCCTGATTCAAAGTCCAATACTCTATGTACATAGTATCTAGTTAACTCTAGTAAATAATGGGGAAGCATACCAGTGTTCGCTCATGATCAATAGCTTTATAAAAACACTGCCAACCCCTCAGGGCTATTCCTAGAATTCTAAGGGCAAAAGTAGCTAGAGATGTGCTCTAGGGACCTAACTTGGCACTAGCTCCATGACATACATTAAAATTAGGTTAGAATGTTCTTGTGCTCTCCAGATGCCTCCATAGACTTCAGGTCATCTTGGGCACCTTTATTGAATATTTCTAGTTTTGTCTTGAAATGAATGAAAATCCTGAGAGACAGTTTCTGGGTAATTAATAATAGTAAATTTATTACTTAAGTTAACTGGCAAGCACTATATTAAGTGTCAGTGGTTTGTCTTGGCAACTAAAGATACCAAGGAGACACTTTAAATTCCTTTTGAAAGGCAAGTCACCTGACAAGTAAAAATCAATCCTGATTGATGGATATTTAATGAGGAGGCATGCTAAAAGTTTTCAGCTCCTCCTGCTGAGAACATGACTTGATCATAAGATTCATCAGTCTCAAGGCATCTGGACAGGGAAAGCCATCTCCATATGGACCTCTCTAGCTAGTTTTCTTCTTCCTGAACTGAGCTACCCTAGACTGTAATGGAGGGGACCAAGGATAGGGGACTCCTCCTCCATGCAAAGGTTCACCCAGATTGGATTATAAACAGAAATTAGGTCTCTTAGTTGTGTGGACTGTGCCTTGAGGGCTAGGAGCAATCTCATCAGTCCTTCATGGCCTTCAGATACTGATGGATCTTTTCAGAAGTTAGATTTTAACAAATAAAAGTAAAGGAGTAGATCACAAATTAATAATTTCTTATTGATATAATAATATAATATTAATTTGTCTCGATTTACTAGAAACTCCTTCTCATGCAATCCGTTCTGGTTTTTCCAAAAAGACTCCAACAATGGCTGTGGCTACTCTCATTTGCAAAGTTGGTTTATCTGCCTTATTGTTTTGCCATATCGATGGCAACAATGTTAACTAATAAAGTGTTGAGACTAAAAGCAAGTCAGAGGTTTGTTGGAGTCATCTAGAACCGTTCAGGAAAGCTGATTGTAAAATTTTCCGTTTAAGCAGTTACCCCTGGAAATCTGTAAACTATAACAAAATCAGAACTTGATTTATTCTTCTGTTGCTTGTCTAGACTTAAGAAAGTGAGGGAGAAAATGCTAATAATGCACATTAAACTTAAAAGCATATCACATATACTCAAAAATGTTTTTCAACATTTACCAGTACATCCCTGAACCCAGGAATACCGATTTACAGATACTTTCCCTCCCATTACTTCATAGTCCCTTCCATCCTCTCATTGGTAAAGAGGGACAAATATCACATTTCTGAGTTAAAAATATTTATTAGAGACTATTAGATAAACAGAAGATATATTATGCCCCATGTCATAAATGAATCTAGTAGCTTAGAATCAGGTAAAGTTACTTTGCTTCTTTGTGCTTTCTTACATATTTCCAGCACCCCTAATTTTATTTATTCAGGTGATCCCTTAGATCATGAGGATGCCAATACACCATCCCTTAGTATGATAGTCTTTATGTCTAGCTATGGCTAAAAATCCAAAAAAACCCCAAAACATTCCAAGAAAAACAAATGCTTACCCACTAGTAGTCAGTTCTCTAGTGATGAAACCTCTCAGTCTTAACCTGACTGATCCTCCAAGCATCACCACACTTGACTTTGCACGTCTGCAGGAACTCCCAGAGCTTGCTCTCTGCTTGGACTGTGTTAATTTGAGAATTAGGCAACAGAAGAAGGTTTCAGGGAAAGTATTCAATTATTTCCTTCTTCTTCAACTTCATTTATAAAGTCATTTAGGCTTGAAAAACTTAGAAAGGGGGAAATGAGTACCTGAAGCAGGTTTCAGTTCTGTGGGCATGTCAACGTCAATGTGTTGATGTTCTTCATTTGTAATTTATTGCTTTTATAAGATTTTTTTTCTGTCTTCTATCTTTCTAGGGACCCAAAATTGTATAGGCATGCTTGTATTGGCTTCCCAGCATATGTAAATTACTGATGCCTGGTGAATGGAACATAATTTTGCTCAACAAAGACTTCTCAGACTCCCTTCTGGGAGCTGTGGAATCAATTTTTCATGAATTTTCTTGCTTTGTCACAATTTTCTGTCTGCATATGTTCCCTCAATCCAAATCAAGACATATATCCCCCCTGCCTTCCCCTCTACCATGGCTGCATTTATTTTTTCACCACAGACTGCCTTCCATTTTCTCTTTTAATTTGAAGTCTCCAACTCTGTTGAGTATCCTAAAAATATGTGGTGGTTTGTTGAAGGGAACGGAGAAGTTACAAAGAGTCAGAAGGCAATCTAAAACTTAACAGATTTTGGACTTAGTTTATAATCTCTAAACCATTATATATCTAGAGGTCTAAAGCAGCCTTAGGAAAGTAGGAACAAACAAAGTTTTGGAAGTTGAATTGCTAGGGCTATGACAAGAATGCTGTCTTCATCAGAGTTTTAACTCAGGTAGAGTATGCAGGGCTTCGTGTAAGGGCAACAAAATTTAGAGGGCAACAGGATCATTTTCCCTCATCCGTAGAAAGAAATATCTGAGTTTTGCAACTGTTAGTGGGAGAAATTACTTTAAAAACAAAACTATCTGATGATCATTTGTCTCTTCCATATAAGGTGAGCTTCTGCCGAACCTAGTCTTGCTCTGCTCCTCTCACCATAGCTGAAGACTCAAAATGCCCCCGAGTTTCTATCTCTCCTCTATGGGTCAGTGCCTGATAATCCCTCTTCCCTGCAGACATACAGAATACCCTCTTGGAATTTATTTTTTTTAAATTGACTTGAAGATGTTTCATACACTTTAGAATGTTTTCTCCAGGTACTCAAGTTGCTAGCTAATGGTTTTCATATGCATTCCTAACTCGCTGTTTGTAGGATATGTGTACTGTTGTTCTTTTAACTCTAGTGGGCATAATATGCTTGTTTTGATTCATTTATATCTTTTCCCTTCCAGTCAACAGTACATATCTATAAAATCTTTGTAAATTTTTTTAGCCATAAAATTGACTTAATTGGGTGTACAATGTGGAGATTGTGCCCACATTCTCATTAATACTAATCATAGGAAAGTAGGGACATGGCAGAGCTACCAATAGAGGTCAAGGTACTTGACAGAAGAATAATGGGGTATATCACATCCATTTTAACCTATATCTTATTGCATACTATCTAAGTTGGAAGAGAAGGAAGGAGGGATATAATTTGAAACTCAAAATTTTATAAGACAACAAACATTTAAGTAAATTAATATGTAATTGAGGAGAAATAAAATATATTTTCAAAAAATGTTTAAAAAATAAAGAAAATAGAGGTTCTCCACCATTCAGCAGGGCAATATCCATTGTTTACAGCACATAGAACAATTTTGAATCCTCTGAGTAAGTTCACCTACTTTGACAGCACACTTTCCAGCATGTACACAGAGGTGATGAGGGTGTGAAAAGAAATAACCTTTAAGTCATCAGTATTTAATTACCTTTATTTTTAATGTCATTCTGAATCAAGTTCCCATATTTGGGAAAAGCTAAACCTAACAGCCAAGCCAAATTAACACAGATACTCTCATAAGACTAGATTACCTAGAGATTTAATGGATATAGAGGTTTATGAACTACTTAAAGAAGCCTATTCATTGAATGGGTGTATCTCACTCAAAGTAAGAATGCTATAAGACTTTAGTCTCACATTACATCCTAGGCCATCTCCAGCCATCCTGATGAATATTAGCCCACATGAATATGAGCCACCAGATGGCTCAGGAGAAGAAGGTGAGGTTGGTGACCTTGCACAGACCTCCCTCACTCAAATCAAAGTCAACTGCGAGTTATGTCATCATCTTGATGTCATGGTCCTCTTTGAGAACAAAGGACAAACACACAATGGGGTATAATTTTCTAAATGTGCAAGAATGGTTCATATTCAGAACTCTGGAAAAGCAGGGCAAGATATTTTTATGTTTTTTTTTAATATCTTAAGGATATCAGTACAGAACTCACACTATCCAACTGTGGTTTATCTCTCATGTGGTGAGTGTACTATAGAATGGCAACCAAAGTGTTACACTGCTACTCTAGTCTACAACAGAGGTTTCCAAACTTTTTTGATTATCAATGAAGATTATTTTAAGGACATAACAATTATATATCATAGGATTATAGATATAAATATGGAAGAGACTTCAGAGGTTATCTCACTCAACCTCTTTATTTTAAATGAGGCTCAGAGAAAGTGATACATGTACTTAAGTTACCATGAGTAGTAAATATCAAAAAATAGGATTTTAATCAAGGTCTGATGATTCCAGACTGAGTATGCTTTTTCCTGTACCTCTTATGTCACACACACACCCATACATACACACATACATACACAATATGTAAGTGTGCATATGTAGGTATATAAATAGATATGCATACTACCATATCACATGCAAAGGAATACATACATAATAGATAACATACATGATAATAAACATAAACAACATTTGAAATAAAAATAATTTTTTAAAAAAATAAATAATTTATTTTATTTGGTTTATTAAAGGTACCGAGACATTTTAGTTTTCACTAAAATAATAATATTTTTAGTGTTAGCAATGAAATTAAATGTGTTTTATTATTTTCAACACTCTGGTTTGCATTCTGTGACACAGTGATCTGAATATGTGGTTCAAAGTCCAGTTTATGGTGCTTCTTGGTTTCAATGGCTATCATTAAAATGAGTAAGATTTATAGGTTATAATCAGTGGAACCTAGAAAATGCCATCTTTAAAGGCAATAAGATAATTTGGGGTCTAAAAAGCATTATTTTCCTTTATGCCTAATTATACTCAGAAGTTTTCCTCACTAACCCTGCAAAGACATTTTTTTTTTTAATTCTCTTTAGATCATGGAAGTACTACACTCTACAAAGAGATTTTTCTGGACTCTCAGTTGTTAGAACTCTGCCTCTAGCCTCCCAAATGATTACATATTTTATGGATTTAGTATTTATTTATTTGTAAATATACTACTTTCCTCCAAAAGAATATATGATCTTTGAGGGCAGGCATTGTTTTTATTTTGTCTTTGTAGCCACAGTGCCTTCTACATTTTATACACTTAATAAATGCTTGCTGAATTGAAACAATGCATATGTCTTTGACTCACATATCCTTCTCTGTTATATACAATTCTTACCTAAATCCAAATAATAAGAAAGAAGTGGTGCCAAAATATAATCCACATTTAGACAGACATAGGAGAGAACCCACCAACATTTTCCACTTCTGAATTTTACACCTTTCAGTCAGTAGTATAAATGATGAGTCTCTATCATTCCCCACCCCCTAAACTCAAACTCCTTGGATTGCCAGTGGGACCAAAAAGCAATAACACTTTACAGCCACAGAATGATTCTGTCTCAGTTTCGAAGCCCCAAATTTCTGAGCTGGTCAAGTCTGTTGGAATGGGTGGAGCTTAGAATATAATTTCCTTGATGACAAGAACTTTCTTTTTTCCTTCTTCCTTCCTTCCTTTCTTTCTTTTCCATCCCTCCCCAAGATTTAGCACAGGCTCACCTCAAACCCTTAATAAAAGTTTTAATCTAATCTAAACTTGAACTGGAAGGGAAAAGAAAGACTAGAAAGAAGAGTCCTCAATGATCAAAGGAAATGGGAGATCAGACAAAAAGATAAAATAAAAAACAAAAACCATGTTCTAGCTCACATTTAGAGTTTTCACTGCAGCCTCCTCAAACTTCAAACTGAATGAAAATGAAACACACACATAACTTAGAATTTTGCTACAGTAAATCAATCCAACTAATTTAGTTTCTTAGGACTTTCACAAACCTGCTCCTTATCTAGGGTGCTACATTTGAGACACATAGGTTTGAATGAGAATGGAGAGAAAGAGGCAGATACTGAGAGTAGGACCCAAGGCAAAGGCTGACCAGGGAGGAAACCCAGGTGGGTTGAGTGTCCCCATAATACAACAGGATTCCTACCTATAGGCCAATCCGATCAACTTTGAATGCTCAATCTCACTTAGAGTTATTGAGAAGATGCAGTGTATTAAATTTCATTTCTCCTAGGTTTTATTGACACTGGGAGAATCAGAAGAGCTAACATGACCCTTGACTATGAGTGAAATCAGGTTAACTGAAGAACCCTCAGGCATGAATTCCCCAAAACCCTGACCCTTCCTGCCAAAGCTAAAATAACTAAGTATCCCCCTTAGGAAAATAAAATGCTCCAGGATGGAGGAGAACCACCAAAGTTCTGGTCATGTGACCTGGTGTACCCTTCCCCTTCACCACCCCTTATGCCAACCACATTAGCATTCTTCCCTTAAGTTCCATATTTGGTAATCTCACCTCAGACACTTGACACTCACTAGCTGTGTGACATTGGGCAAGTCACTTAACCCCAATTGCCTCATCCTGGGTCATCTCCAGTCATCCTGATGAATATTTGGTCACTGGATTCAGATGGCTCTGGAGGAGAAGTGAGGCTAGTGACATGCACAGCCCTCCCTCACTCAAAACAAAGTCAAGTGCAAGTCATGTCATTACTTCTCTGATGGCATGGTCTTCTTCACCAAAGATGGATGAATAAACACACACACACACACACACACACACACATTTAGTAACAAAATCCCTCATTGGTGAGCAATGATCCTTTCTGTGTTTTGTCTCTGGGGTAGATTCTCGTGCTTAGACTCTACACCTGGATTCCCAGTCAATGGGAAGAGAGGCTAGTGGGCTTCTGCATTTGGGACTATATAATGCTGTACCCCACTCCACTTAGGTACACTCCCTTGCTGACACCACCCATGGTCTCGGGGAAGTGCCCCTTCTCATGAGAATGTAATAAATTCCTTTTTGCCTTCTACCTTCAGAAGCCTCTGAGTTTAATTTGACTAAGTGTTGCTATATCCCACACAACCATATGACAGGTGAAAGTGAGAGTGCCGTTGTGGATCCACGTATTAAAGTATATATTTTTTCTTAATATATGCATATACATGTGTGTATAACATCAATACAATAGAAATGTTAATATTTTCTTTCTGCACTTCCAAAGATCAGCTTACACTCTGCTCTAGAGATATTCAGAAAACTAGCAGAATTCTTTCAGTAATGGACTGGATATTCTATGGAGGATTTAATAAAAACAGGGGCAGGAATTGCAAAGATGGGAAAGCATTAGGGGAGCTGCCATGTTTTCTATACAGAGCCCACAAGTATAAGATCGCAGATCCATCTAAGTAAATAAATAGATTATGTAGACCACCTAACCATTGTCAAAGAAGATTTTAAATACTCCTTTCAGTCTCAATTTCCATTAAAATTCACATCATTGCATACTAGCTACAAGCAGGCAGTCATTCCAGTTTGAATTATCCTGGCAAACTTCAAAATGTGGCAAAAGAGAGCAAATGTCTTCAGAAAACTGAATGAAAAGTTGTTGTTCACAATTCAGGCTTATGCTAGTTGGAGTTTCAAAGTCTGCAAACTTTAACTTAACATTTGAAAGGAGGAAAATTTAAATTTCCTTATCAGAACTTTAACTGCTAACTGTCTAGGAGAATTACATTGTAATGAGGAGAATTTCTGAAACAAGGAAATACAAAGCTTCATTTTCAAATTAGAAAAGATGGAACAGTTGATGGTTTTCACTTTTGTTTTCCAGTATCCTATTTGTGAACTAGGCTTTTTAGCAACTGCCTTTTCTAAATGTCTATAATGTGAAAAACAGTATGTGTTCCCACTCTGATCATGTGGAAATAGCTGAAATGAGCATCAGCAAACTTTACAAAGCCGTTGGTCTTTAGATGCAGAACAAGACTAAATAATTTTAGCCCAAATAGCAAATGCTGTTTCCTCAAACTGCCAAGTCTTAGGTGAAAAAAAAATAGAAACTTTATATCATTTGAATAGATGATCTATTACCAAATATAATATATATTAGATTACTCAATCCTCCATACAATATTCACTCCAAAATATTTATGTATGTATATGCATATATACAAATGCACATATATGTATATTGTATAAATATAGCATGTAAATATATATAATATATAAAACATGAATATATATATATATATATATATATATATATATATATATATATATACAAACATAGCAAATGTAATGTCTATAATATACGTAATATATGTCGATTGTATTGACAGGCATAACTTACACAGGAAGATGGAAGTGATAATCCCACTTTATTGTGTTCTTAATAGAACTCACTTGACATATTGTGTTGAGTTCTGGGCACCAGATCTTAGAAGGATATTGATAATTGTTGTTTGTCCTTTGTTCTTGAAGAGGACCAATGACATCAAGAGAGTGATGTCTTGACTTGCAAGTGAGTTGGATTTAAGTAAGGCAGGGCTGAGTAAAGGCGCTGACCACACTCTCTCCTCCAAAGTCATTAGAGTTCCAGGGCCAAGACATAGGTCAGGATGACTGGGGATGACTTCAGATACTGTGGGAGACCTAGGTCTTTTTTAGTTAAGGTCTTTCCCAGGTCACTGATGAACTAAAGGAATACAGAAGAAGGAAGCTAGGATGATGAAGGGTCTTGAGTACTTGTCATATGATGATCATTTGAAGGACCTGGGTATGTTCAGCCTAGAGAAGAAAAGACTTAAATAGAATGTAATGACTAGTTGTCCTCAAATTTGTGGAGGGCTCACATGTAGAAGAATGATTAGAAGTGTTTTGTTTGGCCCTAGAGGGCAGAAGCAGGACTAATGGGTAGAAGTTGCAAAATAAACAGATTTATACTTGACATCAGGAAAAACTTCCCATCAACTAGAAACGTCTAACCCTGGAATGAACTGCCTTAGTCCTTGCAGGTCATTAAGTGGAAACTGGATAACTACTGGTACCCTATATCACAGAGGGAGTTCTCTTTATGTGTGGTAGGACTAGGGGGCCACTGAAGTCCCTTTCAACTCTCAAATTCTGTGATTCTGTGAAATTTTGTCTCCCTTGCCATAATACAAGCTTCTCATATTTGTATTTGCCTTTGTATCCTCATTATCTAACTTTGTGGTTTCTATGTCAGGGAGAGGCTTGGAACTTTGTAGATGCTTAATAAGTTCTTGCAGAGGAACTGACTGATTGAATGATGATGAATTAATTACTCTTGGGGTATATTCAACTGCATTAGAGTAAGTGCAAAATTGAAGGTACTAGGAGTAATCTAAAGCTGGAGTCTGGAAATGTATAAATAGTGACTGGACAAATAGCCAAGGGATTTAGAAGAGAGTGCAAAACTGAACTAATTAACTATAGGGTCAAGATTTTGAAGGGAGGAAAGTTAGGGTCATCAGGATGAGAAGAGTGACTAATCTATAGTGAGGACAGGAAATAGACTTATGAAGGGAAGCACTGGAAAGGATGAAAGGACAGAAGGTTATGGTGAGGTAGAATTTTAGAGTTATACATTTTGGGGGTTGAATTATGAGAATGAAATCAAGGATATATGCGTGGCTAAAATTAAGTGAGGGTACTGAGAATAGGATCTGGATAAGTGAATGACTGAGGAAACAAGTATATTTGAGGGTATATCAACATGTAATTTCAAATACCAAAGTATAAAGGCAGTAATTGAGTTACAGAGGAAAAGGTGAGCCAGAAATGAATTTATGAAAGGAGGAATAGTCTGGGTACTATCAGGCAACAAAGAAGAGCCACCAGCATGTAGATAAGGTAATATACTTGGATAGATTGAATTTTAAAGAAGGAAGAGAACTTGTGATAGAAGGGAAGGCAGATTGGGGAAAGAGGCAATCAGAATGCACACAGTCTTGAGGTCGGGGGAGGGAAGAGATGGGGTGATAAGTTGGAACTCAACATCTTGTGGAAGTGAATGTTGAAAATTAAAAACAAATCAATTAATAGGAAAACAAAAAAAGAAGGAAGAGAACTGTAAGGGGAGAGTTAGAAAGTGGTAGTAAGAAACAAGAAATACTTCCACTCAGTGTCTAGACCTGAATCCAAGCTTTGCCACTTACTACCCATGTGAATATGAGAAAAGACCTAATATCTCAGGGCCTTAGTAAGTTCCCATCTAGTTTGAGGTCTTTGTCTTATGTGTGTATGAGAAGAAATATATCTAGTAGTGGTAAAGGAAGCTAGAGATGTGCCATTTTTTAGGAGTCAAGGTTCAAGATAAGATGGAAAGAGTGATGGCAGATGAGATCTAATATGAAGGGTAGATTTTCAACAATGGAATAGGGGTTTTATAGAACAAAAAAATAAGGGAAGCATAGAGTAGGATAGGATACTGTAATGATCAGGCTGATATGAATGAGTATGAGGAATCAGATAATGGTAGCCAGGAAAGAAGCAGCTGGTGACTCTAAATCGCAGGGATTCTGAATGTACATTTTGGGCAGTAGATTGCTACACTTCCTAGAAACAATGAAAATGTTTATTTGGTTATTATCCCAGTTCAAGAACTGGGAAGAAAAGGAGGGAGAGAGGGAAGTGGCATCAATAGGATCAGTGAAAATATACATGCACAGATATATGCACATATGTGTGTATAAGTATATACTTATATTTTATTTGTATATGTATATAAAATAGGTATGTATATATGGGTGTGTATATATATGTGCATATTTTGTGGATGCATATGTGTATACGAAATCCTAGGGTATACATTCATATATATGTATGCACATATATGCACTGTGTGTACATGCATGTGTATTTCATGTATATTACTAGAACAACTCTTTTGGACTTTACAACACAAGCACAGTGGATATATATTATTATAGGGAGTTTTTGCTAAGGGAGTTTAACATATCAATGAAACTGGAGATTTCATGTCCATTGAATCTGCCTTGCCACTTAAACATACACACACATAGAAGCATGTATGTGTAGCTTTGCTATTAAAAAAAATTGCTCTAAGACTTTTGGGACATTTTGCATATTCTTTTCATCCTGGCATCATGGTACAAAAGTGCTAACCTTGGAATCAGGAACTCAAAATCTTTAAAAAAAATATGAATGTTGAAAACTATCTTTACATGTAATTGGGAAAAAAAAATACTATTAAGTGGGAAAAATGGAGGAAATTAATGATAGCAGTAGGGAAGCAGAGTAAGAGATAAAAACATTCTTACCCATGGAGCTTTATCTTTCATAGCAAGTATATTGGTGATTAAAAAAAAAAATCTTTGATCAAGCCTTCTTATCCCTTATTAGACTCACATTAAGTGGCAGAGAGGAAAAGGGGATTTCATTTTTGTTCCAGTCCCTTAATTAAAACCATCCATTCTAAAGGTAGTCCAGTTTTAACCATTTGCTGCCAAGACAGAGCATATTCCTTCCCAAATGAATATTTTCAATCGATGAGCATTTATCGGATTCTTACTGCATGCTAGACTCTGTGTGTACCCATACACACATTATATATGACACATACTGCTCAGTTCATAACCCTTTACACTGGTGAAGGTTATCTCTGTATGTTATGGAATAGGCTAGCCTTAGAGTCTGAAAGGTTGGAGTTCAAGTTCCTCTGATGACACACAATAGCTTTGCAACCCTGAGCAAGTCTTATTTTTCAGGAAGCAATTGGATTTTAAGAGCTTTAAGCTTGAGGCACACTTCCCTAAAAGAAGTTTCACATGTCAAGAAATAGTAGATTCCTTTCTATCACCCATTCCCCACTTATACACATATGTACATAGCCATATATATCTGTATGTCTGCATGCCTGTATAGATACATGTGTGTGCAATTAAAGCTTAAAACTGTACTAATTAATACTATATGCACATATGCATAAATGCATATGCACATATATTCACATATATAATTATGCATGTGTTTGTATGTAGCAAACTTCCAATGTAAAAATTTCCTTCCCCAAGGCAGATGCAATCAGTCAATGACTGATTGTTAATGATAAGTCTTGGGAAGTTTTGTAAGGTATATAGAAAGTAAATGATTTGCCCAAGTTTATGCATTTTTATGACTATAAATAGATTTAATTTCTTCATCTGAAAATGGCCTGTTCCTATCCTTTCACTATCGATTGAGGAATGACTTGTACTCTTATAGATTTGACTCAGTTCTCTATATATTTTAGAAATGAGACATTTATCAGAGACAGTGGCTATAAAGATTGCTTCCTAGCTGTCTGTTTTCCTTCTAATCTTGGTGCATTGGTTTTGTTTGTGCAAAACCTTTTTAATGTAATGTAATCAAAAGTATCTGTTTCACATTTCATAATGTTCTCTATCTCTTGACTGGTCAACAATTATTCCATTCTCCTTAGGTCTGACAGACAAACTTTTCAATACTCTCCTAATTTGCTCATGGTACCACTCTAAATATCCAAATCATGTGCTCATTTTGATTTTATCTTGGTATAAGATGTGAGATATTAGTCAATGCCTAGTTTCTGCCATACTATTCTTCAATTTTCTCAGCAGTTTTTGTCATCTAGTGAGTTCTCATCCCAGAAGCTGGTGTCTTTGGATTTGTCAAATAGTATATTACAATAGTCATTTATCACTGTGTCTTGTGTACTTAACTTATTCCACTGATCCACCACTCTTTTCTTAGTAGTACTAAATAATTTTAATAATTGCCACTCTGTAATATGATTTGAGATCTGGTATGGCCAGGTCATATTCCTTTGCATTTTTCAAAATTAATTCCCTTGATGTTCTTCACCTTTTGTTCTTCCAAAAGAATTTTATTATTTTTTTCTAGCTCTATAAATAATTTTGGTAGTTTGAGCAGCATGGTGATGAATAAGTAAACTAATTTAGGTAGGATTGTCATTTTTAGTATATTAACTTGGCCTACTCATGAGCAGTAAGTATTTTTGCAATTGTTTAGATCTGACTTTACTCATGTGAAAAGTGTTTGTAATTATCTTCATATCCTTCGTGGGTTTGTCTTGGCAGGTGGACTTCCAAAGAGTTTATATTGTCTATGGTTACTTTAAATGGAATTTCCCTTTCTGTCTCTTCCTACTGGGCTTTGTTAGCAATGTATAGAAATGGTGATAATTTGTTAGCTTATTTTATAACTTTCAACTTTGCTAAAGTTGTTCATCATTTCAAGCAGTTTTTTAATTGATTCACCAGGATTCTCTAAGTACATCATTATGTCATTATATACCATCATACCATTGAATCAAACAGTGATAGTTTTGTTTCCTCATTGTATAGTCTAATTCCTTCAATTTCTTTTTCTTCTTTTATTGCAAAAGCTAAGATTTCTAGGACAATATGGAACAATAGTGATGATAATGGGCATCCTTGTTTCACACCTGGTCTTACTGGAAAAGTTTCTTATTTATCCTCATTAAATATCATGCTCTTGATGGTTTTAGATAGATACTATTTATTATTTTATGGAAAACCCCATTTTCCTACTCCTCCTAATATTTTTCATAGGAATTGGGTACTATATTTTGTCAAAAGTTTTTCTGCTTCTAATTAGATAATTATATCATTTCTATTGGTTTTGTTATTGATATGGTCAATTATGTTGATAGTTTTCCTTATACTGAACCAGCCCTGCATTCCTGGTATGAATCCTATCTAGTCATAGTGCGTTACTTTTGTGATAAATTGTTGTAATCTCTTTGCTAATATTTAATTTAAATCTTTTTTGCAACAATATTCACTAGGGAAATTGGTCTATAATTTTCTTTCTCTGCTTTGAATCTTACTGATTCAGCTATCAGAACCATATTTGTGTCATAAAGGGAATTTAGTAGGATTCCTTCTTTGCCTATTTTTTCAAATTGCTTATATAGTATTGGAATTAATTGTTCTTTAAATGTGTGGAAGAATTCACTTGCAAATCCATCTGGCTTCAGAGATTTTTTCGTAGGGAGTTCATTGATGTTTTTTTCAATTTCTTTATAAAAAATGGGGCTAAATATTTTATTTCCTCTTCTGCTAACCTGGGCAATTTGTATTTATGTAAATATTCATCTGTTTTACTTAAATTGTCAGATTTATTGGTATACAGTTGGGCAAAATAGCTCTTAATTATTGCTGTTATTTTCTTATCATTGGTGAAGAATTCACCCTTTTTATTTTTGATACTGGTAATTTGTTTTTCTTCTTTTTAAAAACATATCAACCACAGGTTTGTCTATTTTGTTGTGTTTTTTTTTTCATAAAACCAGTTCTTACTTTTATTTATTAGTTCAATAGTTTTCTTACTTTCAAATTTTTAATCTCTCCCTTAAATTTGAGAATTTCTAATTTGATATTTAATTGAGGATTTTTAATTTGTTTTTTTCCCTGGCTTTTTTATTTGCATGCTTAATTCATTAATCTGTTCTTTCTCCATTTTATTCATGTAAGCATTTAGAGATATAAAATTCCCCCTAAGTACAGCTTTGGCTGTATCTCATAAATTTTGGTATGTTGTCTCATTATTGTCATTCCATTTGGTGAACTTATTGATTGTTTATATGATTTGTTGTTTGACCCACTCATTCTTTAGGATTTAGTTTCCAATTATTTTTAATCTATCTTTCCATGGCCCTTTGTAACATGTATAACATCATAATCTGAAAAGGATGCATTTAATATTTCTGCCTTTCTACATTTAAACATGAGGTTTTTATGCTGTAATACATAGTCAATTTTTGTGTAGGTGACAATTTCCAATGAGAACAAGGTATATTCCTTTATATTCCTATTCAATTTTCCCCAGAGGCGTATCATATCTAACTTTTCTGAAATTCTAGTCACCTCCTTAATTTCTTTCTTGTTTATTTTGTGGTTAGATTTATCCAGTTCAGAGAGGGGGAGGTTGATGTTCCCCACTAGTATAGTTTTGCTATTTATTTCTTCCTGTAACCCCCTTAACTTCTCCTCTAAACATTTTGATGCTATTCTACTTGGTGCATATATCTTTTGTAATGATATTGCTTCATTGTTTATGTTATCTTTTAGCAAGATGTAGTTTTCTTCCTTATTTCTTTTAATTAGATCTATTTTTGCTTATGCTTTGTCTGAGATTAGGATTGAAACCCTTGCTTTTATTTTAATTCAGCTGAAGCATAACATATTCTGCTCTAGGCTTTTTTCCTTTACTCTGTGTGTATTTGCTTCAAATGTGTTTCTTGTGAAGAGCATATTATAGGATTCTGGTTTTTAATTACCTCTGGTATCCACTTACATTTTATGGGAGAATTCATGCCCTTCATATTCACCATTATGATTACCAACTATGTATTTCCCTCCACCCTATCTCCCCCTCCCAGGTATACTTTTTTTTCTCCTTTTAGCCTGTCCCTCCTCACCAGGGTTTTGTTTCTGACCCCCACCTCTCTCAATTTGCCTTCCTACTGTAAGTGCCCTTCCCTTTTTTTCTTCTTTCCCCTCCTACATCTCTGTAGGATGAGAAATTTCTATACCTGAGTGACTGTGTATATTATTCCCTCTTTGAGCCAAATCTGATGAGAGTAAGGTTAAAACAGTGTTCTCTCTCTCCCTTCTTTCCCTCTAATAATAGTTCTTTTGTGTCTCTTCATGTGATATAATTTACCCTAGTCTGTTTCTCCCTTTTCTCTTCTCTCAGTACAATTTTTTCACTTTTTAAATTATTTTATGTTGTCACATCAAACTTACTTTATACCCACACCCTCTGTTTATGTATACTCCTTCTAACTGTCCTAATAAAGATACAGTTCTCAAGAGTTAAAAGTATTATCTTCCCATGTAGGGAGAATGGTTTAAATCTCATTGAACAACATGGTTTTTTTTCCTTTCCTGTTTATCTTTTTATGTTTCTCTGGAGTCTTGTATTTGGAGATTAAATGTTCTGTTCAGCTCTGATTTTTTCATCAGGAAAGTTTGAAAGTCGCTTATTTCATTAAATATCCATCCTTTCTCTTGAAAGATTATGCTTGATCTTTCTGGGTACTTGACTCTTAGTTGTAATCCAAGGTTTTTTTTTTTTTTTTTTTTTTGCCTCCCAGAATATAATTTTCTAGGTCAGTCGATTTTATTTTTTAATGTAGAAGCTGCTGAGTCCTGTTCAGTCCTGTCTGTGGTTACTTGATATCTGAATTGTTTCTTTTTGGCTGGCTACTTTCTCCTTGACCTGACAATTCTGGAATTTGGCTACAATATTGCTTGGGGTTTTATTTTGGGATCTCTTTGAGGAGGTGATCAGTGGATTCTTTCAATGACCATTTCAACCTCTGGTTCTAGGATATCATGGCAGTTTCCCTCGATAATTTCTTGAAAGATGCTATTGAGATTCTTTTTTCGACCATGGCTTTCAGATAGCTCAATAATTCTTAAATTATCTCTCCTGGATTTATTTTTCCTTTCAGTTGTTTTTCCAATGAGGCATTTTACATTTTCTTCTTTTTTTTTATCATTCTTTTGATTTTGTTTGTCTGAATCTTGATATCTCCTAGAGTCATTAGCTTATGCTTGTGCAATTCTAATTTTTAAGGAATTTTCTTTCAATTACCTTTTTTACCTCCTCTTCCATTTGATTAATTCTACTTTTTAAGGAGTTGTTTTCTTTAGTGGATTTTTTTTTTCTCATTTGGCCAATTCCATGTTTTTAAGAAATTGTTTTCTATCATTCAATTTTTGTCCTTTCTTTTTCAAGTTGTTTCTCTTGAATAACTCTCATTTCTTTTCCCAAATTTTCTTCTACTTATCTTGTTTGATTTTTAAAATCCTTTTTGAGTTTTTCTAAGAAGGTTTTTTGGGCTGGAGACCAATTCATATTCCTCTTTGTGACTTCATAGTAGGCATTTTGATATTGTTGTCCTCTTCTGAGTTTATCCTTTGATCTTCCCTGTCACCAGAGTAGTTTTCTATGATCAGGACTCTTTTCTATTTTTTGCTCATTTTTAGTCTATTTTGTGACTCTTAAAGTGACCTGTGCTCCTGGGGCACAGGGGTCACTGTCAAAAGCTTCTTGTGTTAAGGGCAAGAGACCTGGTCACTGACTTTTTGCATTGGAGTCTCAGTTGCTAGTAGCTTACCCACCATGCTTGAATAGCCCAACCTAGTCATGCCTATTGTGCTAGTTGTTCTGGGGCTGGCAGTTTGCCTGCTGTGCTGGGGCTGGAGGGCTCACAGTTAGCCTGCTGAGCAAAGACAACAGGACCTCAGTTGCTCATCTGTGTTATGACTAAGAGCCTCCTGCTGACTTTCCCACACACTGCCTGCACTGGGATGTACTCCCTTTTTATCCAAGTCCCTCCAAGACAGACCTTTCCTGAAGTCCTTCTAAGTTACCTTATGCTGTAAAGTTGTTACACTCCAACTTTTTGTAGGTTCTGTCATTTCAGAATCTGTTTAGAGGCTTGATTTAACATTATTTCTGAAGGAAACTAGGGAGAGCTCAGGCAACTTCCTGGCTTTTCTCCACCTTCTTGGCTCTGCCTCCAATCTTATCCATTTTGAAAGGAAAATATTGGCTGCTTGGAAGAGCTGGACGTTTTGCCTTTAAATCACCAAATATCAGACATTTTTTTAAAATTCTAAAGTAACTTTTAAGAAAATGGAAGAATACTATCTGTAGGTAGTTATATTTTGACTGGTCGGGGGAAAAGACAATGGATCATGCTGAAGATACCTTTGGAAGTAAAGAAAATTATACATGTATACACACACATATCACAAGGCTTTTTTTCTTTTTTCCTCTTTTTTTTTTTTAAAGGATGGAAGCAAAAGTGAAATATAGGGAAACAAAACAACAGCCCATTTAGGAAAAGAAAAAATAAATCTCAGGCTTGGCTAAAAATAGTCTCTGTAACTGCTGATAAGAAAATGGTACATCTGGTGGGGAAAAAAAATGCATTTATCAGGTGACACTTTTATGAAGACGACCAAAGCAATTAGGACATTATAACCATGCCAACCAGATGATATCCTTCTCGAGGTATGGTATGTGTTTCCTAAGAGGGAGGAAGCTGGTTGCATATGCTGGGCTTTCCTTTTAATTTATTGTTGTTTTTGTTATTTTAAGGGGAAAAAAATTCATGGATTTGCTGCATTTAAGGTTTAGACATGAATGTCTTGTAGTCTGGGCCTTTTCTGTCTGGAACAGAGGTTATTTCTGTCTCTGCCTTTGCAGTTATTCTTCCTTATTTTCAGTTCTATCTATTCCATATGGAGAGAGTAACTGTTGTTGCTGAGGAGGGGCAGAGTGAATTCAGTAGGACTTTGGCTAATTTTAAAGGGTCAAAGTCAACAAATTCAGTCATTGGATTTGGTGTTATTGTTCTTGCATTGAGGTCATAGCTCTGACACTTACAAGGTATGTGATCACAGTCAACTTTATCTCATCAACAAGAGGGAGTAGCAGGGTGGGGAAATCCCTTCATTACCTAAATCATAGTGAGTCCTTGTTTAATCTTGGAGCACTAAATATCCATAACTTGTTGTCGGTCACATTTCTACTTGATCACTTTCAAAAAGTCATAATATCATAGGAATCACAGCTACTGTGAGTCTTAGGGATCATGGAATCATATGTCACAGATTTATATCTATAAGAGACCTTAGAGGTTATGTAGTTTGACTCTGTAATTTTGTAGGTGACTAAATTAAGGTCTAGAGGGTTTGATGACTCTCCCAGGGTCACACAGGTAGTGAATAGAAAAGTCAGGATTAAAACTCAGGTTATAAAAGGCCAAGCTTACCATACATTCTCTTATATTACATTACAATTGAAGTAACCACATCCCAGAAAGGCAAAGAAACTTGCCAAGAAGTCCAGAGATAGGAATCAGTAGTGTAAGAATTTGAACCCAGTTCATCTAATTCAGAATCCAGTGTTCTCTCCTATATTCTGTATGCTAACCATCATTGTCAAAATATTTGACCTTTCTCAATGTTTTGTGTCTTCCAGAACCTCTTAATGATCCATACATCTCCTTCCACAGGAATCCAGGATCCTGCCTATGACATCTCAGATCAATCAGCATCACTCTGACTTTCCATAGAGCCTACTACAAATCTATATGTCCTCTTTCTCTCTAGTCAAACCAGTTTCTTCCCTTATCCCTCTATATCCCACAATTCCTCCCTTCCTGCAAGAGGTCATCAGCTAATTCGCTGGATTTGTCAATATAACTCCTCTTATCATCCATCCCCTCCTTCAAAGCTCATCTTAAAGCTTACCTCATCCATGCAGCCTTTACCAACCAAGCAATAGATTTACAACGTCATCACAGTGTTTTTCTGTTCAGCTTCTTATTTTCACAACAGTCACGGGTGGTTATTCTGGGTACTTAACAGTAATGCTTCAAAAGATTCCTAATTTCATCAAAATCTGCTCTTTATCATGTGAGATATAAACCTACTATGTAGCAGAGAGTTATGAGTAACTGTGGCTAACACAATAAATCAGCCAGAGGCATATCACATGTTGACCTGAACTCTGATTTTGCATCTGGCAAATGGGCATGATAGCATTTACCTTCCTACCTCAAAGTACTATTTAGAAGGATCTAGTAAGATAACTATAATCCAGGTTTATAGCATAATAATGACATAGAAGAAATCAAAATGAGGGAAAGGGGAATAATAAAATAAACAGTGACCAATCACTTCTGGCTGAGAAGGAACAAAGAATCACTTTCACTCTCTGGCCTTCAGTTTTCTGATCTGTAAAATGAAAGAATTGAAACAAATGGTCTCAATTGTCCCTTCAAGATCCAGAAAAGAGTGATAGGGAGGAAGATCATTCCAGGCATGTAACCTTTGCGATCAAAGACACGGTATCAGAAAAGGACAAAGTGATGTCCAAGCTGTTGGGTTTGCTCAATTTCCAACTTTGGGAAGGGGAATTGCAAGCTGAAAAGCTGGAAAGGGAGGCACATGCAAGCCAGATTGTGCATGGTATTGAATGATAGGTTTAGGAAATTGTGTTTTATTTGTTAGAAAATAGAGAACTACAAAACTTTTAAAGTAAGGAAATATCACTCAGACGTAGGCATTAGAAAGATTATTCTGGAAGCAATGTAACAAATACACAGGAAAAGACACTCTGAATCGTGATGTCCATCAGCCAGATGTTGTCCACCACTATTAATAGATAGTTTTATTTGGCTATGTGAAAAATCATGCAAAAACTCTTTGGAAGGCTAGGAGTCAGTTACTGACTTAGTCTAGGCCCACCCTAGAGGCCTCTTTTAAGCATCAGAACCTTTCACTCATCAGTAAGTCTCTTCTCTTGATTCAGTTTGGACTTTTCAGTTCAAATTGCGAATGTCAGGCTAAATGTTCCAGCTGCTTCTCTAAGGGAGCAGTATGGCCTTTAAAAATTAAATGTTAAAACATATCTTGACATCTGATAGCTATAATTCCATTTTCAATTGTTCTCATGCTGACAAAGGTGTCACGTGCAGTAGTATCAAGCCAGACTGGTCTGGCTACCAAGAACAGAAATCTCTTCTCTGGATAAATTCCCAGAGAGAGAAACACAAGGAAGACAACACAGACTTACCACTTGTCCCTTGTCATGCCAACAATATTCTCATTTCCTCTTTTACATTTCAGATAAAGCTGAGAAGAAAAGCACGTAGGAGAGATAGAGCAGTGATTGGCATATAAGGTAACAAAATGCATTCTAGCGCATACATGTATATATGTGTACATGTGCATATTTTTTTTTTCTGGCAACACAGCTATCTAATGGAAGATGGCATTGGTGCAAAGTTGGTTCAGACACATGACAGCAATGACAACATCCTGCTTGTCATCTTCTGTTTTTGAAGAAGCAGCTGTGCTGTGCTGAGAAACACATTAGAGAGTTGATAGAAATGTTTAGATACTGTTAGACACTAAGAAATCTCTCTCAAAAGCTTAGACCTAATGATTGACTGACTTCCTTAATCTGTGGTGGGGCAATATGGTGTTAAGGAACAGTGATCACCTGGTGGTTACTGAAAGATAGATTTAGATGGAACTTTAACTCTGAGAAAAACAAAGTAAACCTAAATACTAGTCCTGATTAGCAGTATGGCCTCTGTAAACAATCTGTTGATAAGGAACACTGGCAGAGTACTTGTGTTCATCCTTCATTCTTGAAGAGGACTGTGACATCAAGATGATGACATGACTTGCAGTTGACTTCAGTTTGAGTGAGGGAGGGCTGTGCAAGGTCACCAATCTCACTTTCTTCTCCTGAGCCATCTGAGTACAGTGGCATGATATTCATCAGGACAACTGGAGATGGCCCAGGATGCAATGGGAGACCCTGGCCCTTTCAGGCTAGGGTTTTATCACAATCTTACTTTGAATGAGATACACCCATTCAATGAATAAGCTTCTTTAAGTTACTCAAGGGATGGTCCCTTTAAAAAAAAAATCAAACTGGAAGGGGAAGACCCTCAATACTCTGGATAAAAGAGAAACAATTACTATTTAGTTATTATTAAACTAACTAAACAGGCCTAGTACTTATTAAAATACAGATTTAAAAGATACTTCAAGGAGGGGAGACCTGGGCTCTAGATCTCTTGCATTAGCAGTGTGACTTCTCTGAGCCTTGGTTTCCTCACTTATGTAATAAGGTCAAACTAGATGACTTTTGAAGTTCCTCCAAAGCCTAATGTTTGATGTCTCAAATTCAAGACCAAATCGAGCACCTCCCTTTTCTGGACATGCCTGCAACCCAAGGAATAATGAGAGACCTAATGATAGTCTTAAACATATACCATATGCTAGAATTTAGCATTTCATTTACTGGTAATATTTCAACAAACATATCTACCATGGCAGAGGAGTTCAATGAAATGTTGAAGATGAAAAACACTGGAATAGAGTAGGCATTTAATACTTATTTATTGAGCCTTATTTATTGACAGACCTGGAGACCAAGGTCAGGGGATGTGATCATTTGTCTAGGGTCACACAAGCAGGATATAGCTGATTACATTTAATTACTTTAGCAGCTGGGTCAGGATATCATTAGTCTTAGCTTATAAAAGTGGTGACTGGGAGGCACGTTGAGAGAAAATATCATGGAACAGAAATCAGCAGACGTGGTTCTTAAGCCTTCCATTGACAACTAGGCATGTGATGCTGTGCAAGTCATTTCACATTTCTGAGTCTCAGTTTACTCATTCATAAAAAGGGAATAATAATTCATGCACTACCCGTCTCCCAATGTTGTTGTATAGAAATTACTTTGTAGACATGAGTACATGTTAAGAATGTGAACTTTCATCATTATTAGAACCATAAGCACCCCATTTCCCTTATAGGATGCCTCTCTTTTCTTCCTCCAACAGCATATCTAAGAAATGGATGAATGGATTGATTGAATTGCTATTGAAGGTCCTTCTATGATATAGATGGATGGATAGATAGATAGACAGATAGATAGATGGAGACATGAAGAGATGAAGGGAAGGAGGGACAGAGGGATGAATGGATAGATGGATATATATAGATATAGATATAGATATAGATATAGATATAGATATAGATGCAGTCATTGATATAGACAACTTTGAAAGCCTTAAGAACTCAAAGACCAACCAAAACTTCAGATGATAAAGCCTGATCATACCAGCACCTCCTGATGGAGAGGTGATATTTAGGATATTCAGGATGACAAATTTACATATGCATCTATGCATATGTATCTGCCTGTATGTGTGTATGTGTATATACATATGTACATGTATGTTTAAACATATACACATGCACAGATACAATGTTAATGCAGAAATTCATTTTGCTTGAGCATGCATTTTTAAGTTTTATTTTATTTAATATTCTATTTTTAACATTTTTATAATTTTTAATATTTGTTTTTTGAAATTTTGAGCTCCAAATTCTTTCCCTCCCACCCCCTTCATTGAGAAGACAAGCAATTTTATATAGGTTATATTTGTACAGTCAGAGTGTGCATATTTGTTAAAGATATTTTTGTTTTTGTTAATTGTTCAATGAGGAGTTGGAAGAGAGAGAAAACAGATTTTTTTCATTGAAAAACAAAATTTAATTTTTAAAAAGAGAGATACCCACTATTGAGAATATTAAATAAAATGCATATGTAAATTTGTCTTAAAAACTTTGAGTTCCAACCACCAATATTATTTATTGCTATTTTAGAGGTAAGGAAATTGAGGGTTATAAGTTTATGACCAAAGTGGCCTATAGGACAATGATAATGTGTCAGCACGGACCTTGACATACACAGGAAGGCCTGCTGTACAGGTTCTTTCATCAGCTTCTCTAAAAAGAAAGCAACTTTTGAGGGGTCAACAATTACTTTAATCAAGCACATACATCATTCACTTAGTTCGGGGGGAAAAATCAGCACCCTGAACTTCAGAAAAAATTCAGAGAAATAAAAATCAACAGACAAAACTTCCAACCGTCTGACCATAAGCAATATATCCATCACAGATTAGCAGACAGATCCAACTGTCTGACCATGCAGAGAGAGAAGCACCAAAATCTGAGTTTTCAAAGTGGGTGTAGGGGTTCCTTAGTGTCTGGTCAGAGTTTCAACTGGCCAAACAAACACTTCCAATGAGTAAGCCCCAAAGTAAAACCTCACCTCAGCGCATTTATATACTTTTCAGAGTCAGAGGGCATCACAATCTTTGACAACCAGTGCCTCATTAGAAAATTAACAAAAGGTGTGGGCCTCTCCTAATCAAAATTCCCTTAATGGGGTAAGGAAGATCTTCAACTCACATTAGCATCACAGAGGACCATGTTTTGAGGCTGTCTAATGGTCAGGGCAGGTACTGAAACCAACTAAGGAATCGATCAATTTAGTAAACATTAATTAAGCATTTATTATGTTCTAAGCACAGCTCTGTGATAAATCTTTACTATAGGTTCAACAAAATCTATATCCCCAATAGTATATTCTGAGAGCATTTCCCTGCCATAAGGTGTGTCTCTATCAGTCTACCATAAATTGAGGTACAGGAATTATTTCTTAGGATGATTATTGCACCACAAAAAGGGACAGTCATTTTTTTCTTCTTCTCTGTACTACTCAGTAAAAACAGTATGTTTCTTTTTAGTTGTTTTTAAGGTTTGGTACCACTCACTACATAGAACTGAATATGAGAAATCCAAAACAGGAGATTAAAAGGAGGCTTTAAAATATCATAATGGCCTAAAGAATAAATCTGGATGTTATACATCAACTGTAAGGAATCAGACCTTCCTCTTAGCTTCCTCTTCCTTATTGAACAGCACCCTTAGAAGTAGGAAGCAGATACTGGGAGATTAAAACAC
The DNA here is from genome assembly GCF_028372415.1 of Notamacropus eugenii. Lineage (NCBI taxonomy): Eukaryota > Metazoa > Chordata > Mammalia > Diprotodontia > Macropodidae > Notamacropus > Notamacropus eugenii. The sequence goes on from NC_092872.1 coordinate 625,653,074, forward strand.
AAAATCCAAATCCTGTAAGACAAAACCTGTAAGAGAGTGAACTAAAATCACCTTAACATCAGAGATTGGCCTTTTCAACACGGTAGTCCCAGGGTAAAGTTCCCACCCAGACTTCTGCTCTCCTCTCCTGCCCCTTGAAGACCAACTCCTGACCCCATAGACTGGTTCAAATGAGAGGACAAACTAAACATTTCCTCCTGTTCTCAGCTACAATAATTTCACTGTTCTCATCATCTTCTGCTTATTTCAATTTGTTGTTGTTTTTCAGTTGTTTCAGTTTTGTACAGCTCTTCACAGCCTCATTTGGGGATTTCCTTGGCAAAACTACTGGAGAGGTTTGCTGTTTCCTTCTCCAGCTCAATTTACAAACAAGGAAACTGAGGCAAAAAGAGTTAAGTAACTTTTTCAGGGTCACACTAGTAAGCGTCTGAGACCAGATTTGAACTCGTGAAAATGGATGTTTCTGATTCCAAACACAACACTCTATCTACTGGGCCACCTAGCTACACTAATTTGTTGCTCAATTGTACTCAACTCTGTGTGAATTCTTTGGGATTTTCTTGGCAAACACACGGGAGTGGTTTGCCATTTCCTTGTCCAGTTCATTTTACAAATGCAGAACTGAGGAAAACTGTTAAAAGACTTGCCCAGGATCTCACAGCTTGTAAGTGTCTGAGGCCAGATTTGAATTCACGAAGATGAGTGTTCCTGACTCCAGGCTTGGCACTCTAGTCACTGCACCACCTAGCTGCCCAATTTATCTCATAGAGCCTACCTTTTTCCCAGAAGAAATGACCCACTCAAAATTTATGATGAAAGAATCTCTTTAAGAAACTCCCTGAGACAAAGGACTCCTCTCAAGGCCTCTCTTTATAGAGTACTCAGAAATTACCAGTCAACTATTCATTTCCCACCAGCTATTCTATTTAGTTTTTATTCCATAAAACACCATCGGGTGACTATCCCATGGTGCCTATATCAATTTTTCAGCTTCCTTTTCTGTATTATCTTTCTCAATCAGATCATCATTCTTGAGGATAGGGACTGTCTTTCCTCTTGGTACCTTTAGAGTTTAGCACAGTTCTTGGGACATAGTAGGCACTTTACAAAAGTTTATTGAGTATTGACAATTTTACATTCCTGGAGACCAAGTTAGGGATGAGATAACTTATCCAGGGTCATGCAAGTAGGAAGGAGCTGAGCCAGGATTCAAATTTATTCTCTCATATTATGAATTCAGGGCTCTTCTTAACGTCTGTTTTCATATTATAAAAAATCAGCACCTTTAATACTGAATTGATTTTTTTTTTCCAAGAGAGCCTAATGAAGCACAATGGTTTTCTTCCTCCTACCAGCTACCTTCATCTTGTCCCTTGAGTTATCTAGGTCCCAAGGCACTCATTCCCTCTCTGGATTGTTTGTTCATAACGGAGCCAACCAAGCAGTCACAAATAGCATGCCGACCCAGAATCATAAGTCTGTACTTGAGTAGTTTCCTGTGGATTCACAGCTTCTAGTGACCCAGTGTCCCTTAATACTTTTCTCCATGCTCCATGCCCCTAAATCAAGCCATTCAAAGCAAAATGGATCAGAAAGGTTTTGTTTTTTTTTTTTTTTTTAAAAGAAAAACTACCCCTATCATCCCGTGGTCTCTAGAACATTTAAGCCTTTACAGTATCTGCTCAGCTTTAGCTTCTGCACACAGCTACCTGTATCGTAGTCATGAATACACTGCACCTTCCTGCAGACCTGTAATTGCATTGGGAAGGGTTTCTATAGCAACCACCACAATTAATTAAAATACTTGGGCATAGTAAGTTTAGAGATGCAGAAAATATTTTCGTGTATAAATAGTGCAATCTGTTTATGCTCAAAGAAGTCCCCCACCCCAGTTGAAAAATAAGATGACTTTTTTCCTTTATGGTAAATAAATCATCATTTCTCTCCCATAAATTCCATAGATAATACTCAAGAACTAATGTTGGCTGAACCTCTGCAGCTAAATAGGCACAGACTGGAGCTCTTCAAACAATTTCTGACTAGAACCCGGGACTCATGCTTTGTTTGCCATAAAAGGGCCTGATCTGGGGTAATGGCGTACCCGGTAACATTTAAGACCCCAATACCCTCCCGCAGACCTTATAGACATCATTTTAGTTTTAAGAAATTGACAGAAGGATAAAGGCCAACAGAAGTTTAAAAAATGTTTTACTTTGTTGTTTTATTTTTTTCCCTGAAAATGGGTTTCTTTTCAAGAAAGTTTTATACAAAAACAGATACCTAAGGATGATTCAATATAAAATGTCTTTTGTCAGTAATATTTTTAAGGAAATTAATATGTCTATATGCTACTGTGACCTCTACTACATTATTGCCCTCTAAGGGATCTGAGGAATTTCAAACAGGTCCAATACTGGTTTTCAGACCATAGGATCCCATACCAGATAAGCGTCTTCACATGGATCTGGGTTTCTTTTCCACCTTTTTCTTCTGTCTCAAATAAAAGTAGGAGTGGGGGTAGAGGGAGTGGAGAATCATCCTATGACATGCAACTCATGTTTGGAAAGCAAATTTGGGGCAAGATTAGTTAAAAATTAGTTCTCAAGAAACCAAGATCAGAAGAAAAGGTTTAATTTATGCACCCAGATTTGACATATGAAATAATTCTAGTCCTAACTCTGCCAACAATTAATTGTGAGATTGTAGGTAAGTCATTTTCTTTCTCTGAGTCTCAGTTTCTTGATTTATAACATGAGAATTTGTACAGATTAAATGATACCTCAGTTGCTTTCTGCTCTAATATTTGATGATTTTATAATATCATCAGTAACAAAAGAGCCAGATGGGGAAAGCGTAATGAGAAATAAAAGACGCATTCCTTCTCCCTCTCCTTCCCTCAAGCTCTTTGAAGGCTTTTCTATGAAGTCCTTTTCTGTGGTGCCCATGGACTACATTTCTTATATAGCATATTAGGAGAACAAATGCCCTATCAGTCCCCCAATTTATCAGTAATATTGAAGGTTGATAAAGTATTTTTTGTAATCTCAAGTAGGCATAATCAGTGTAAATCAATTCTATTTTATTAGCAACTAATCTAGCTAATCCTAGAATATGCAGATTCTTCTTATGATGAACTTATTTGCTTTTATTTGCAATTTGATAAGCATTCAGAAAGCAATACTTCAGTAAGCACTTGACCACATACCTGACCCAATCCCAAATAGCCATGCAAGTAGAAGAGGCAAAAAAAAAAAATGCATTTATTAAACATTTTCACAAATAATACCAGGCACTATATTAAATACTAGGAGTATACAAAAAAGAAGATACACTCCATCCTCTGAGGCCTTATAGTCTCATGGGGAATGAATGATAATACTAAGAAAGATGCTACAAAAAGAGGCAGGGGAGTCAGCCACTTGAAGTTATGGTGCCAAAGCCTGGAGGGACCTGAAAGATGGCCTGCCTGAGCTCCTCCCCAGCATGGAGATCCTGGAACACATTTTAGAAAAAAAGGGATGATCCATAGGGGTAACAGGTCCATTGTGACAGGATTGTTGAATCATGGTTTCAAAGCCCAGAGTGTCAGAAGCAAAGCTGGGAGTGGAATGTTCTTGCTTTCATTTTTTTCTAAAATATAAATTCATTAGTTATAATTAAAAATATTATGGGAGGTCAATGTAAAATATTCTACTTCTGTACAAAAATCTAATGATCATCTTCTGATCCTGACAGTTAAGCCTCAAAGATTACTCTGCAACGTTGCACCCATAAAGTCATCTTCCAAATAGGAATAAAGAATTGTTATAGGGAACTCTCAGGAGAGGAAATTCTTTCTACCAGTATTAGTTGCCACCTTCTTTACAACTTAGTGTCTTAGGGAGTTTCCAGGAGCAATGAGAGTTATATGACTTAACTAGAATACACATCCAATGTGGATCAGAGTGTTAGGGCTCTGACTTCAAGGATAGCTCTCTCTCCACTCTGCTATGCTGCATTGGAGGTCAATGTAAAATGTTCTATTTCTGTACAAAAATAAAATGATCATCTTTTGATCCTGACAGTAAGCCTCAAAGATTACTTTGCAATGTTGCACCCATAAAGTTATCTTCCAAATAGGAATAAATAATTGTTATAGGGAACTCCCAGGAGATGAAATTTCTTCTACCAGTATGAGTTCTTTTCTTCTTCTTTTCAACTTAGTGTCTTAGGGAGTTTCCAGGAGAATTGAGAGTTATGTGACTTAACATCCAATATGTATCAGAGTGTCACTAATGGAGCAACAATAGAAGGTTGTCTTCATTCAATATCACAGAATCACAGACCCTCAAGAGTTAGAGGGACCACAGTGGCCATTTTAACCAAACTGTATCCCTTTCCAACTTTCCTGACCAGTGTGGGTTTGCATCTTCCCAGAAACTCAGTGTCTAGGGAGTGTCCCTGAACACTGAGGGGACAAATGATCTCTGCTTAAATTACAGTGAGAAGCTACCCACTAAAATAGCTTAATGATTAGAATTCCCTCCTTACTTAACTTGTCATATGCCTACACACAGTAAACTGTATGATATGTAATCTATGACTCTTACTTTACTTCTTAGGGGAATGAATTCTCACTCCACCCTCATCAGGAATATAACTTTGTAGGTATTACTACATCATAAGCACTGTTTACATTCCTAAGATAAACTGAGGAGAGAGCTATCTGGTAAGAGCTGAGGAATTAGAATGGGGTTATTTGGTGAGAGGCAATAAAAAGGAAAGGGATTTTGGTAGAAATTGTATGTATTCTTTGTTCTATTAGCTAAGAGATTCAATTATGTGATGACAGAGATGGGCACACTTCCAAAGATATGAAAAAGAAGGCCCATCAATAGTATCTGCAATAACCTTGCTGCATTCAATTTTATCTTTTGGAATGTATAGACTTATTCTTCAACTCTACTTTGTCTTAAGGAATACAGGAAGAGACAAGTCAGGTGGAAGGAGTAGTCCTTGAAGAGTTAGTATAATCAGATTCACTAGACATCTAACCAGACATTAAGATGGTGGAAGGGAAACCAGCAGACAACCAGAGGAATGTTAAACCATCAGAGACCAGGTCCAGAAAACAAAAGGATAACAACATGAGTTGCTAATAAAAAACTCTATAGGACTTGCATATCAGGACAACAGAGAGCCCCCTCCACTGGTGTCTGGGTAGGGTGTGTGTAGGAGTTCATCACTATAATCCACATATAATTTAATTAGGGCTAACAGCGCCAGAAGTAAGGCAGAATCACCGAAGTGATTTGGAATGGTATTAGGAGAGTAGGAACCATCTATCAGCAACAAAGAAATGGGCTGACTTACCTAAATAGATATCTTATAAGTGGAAAGAAAGTAGAACTTGGACTCTATATGCATAAAAAGTTTTTTCCTCATAACTTTTAACCAGAATTGTGTGGTCTCATTTTTTTTCTTTTTCTTTTCATCTCCTTTTCTTTTTGGATGGAGGGGAGAAAGGAGTCAAAGAACTTTGATTTCATTGATATAGGGAGTTAGCTTAATGAAAAATTCCCTCTATCAGTGTAAATTGACACCTCCTCTACAACTTGGAATGTTGCCCAGGACATGAGAAAACTAAGTGACTTGCCCAGGGTCGTACAACCAGAATGTGTCTCAGATAACTTGAACACTGCCCTTCCTAAGTCTAAAGGCTCCCTCTCTATCCTGTATGTTATATTGCCTTCCATGGGCTTCAAAAAAAAATGCAGCTTTTCTCTAGTTGATTTCTATATCTCCTGAAGGTCATTATGAATGAAGTGTCCAGAGGCCAAAAATTCTTATGAAGGAAAACAGTATTTCAGTAGTAAATCTATAACTAAGGAGGGGCAACTGGGTCTTTACCTCAATTTGTCTTCATCTAGGGAGTCTTGTTTCCTCACTGCAATGTTCCTCCAGTATTCAGTTCTCTCTTCATGACCATTTGCCTGCAAATACCACCCAGTAAACTCAAACTCACCTCTATATCTCAACTCAGTGGAGCCCATAACCATCATGCCTCTCTCAGGGCCCCATATCCCTAACCTACCTCTATTTATTTTCTCCTCTGGATTGGAGGCATAAAGCCCCAAAATGTCAAGGATTTGAGATAGATGTAATGGCTGGGCTACCTTTGAACTCAATATTCCTGCCAGAATATACTGCCCTCTGGATCACTTCCTGTTCTTCAAATGAATTTACCTCAAATACAAGAATTCCTATTTCCAACTTTGCTGGGTGGAAGAGGGTAAGAAAGCTCGGGGAGGGGAGAGGGAAGGAAGAGAGGGGAAATCTGTGACTGTGACAAGCATTATCATTTTCTTTTAAAATGTTGAACATTTTCTTTCCTAGTGTGATGAATTCAGATCCAAGGACCTGAAATATTATTCTAATACTAAAAACAAGCAAACAAACATTCATGTCATTCTTCACTATTGTCATGCTCAAACGTAGTTCTATACAAGGCCTTTTATGCATCAATCTAAGTTTCCCTGATTTAGAAGAGTATTAGAAGTCAGGCTAAGGACTTTATATAAAGCAACAATGCATTCATTTTCATGTGTCTTCATAATTCGTTCAAGGACATCATTGGGGACAGCTAGAGAGATCAGAAGTTTAAATCTAGCCTCAGACACTAGCCGTGTGACCCTGGGCAAGTCACTTACCCTTTGTTTCCTCATCTATAAAATAAGGATAATAATAACATTTACTTCCAAGGGTTATTATGAGAGAAAATGAGATAATATTTTAAAGCACTTAGCAAAATACCTGGCTCAAAGTGGACTCTATATAAATGTCAGCTATCATCATCATCCTCATTAGAACAGAATAATTAATCAAAAACTTGCCTTATCCAGTCAAATATTCTGACTCTATGTCATATCAAGCCTGTGGAATAATGTAATTATCTTTTTTCATATTAACTTCATAGGTTAGGGCTATGACCCCAGAATATCCTAATTTCCTTTAATAATTCACAATAAATTCTGTCATTAAATTTTCTAAAGCTTTGGAGAAACTGTATTTTCAGTCTCTTTGGAGAAATAAGTTGTGTTTTTTCTACATATTATGAAAATGAAATATCAATGAACAATTGGGAGCCTGGGATTTAGAGCTTAGAAAACATACAATTCAAATCTCTCATATTACAGAAGAGAAAATTGAGACCCAGGTAAGTGAACATCCTTGCCCAAAAATCAACCATTTAATAAATAAATAAACATTTATTAAGTGCTTACTATCAGCTAGGTACCATGCTAAGAACTGAGGATACCAAAAAAAGAAAAAAGACAATCTCTGCCTTCAGGGAGTTTATAAGAATATCTTGTCACTGGATTCAGATGGCTCCAGAGGAGAAGTGAGGCTGGTGACCTGCACAGCCCTCCCTCACTCAAAACAAAGTTAAGTGCAAGGCATGTCATTATTTCTCTGATAGCATGGTCTTCTTTGGCAAAAAGGACAAACACAACAAGGAGAAATAACATGCAGACAAATATATACAAAGCAAGCTATGTACAAATAGGAAATAATTAACAGAAGGAAGGCATTGAAATTAAGAGGGCATGAAGAAGGCTTCCTATTACAAAGTGGGATTTTGATTGGGACTGAAAGGAAGCCAAAAAGGTCAGTATCCCAAACAAAGCTGAGTGTTCCCAGCATGTGGGGTAACCAGAGGGAATGCTTGACACTGAAAGATGGAGTATCTTGTTTGTGGAACAAACAAGGAGGTCAGTGACACCAGAGAGAAGAATACCTATCAGGGAACAAGGTGCAAAGATGAGAGAGATATAGTTTATGAAGGACTTTGAAAGCCAAACAGAACATTTAGTATTTGCATCTAGAGGCAATAGGAAGCCACTGGAATTTATCGGGTGGTGTGACAGCTGTGTGTGTGTGTGTGTGTGTGTGTGTGTGTGTGTGTGTGTGTGTGTGACATGGTCCAACCTGTGCTTTAGGAAAATCACTTTAGTGGTTGAAGGGATGATTGATTGGAGTGGGGAAAGACTTGAGGCAAGCAAACTCAATAGCAGGCTATTGCAATAATCTAGGCATGAAGTGACCTAAGAATACACTTAGAGTCAGGGTCCAAACCCAGGAAGTACCTGTGAATCCAAATCCACTGCTCTTTCCACTATATTATATAACTTCTTCTTCTATCAAGAGGCAGAGGAAGCAGTGAGGAAATTTTGAATGAGGAACAAATGGTTGCCAAAGTAGAAATGAAGAGAACCTTGGGGCACAGGAAGAGATTGTTCCTATTTAGAATTCATGAGAAAGAAGAGAAGGGGAAAGGAAAGCCAAGAATCATCTAACACTCACCTAGATTTAAAAAGAACAAATTTTAAAGGATAAAGATAAAGGAGACGTAGGAGTCCAAGACTTAACATTTACAGAAAGTCTCAACCCAGGAGGGAGCATAAACCTTCAAGAATGAATTTCTGATGACATAAACAGCAACATTTCTGATGAGAACAAAAAAGAGGAGTTGTCTAAAGAGACTGATCTGCATGCACAGGGAATTCATTGATCAACATAGAATTTAAAAAGTCATGTCTAGATGATGGAAACCAGGGCAGGAAAATGTATAAATGTCAAACCATGACTTCATCTTATAAGAATAATGTGAGGAGAATTAGAATGCAGAATGAGCTTAGGATAGAGAAGAAACTTGCTTTTTTTTTTTTTTATTTTTGGCTTTGTTTCATTTTCAGGTATGTCGGGGTAAAGTAGGGGAGGAAAAGAAAAAAAAGAAGACTTCTGCTTGGCTTGGATAGGAAAAAGATAATGAATGTTAGGAGAAAGGAGGAAATAATCAATTCTGGTCTTAATTTTGCTTCTTCTGCCAAGGAGGATGACCTTTTGAACTGAAAGAACAGAAGAAAAATGGCCAATAGGGAGTTTAAACCAAATATTTGTAAGAAAATAATGAGAATTAACTTTTGACATTGCCTCATGTATAATAGTACTTTACATATGTTATCTCATATATTATTCCAACAACAACCCTGTGAGGTGGGGCCTACTGTTATTCCTCATTTTAGAGATGAGGAAATAGGCTGAGAAAAATTTAACAACTTGTCTAGTATCACACCCCTAGTAAAGGTCTAAGGCAGGATTTAAACTCAAGTCTTTCTCGTTCCAAGTGTGGCACTCCAACCTTATGTCACTTAACTGCCCTTGGTGAAGAGTATATTACCAGGTATACCCAAAGCATATAACTGCAGAGTCAGTAAGGCAACTAGCATTTATGAAGCATCTACTAAGCTTTTGGCACTGTGCTAAGCACTGGGGATATAAAGAAAGCAAAAACAGCACCTGTTCTCTAGAAGTGTCCATTCTAATGAGGGAGATAATATATAAATAACTATGTTAATAAATCATACTGGATAAATTGGAGATAATATCAGAGAGAAAGGAACAGCATTAAGGAAGATCAGGAAAAGTGGGACTTTAGATGAGACTTTCAGAAGACCGGGGAAGCCAAGAGAGGAAGAACAGTAAGGAGACTACTCCAGTTTGAACAATAGCCAATGAAAATGCAAAGACTAGAAAAATATTTTGATCATGGAACAGCAAGGAGGTCAGTTTCACTTCATTGTAGCTTATATGGAGGAGAGTAAGTTGTAAGATACCTGGAAAGATTGGAAAGGACAGGGTTATGAAGGATTTTAAGAGCTAAACAGAAGATTTTCTATTTGATCCTGGAGGTAATGAGTCTCTTAAGTTTATTGAGTAGAGGGTAATATGATCCAAACTGTGCTTTAGGAAGATGACTGGTATCTCAGTGGAAAATGGATTGGAATGGGGGAGAAACTGGAGGCAATGAGACCAATGAGGAGACTATTTAAATAGTCTGGGTAACACATGACTCACACCAGGATAGTGGTAGTTTTTAACAAGAGAAGGAGGCATATATGAAAGATGTAAAACCCATAGGACTTAGTGAAGTTTGCATATGGCAGGGGGGAAGATGAGAGACACTCAGTTATTAAGAATGACAGCCTTGGTGACTGGGAGGATAGAAGATTAGAAGTGGGGAGGGTTTAGGTGGAAAGATAATTAATTCCATAGAGCACAGCACCCTTTCTGATGTGGGCATGCCATGATGATCTGTCTTGTGCCAGAGTCTCCCATGCCACACAATCAATTCCAGAGTTTTTGAGAGAGACCTTGAGAATTATACCTTATAGTGACAGCAGCAGGTAGACGTCCTAAGCTGATTTCTAGGTGATAAGTGCAGGGCAAAAGGGGAAGGAGCGCTTCACCTTGAGTAACATTGGTACACAAGATGGAAGAATGGATGCCAGCAGAGAACAGGATAGGTGCCCCCTCCCAAACACCACCCCCAGCTCCACTAGCAAGCTAATATTTCAGATCCAACTCCTGAGGCACTTGGACTCAGTTTACTCACCTAAAGAGTCACCCCTTACTCTATGGATGCACTCTTAGGTCCCTTCTAGCTCTACATCTATAATCACATACGAAAGCAGTTTGCAACTATAATATTTTATAGAAATATAAGCTATCATCATTTTTGAAGTTGTCTTTAACAGGATTATAAACTCCTTGCAGGAAAATACACAGTCTCAGGTCACTTCTCTTCATCCAGTTCAGGTACTATATGTACCTCTATGAGCCTTTCATTGAGTGGAAAGATGCAGAAAATATATATTACAGCATCCTAAGGCATGATAATAGAGGAAGTGCCAGGCTTCTGCTTTCTTTCTGCATTAAGCATTTACGTTATTTGCTTTAAATTAATGACAAAATGTCCTTGCATCAGCTCCCATTTTTGGTTACTGTTGCTCCACATTTATTCATCATAGTTGTTATCAAAGCACAGAGCATAAATAAAGTACTTAGTAAAAGCTTTCTAGAGCTAATGCAACAAACTCCGTGGTATTGCAAAACAGATGCTCAAATATGCCAAGGAAACTTTGGAAATGAAAGGACAATGAGTCTCCACTAGAGAGTGTTGATATACAAACTGGCCTGAGTATAGATCACCAAACTGTCAGACCACACCCACTCTCCTGATAGTAGAAAAGGAGAGAGGTTTCCTAATTGGCCATGACACACGTGCAACTAACTGATTGACTGTAGGCCTGCTCAGAAGGGATTCATCAGTTCTTCATCAATACTGAAGTAGAGCATTAGCATCAAAAACACCTCTTCAAAACTTGTCTCAGTGCACCTGGACATGCATCAGAGGCAAGCATAGATACATATGCACATGGGCAGAATCACTGAAAAGATTGAGTGGAGAACCAAGTGGCCTGCTCTCCAAACCAGGTCTGTATTGAGGAGAAGAGTGCAAATGAGGCCTTGTGAGAACAAAAAGGACCTAGATTTGAATCTTTGCATCATAGATTACTGCCTGAGTGACCTTAGGGAAGTTACTTGCACTCTGACACTCAGTTTCCTCATTGACAAAATGAGTGGGTTGGACTAAATGACAATTAAAAATATTTAAAGAGTGACAAAGACTACCTGAAGCACTTTCTGTGCACCAGATACTGCAATATATAATGGTGATGCAAATAAAAGCAAGGAGGACATTCTGCTCCCTATAAGAGCTTATATTCAAATAGTGGAAGTCAAGAAATATAGAAGACTGGCAGTCAATAAGTTGTGCTTTGATTATGTCAATTTCAATACTCTTTTCAGAACCAGAATACATATAAATACATACCTATGAAGATTTGTGTGTGTGTGTGTGTGTGTGTGTGTTGGTTGTTGTCCTTCACTCTTGAAGAAGACCAAAATGGCATCACCATGTTAGAGTTACGGTACAGCATATCTGACTGTGGCTCATCAGACCAATATGAACTCAGAAGATTCTACCACAGGTCAGGTACCACATGGACATTTGGAATGGGGATGTCTCTAAATTTGTGCATCTCATATTTCTTTTGACTTATTGCAATTCTGCTTCACACAGAAAGTATAGTGCCTTCTTTGATGCAGGCATACCTTGTTCTGTGGTCCTTTGCCAGCACCTCCCATGTTCTATAAACATTTCCAAAGTTCATCAGAGAGACCTTGAAAGTGTCCTTGTATTGTTTTTTCTGTCCACCATGTGAGTGCTTGCCTTGTGTAAGCTCTCAAAAAAATAGTCTTTTAGGCTAGTTCTGGGTTTGGTGTTCGAACAATGTGAGCAGTCCATCAGAGTTGTGCTTTCTGCAATAGAGTTGATGCTTGGCAGTTTAATTCAAAAAAGGACCTCAGTGCTCGATACCTCATTCTACCAGGTGACATTCAGAATCTTCCTAAGACAATCTCAATGGAAGTGGTTCAGTTTCCTGGCATGGTACTGGTATGTCATCCAGGTTTAACAGGCATACAGCAATGATGTCAGTATTATAGCTCTATAGACCTTCAGTTTGGTAAGTTAGTCTAATACCTCTTCTCTCCCACACTTTTCTTCTGAGCCTTCTAAACACAGAGTTAGCTCTGGCAATTCTTGTATCAACCTTATCATCTATGTGGACATTCCTGGAGAGTATACTGTCAAAGTGAATTTATACACAGCATCCAACATTTCTCCATTTGATGTAAGTGATGGTTCCACTGGCTGGTGGAGAATCTGTGTTTTCTTGGTGTCAATTGTTAGGCCAAAATTAGTTCAAGCAGCAGAGAACTGATCCACACTTTGACACATCTTGGTCTTAGAGGCTACACTGAGTCCACCATCACCTGCAAACAAGCAAAAAAAAAAAAATCCACCAACTCTTCCTCCAATTTAGTCTTGGCTTGTAGCCTTTTCAAGTTAAATCATTTACCATCAGCATGGCAGGTGTTCTTGATGCTGTTTTTTGTCTTCATTGAAGGTGTCTGACAACATTGCTGAAAACGTGACACTAAACAGTATGGAATCAAGCAGATAGACAACCTTGCTTCACTCCACTGATGTCTGTGAAAATGGTAGAGCATCATCTATCGTCCAAGATCCAATCATTTGGTCATGAAACTGAAACAGAATAATGATGAACTTTTCCCAGCAACCAAATTTTCCAATAATTTTCCACAAGCTGTCATGACTGACGATATCAAAGGCCTTGATCAGACTGAGGAACATTGTGAACAGACCTGATCTGCTCTGGCATTTGTGTGTATGTATGTATGCATGCATGCATGTGTGTGTATACAATACATGTATGTATGTATCTATGTATGTGTATATATAATATGCATGTGCATGTACATACCTATGTATCATATACATACTCTATATACATACACATATTTTTATGTGTGTATGAGTGTATTTGTGTATGTGTATATAATACATATGTGTGCATTTATGTATATATCACATATACACTATATGTATACACATATATTTATATGTGTGTATGTATATGTATACAGAGAGAGAGGTCATGAAGATGGCCAAAGAATCAGTGGGGTGGGTCTAGATAGATATAATTAAAGTTCACAAATCAGAAACCATCTCTAGATCCTGTAATAATCTTAGCCACACCCACTGTCCTTTGTCCATGTACTAAACTCAGTGTATACGGCAACTCTGAACATCTTTCTGTGCGTGCGTGCGTGCGTGCGTGTGTGAGTGTGTGTGTGTGTGTTTGTTTTATTTGGTCCAGATTTCAGATTTCATTAGTAGAGGGAACTTCTGGTGAGAAAATGCTCTCTACTAACACAGATCAGTAAGTCTTTAGAGAATTATGTGGAATGCTGAGAGGTTGAATGATTTAATTTGATTTGGTCCAGGGTCACACGTAGCTAATATATATATATATCAGAGGTAGACTTTGAAACTCTCTCTCTCTCTCACCCTTTTTCTCTCCCTCTCTTCCTACAGAACCAGTGTCTAAAATATCCATCTTCTACCATTTACAAATTTTTTATTTCTTCTCCCTTCATGGTTCTTAATACCATTCTATGTGAGAAATTCTACACTTTACTTTAGCTATTTAATAACACCCTCAGTATGAATTGAGCCAAATTCTTGGCATTCATTAGCACACACCAATACATTTATCTCTGTTCCTCTTTTGCTCCAGGAACCAACCTTGCATTGCAAAGAATGTACACAGAGACCATAAAAATTCACTGATAGAGTGATAGATCTTTTTTAAACACTGGGGCATTACAGGATTTTATGAAGCAGTAAAACTTTCTCTAGGCATGAGAAGTGCAGACTGACAGAGACCATTTTATCTATAAGACATTAAAGTATAAGTGCCACATTGGACAAGCATAATAGAGGGGGGAAGAAGCTGAGAAAAGACAGCAAATTTCTCAAGCAAGAAGGAGCAGACTGGGTGGTGCCTAATGATGGGCAGGTAGCTAAAGGAACTCTAGCTTGCATCTGGGTGCCTAGTTTATTTTCCTATTCACTAGAGGATTTCCCATTCCCCTGCCCCTCTTTTCACCTTTAAAGAAACAGAATAGGTTGTGATCCAAAAAGTCAACTGCTCAAAAAAATACAACTCTCAGAAATGGAAGGGATCTCAAGAGTCTTCTTCTGTTCCAACCTGATGAGCAGGAATCCTTTTTATATCATCCATGACAAGATTTCATCCACCTCTGTTCCACATATTGGGAACATACTATATCCCAAGGCAGTTCTTTCCATTATCCTGTTCAAGTCAGATTCTCCTCCAAAAGCTAAGACTAGTTATGTAAATGTATTGATATATTTTGTTTTGATAGAACAAACACTTCCTAACAAACCTTTCAAGATGCAGTCCCCCCAAAAGTGGGTTAATCATTAAGAGGAAAAGGAGATGCACCTTTTAAATTAGAGAGTATGCTACTAACACTAGCCAAATATATTTGAGGAAAGTGTTTATGTGGATAAATAAATATTGGATTTATTTATCATTTTGAAATGACTTATACATTTTTATTTTAATGGTGATTTCACAAAATCATGTTGCCCTACATCCAAAAGGGAATATAGAGTTCATTTAACTCAACAACACATGTTAATTCATAGAGTACTGTGTCTCAGAGACAGGAAGTGACCTACCCAATATCATACAAAGCCAAATCAGAATTTGATCATTTGTTGTTGCTGAGTCTATTTCAGTAATGTGCAGTTCTTCATGGTCACATTCTGGGGGCTTCTTAGCCAAGATATTGGAGTGATTTATCATTTCCTTCTCCAGCTCATTTCATAGCTGAGAAATTGAGGTAAACAGAGTTAAATGACTAGCCAAGGGTCACACAGCTACTTAAGTGTCTGAAACAAGATTTGAACTTGTAAAGATGAGTCTTTTTTGGTTACAAACCCAGTGATCTATCCAATGCATCACCTTTCTATTATATAGCAAGGTTTCTGAAGGAAACAGTCATTTAATTTGAAGAAACAAGCTTATTTTTTTCTTCAACCCCTCCTTTGTACTTTTTCTTACATTGTCAGCTAGAGTAAAGAAGTATCTGACTTCAGTTTTGCCATTGAATTATAAAAAAAGGTGGGCATGGAAAGCTTTAAGAAATGCTATGTTGGTCAGACTTTTTGCAAGACATTTCAAGTGTCTAGGGATGCTCCCTCCATAATGATTCTCCTGACCTACTATATATATACTAACTCTATTCTTCTCCAGTATCAACCCACATTGAACTATGACTATGACCATCTTTACTCTGTAGTTGACACTTGACTCATTCTTTGCTTTTGTTAGTTTTTCCTTTTGGATTCTGACCTGAATCTTGGCACAGACAAGTTCACACTTCATACCTGTGTAACCTTGAGCAAATTAATGAACTTCTCTGATCCTCACTTTCTTCATCTATAAAATAAGGAGGATTAGACTAGATAACCTCACAAATAAATTCTTTTAGCCTTTAAATCTATGATCCTATGAGTTCAAGTAATGAGCCCTGGATGAAATACGTTGTGTTATAGAAAGAACCAGCTGATATGATTGTCTTTTAGCTTTGAAAAATTGTAAGAATGGGATAGTTGCCACAGGAAGAGAGACGGGGAAATATTTAGATTTTTGAAAGGGAAGAATTCACATACTACAGACCAGTATGTTTAACTTTGATTTCTGGCAAGTTTCTAGACTTCCTTGTTAAGATGATAGATCTCTTTGAGAGGAAAGCAGTGATCAATAAGAATTGGACTGGGTTAAATTAGAATAGATAATTTGGATTGCTTGAAATTGAAAAGCTTTTGAATGAATAAAGTTAATACAAATAAGATAAGCAGGGAAGTGGTGGACTGGAGGAAAAAGAAAACTTTCCATTAAAATTCTTATAAGGTTCTAGAATCCAAGATATATAAGAAATTAAAAGAAATATTAAAAACTGGGGCTGAGTCAAGATGGCAGAGTAACAGCATACACTTTCTAGAGTGCTGCACCCAAGCCCAGCCAAATACTTGTAAGAAATGGCTCTAAATATTAAATTCTGGAGCTGTAGATCCCACAGAAAGATGGAGTGAAGCGAATCTCCAACTCAAGACAGCCTGGAAGGTTGCCAGGAAGTGTCTATCACACTACACTGGGAGCAGAGTGCAGTGCAGGGTGGGTCACCTGACCTGAGCAGACCTTGGGGAGACTGAATCTCTTGTACCTGTGGAAGTTTCCAGACTTCAGGACCCCAAAACGCCAAGGAAAAATTGGAAGGTCAGTAGGAAAAGACTGTGCGACCAGTGTGGGAAAGTGGAGTCGTCTGGCCTCAGCCCCAGGGTGGCACAGGGGAAGGGGATGGAGGAACCCACAGCAGCCACAGCAGCAGCAGGGGCAGAGACAATGACTATTTCTGGAGCTATAGGCCCACAGATTGTGGAGGAATAGAGCTGCTGATAGTACACGCCCCCACCCCCACTGGAAGCAGAGATATACTTTGACAAAGAGCTCAAAAGTCAAGTAAATGGTTGGAGAAATGAGCAAAAACCAAAAAAAGAATCAGACTATTGAATCTTACTTTGGTGACAAGGAAAACCAAAGTACACAAACAGAAGACAACAAAGTCAAAGCTCTTCCATCCAAAGCCTCCAAGAAAAATATGAATTGGTCTCAGAACACAGAAGAGCTGAAAAAGGATTTTGAAAATCAAGTAAGAGAAGTAGAGCAAAAATTGGGAAGAGAAATCAGAGTGAAGCAAGAAAATTATAAAAAATGAGTCAACTGCTTGCTAAAGGAGACCCAAAAAATACTGAAGACAATAACACTATAAACAGTAGACTAACCCAAATGACAGAAGAGATCCAAAAAGCCAATGAAGAGAAGAATGCCCTAAAAAGCAGAATTGGCCAGATGGAAAAGGAGGTCCAAAAGCTCACTGAAGAAAATAATTCCTTAAAGATTAGAATGGAGCATAAAGAAGTTAATGACTTTATGAAAAATCAAGAAATTTTAAAACAAAACCAAAGGAATGGAAAAATAGCAGACAACGTGAAATATCTCATTGGAAAAACAATTGACCTGGAAAATAGATCCAGGAGAGATAAGCTAAAAATTATGGGAGTACCTGAAAGCCATGATAAAAAAAAAAAAGAGCCTACACATCATCTTTCAAGCAATTATCAAGGAAAACTTCCCCTCCACCCAATATTCTAGAACCAGAGGGTAAAATAAATATTAAAAGAATCCATTGATTGCCTCCTGAAAGAGATCCCAAAAGGAAAACTCCCTAGGAATACTGTGGCCCAAATTCAGAGCTCCCAGGTCAAGAAGAAAATATTGCAAGCAGCTAGAAAGAAACAATTTGAGTACTGTCGAAATACAATCAGGATAATGCAGAAACTGGCAGCTTCTACATTAAGGGATTACAGGTCTTGGAATACGATATTTCAGAAGTCAAAGGAACCAGGATTAAAACCAAAAATCACCAACCCAGAAAAACAGAGTGTAATACCTCAGGGGAAAAATGGTAATTCAATGAAATAGAGGACTTTCAAACATTCTTGATGAAAAATCAGAGCTGAATAGAAAATTTGATTTTCAAACACAGGAATCAAGAGAAGCATGAAAAGGTAAACAGGAAAGAGAAATCATAAGGGACTTCCTGAAGTTGAACTGTTTACATTCCTACATGGAAAGATAATCTTTATAATTCTTGACTGCAAAACTGAGAAAAATCAAGAATCTTTATAATTCTTGATTTTTCTCAGTTTTGCAGTAGTTGGAGGGTTTGTGTACATATAGACAGAAGACACAGGGTGAATTGAATAGGAAGGGATAGATGATATCTCATGAAATAAAATTAAGGAGTGAGAGAGGAATATATTGGGAGGAGAAAGGGAAAAATAGAATGAGACAAATTTTCTCTCACATAAAAGAGACAAGAAAAAGCTTTTTCAATGGAAGTGAAGAGAGGGGAGGTGAAAGGAAAAAATTGAACATTATTCTCATCACATTTGGCTTAAGGAGGGAATACCATGCATACTTAATTTGCTATGAACTGTATCTTACACTACAAGAAAATAGGGGAGAAGGGGATAAGCGAGGGTGGGGTGGGGGGATGATAGAAGGGAGGGCAAATGGGAGGAAGGCATAATTAAAAGTTAATACTTTTGAGGAGGGATAGGGTCAAAAGAAAATAGAAAAGATGGGGGGCAGGATAGGATATAGAGAAATATAGTTAGTCTTCCACAACATGACTTTTATGGAAGTCTTTTGCATAACTACACATGTATAACATATATTGAATTGCTTGCCTTCTCAGTGGGGATAGGTGAGGAGGGAGGAAAGGAGAGAAGTTGGAATTCAGAGCTTTAAAAAGGAATGTTAAAAACTGTTTTTACATGCAACTGGGAAATAAGATGTATAGGCAATGGGGTATAGAAATCTACCTTATCCTCCAAGAAAATAGAGGGGATGGGGATAGGAGGAGGAAGGGGTGTGGTAGAAGGGAGGGCAGATTGGGGGAAAGGGTAATCAGAATGCATGATGTCTTGGGGTAGGGGGAAGGGAAAGATGGGGAGAAAATTTGGAACTCAAAATCTTGTGGAAATTCATGTTGAAAACAATAAATAAATAAATAAATAAATAAATAAATAAATAAATAAATAAATAAATAAATAAATAAGAATTAAAAAAAAAAGAAATATTGAAAACTAAAAGTCTTTCCCTCATAGGTAAATGGTCACAGTATATGAACAAATGGTTCTAAAAATACAGATTACTAACAACCATATGAAATAATGCTCCAAATCATTTTCATAAGAGAAATACAAATCAAAACAGCTCCAAAGTATAACCTCATAACCAGCAAATTGGCAAGATGACAAAGGATGGGCATAGTTAATGTTGAAGAGGTTGTGGCAAGATGGGCATACTGGGGCTTTGTTGGAGTGATGAATTTACCCAACAATTGTAGAAAACAATTATGAATTATTCAAAGAAAGTGACTAAAATGTTGATACCCCTTGAATTAAAGATTCAACTGCTAGGCATGTACCTCAAGGGGATCAATGATATAAAGAATACCATACATACCAAAATATTTGTAGCAGTATTTTTTTGGTTAGCAGCAAAGAAATGAAAATAAAATATTTACCAAACAAAGTGAGACTAAAGAAGTTGTGGCATATGAATATAATGGAACATTATTATGGAAAGATCTTCAGCATCCATTCAGTACAACCCATTAATGAAATAAATTCCCACTATAATGTACCTCAAAAGTAGTTTTCCATCTTCTTTCTAGTTCAAGACCTCTAAGGAAGGGAAAGAGAGCTACCAGTTACTGAGGTAAGCCATTACATTTTTAGACAAATGCAATCCCTGTTCATAAGGAACTTGCATTCCATTGTAGAATGCAACATGCAAACAGATAAGTAAACACAACATAATTTGATTTCGGAAAGGTCACTACAACTAAGGGGAGTTTTTAAAGTGAAATTGGAGTGCTTTGAGTTGGCATGTGTTTCTCATCCTCAAAGTCTTCATAAAGTGGCAGAGTTACATTAGAGCTAGGGATCTCTTTTGTGAATGACTTGCACTAGACAGTCACTGGCATCCCTTTCAACTTTCAATTCTGAGGTTCTAAAACAAGCATTTATTTATTAGATACCTACTTTCTATGTGCAACATGTTATATTTCATATTAGGGATTTTAAAAAAATGAAGCAGTCCCTGATTTTAAAAGTTTACATCCTATTGGGAGGATAGATTATATACCCATACATATAAATACAATATACACAAAATTAATTTAAAATAAATTTAGGAATTGGACATACTTATTGACTTGGGAAACAGGAAAACCCTTCTGTTGGAAATACAACCTGAACTGATCCTTGAGGCAGGGTTTATTTTATACTTGAGGAACAAGCTCTGCAAAGACAAGGAGCTGAGAGATTAAATATTATGGCTAGATACAGAAAGTAGGCCAGTTTGACTAGAATATAAAGTGAGGAAGGTACAGTACTGTGAAATGAGATTGCAAAAATAGGGTCGAAATACTTGTTAATGTATCCTTGGATATAGATCTAGAAAGAACCTTAATAATCATCTAGATAAACACTGTCATTTTATGGCTAAGGAAATCAAGGTTCAAAGGTGTTAAATGACTTACCCAATACCTCAGGAACAGCACAGTTTCTGAATTTCAAATGTATTGTGCTTTTTACTAGACTATGTTACCTCTGACCTTCGAGAAAGGACTCTCATTTCAATTAAAGGTTGGACTATTTGACGTCTGTGGTTTCTTCCAGCTTTTAGGATTCAGTAACTCTCTAATTTTAGTAGGCACAATGAATATGAATCAAATGAACAAACTCTTTAATCCTGAGGCTTATTGTAATATCCTTTTTAATGATTTTGGGAAGGAGATACTTGCATAACTTCTTCACTCCTACTCAAAAACAGCTGACCAAAGGTAAAGACATCTCACAACTATACTGCTTGGGTATATTAGAAATTGTCTGTCTCAACTAGGCCTTCAGTTCAGCTGACTGTTTTCCTGTCTCTCTCCACACAGAATTCATTCCAAACCTTCTCTCCCCTTCTCAATGCTTTCTATTCAATCCCATTAAGCTAAAGACTCTGTCTCTTACTTGAAAAATTAAGGCCATTTGAAATGGGTTCTTTCTTTTCCCCTTGACTTCATCTCAAAATCCTTGGATATCATCTCTCACTCTCCTTCTTTCCCTCCTGTCTCTGAAAAAGAGATGGTCTTTCCACTTGCCAAGACCAACCCCTGTATACATGTGCACATGATTCCATCCTCTCTAAGGTTCTCCAGTAGCTGACATCTTCAATCAGCTACTTGCTTAACCCCAGTTTTTAATCTTCAACCTTTCTTTCCTACTGCCTTTAAATGTGCCCAGGTGTTTATGATCTTTCAAACATCTTCTCTTGGCACTCTTATTCCTTCAAGCAATAAACCTATACCTCGCCTCCTTTTCTTAACCAGACTCTAAAAAGTTGCCTGTCTCTACTTCCTTCCAGCGAGAGGAGTCTCACTGAAAGCCCTTTGCAAACTCGCTTCCAACCTCATCATTCAATTGAAACTCTTTTTCTATCCTAAATTACCAGTTATCTCTTAATTATGGAATCTGATGGGGATTTTTCTCAGCCCTCATCTTTCTCAACTATATGTTACATTTAACACTACTGACCGTCCTCTCCTCCCAGACACTCTATCACCTCTGGATTTTTGTCTCTTGGTTCTCTATCTATCTTTCTGGTCACTCGTGCTCAATATCCTTTACTGGGTATATTATGACTCCCACCTATGAAAGTTCTGTTTTGGGCCTTCTTCTTTACCGTCTGTGCTTTACTTTGTTAAATTCATCAATTCAAATGAGTTTAACTATCATCCCTAAAGGCTGACTCATAGATCTATATATCCAGATGTAGAATTTTATTTCCATATCACCAAATATCATCCAATTACATAATGGACATTCCAAACTGTATGTCCTGGAGAAATATTAACTCAGAATATATAAAACTGGACTTATCATTTTTTCTCCCAAAACCATCCCCAAACTTGCCTATTCTTCTTGAAGATATTACCCTTATCCAAGTACTTCAGATTCTTTTTATTTCTAGTTTTTTGAAAAAAAAGT
The DNA here is from genome assembly GCF_028372415.1 of Notamacropus eugenii. Classification (NCBI taxonomy): domain Eukaryota; kingdom Metazoa; phylum Chordata; class Mammalia; order Diprotodontia; family Macropodidae; genus Notamacropus; species Notamacropus eugenii. The sequence goes on from NC_092872.1 coordinate 625,675,092, forward strand.
ATTTTATTTTTTCCAGTTACAGGTAAAGAGTTTTCAACATTCCTTTTTTACAAAATTTTGAGTTTCATATATTTTCTCCCTTCCTACCTCTCATTTTCCCCTCTCCAAGATGGCAAGTAATCTGATAAAGGATATCTATGTGCAATCATGTATGCATATTTCCACATTAATCATGTTGTGAAAGAAGAAAGAGAAAAAAAGAGAAAGTCATGAAAAACAAATAAATAAAAAATGGTAATATTATGATTTGATCTGAATTCAGACTACATAATTCTTTCTCTAGATGTGGATAGCATTTTCCATCTTTAGTCTGTTAGATTATATTGCTGAGAATTGTTAAGTCAATCATAGTTGATCATCACACAATGTTGCTGCTAGTGTGTACAATGTTCTCCTGGCTCTGCTCACTTCACTCAGCACCAGTTCATACAAGTCTTTCCAGGTTTTTCTGAAATCTGCCTCCTCATCATTTCTTATAGAACAATAGTAACCCATTACATTCATATACTTCAACTTATTCATCCATTCCTCAATTTATGGGCATCCCCTCAATTTTCAATTCTTTGCTACCACATAAAGAACTGCTATAAATATTTTTGTACATAAAGGTCCCTTTCCTTTTTTTAATGATATCTTTGGGATACAGAGGAGAAGTGATATTTCTGGATCAAAAGGTGTGCACAGTTTGATTACCCTTTGGGCATAGTTACAAATTGCTCTCCAAAATGTTTAAATTAGTCCATTACACCACCAGCAACAATGCTGTTCCAATTTCTCCACATCTTCTCCAACATTTATCATTTTCCTTTTCTGTCCTATTAACCAATTTGACAGGTGTGAAGTGGTAGCTCAGAATTGTTTTAATTTGCATTTCTCTAATCATTAGTGATTTAGAATATTTTTTTCATGACTATAGATAGCTTTAATTTCTTCATTTGAAAACTTCTGGTTCCCTTCTTTGACCATTTCTCAATAGGAGAATGACTTGTTTTCTTATACATGCAATTTATTTCTCTATATAATTGAGAAATGAGATCCTTTTCAGAAACTCTGGCTATAAAAAGTGTTTCCCATCTTTCTGCTTTCCTTCCAATCTTGGTGCGTTGGTTTTGTTTGTAGAAAAGTTTTTACTTTAATGTAATCAAAATTATCCATTTTTTCATTTCATAATGTTCTCTGTTTCTTGTTTGGTGATAAAATCTTCCATTCTCCATAGATATGAAAGGGAAACTATTCCTTGCTTTCCTCTTTTGTTTATGGATGAAAACCTTAATTCTAAATCATGTAACCATTTTGACCTTATCTTGGTATATGTTGTGAAATGCTGATTTGTGCCTAGTTTTTGTCATAGTATTTTCCAATTTTCCCAATATTTTTTGTCAACTAGTGAGTTCTTATCTCAGAAGCTGAAGTCTTTGGGGTCATCAAACAATAGATTATTATAGTCATTTACTACTGTGTGTTGTGTACCTAACTTATTCCACTGATCTATCACTATTTCTTAGCCAGTACCAAATTGTTATGATGCTTGCTGCTTTATAATATAGTTTTAGATCTGGTTTGGCCAGGTCACCTTCCTTTGCTTTTTTTTCATTAATTCCTTTATTATTCTGGACCTTTTATTCTTCTAGATGAATTTTGTAATTATTTTCTCTAGCTCTATAAAATAATTTTTGGTGTTTGCTATAGTACTGAATAATTAATTTAGCTAGAATTATCATTTTTATTATGTTAGCACAGCCTACCCATGAGCAATTGATATTTTTCCAAACATTTAGATCTGACTTTATTTGTGTGAAAATTTATATTGTGTTCATATAGTTCCTGGTTTGTCTTGGCAAGTAGATTCCTAAATATTTTTTATTGTCTGCAATTATTCTAAATGGAATTTCTCTTTCTATCTCTTATTGCTGGGGGTTATTGACAATATATATTTACATATATGTATATATATGCTAATGGTTTATATGAGTTTATTTTATATCCTACAACTTTGCTAAATTTGTTAATTTTTTTCAAGTAGATTTTTTAGTTGATTCCTTAAGATTCTTTATGTATACCACAAAATTATCTGCAAAGGGTGAAGTTTTATTTCTTCATTGTGTAGTCTAATTCCTTTCATTTCTTTTTCTTTTCTTATTGTCAAAACTAAGATTTCTAGTACAATATGGAATAATAGTGGTAATAGTTGGCATCCTTGTTTCACCTCTCATCTTATTGGGAAGGCTTCCAGTTTGTCATTACTGATAATGCTTGTTGATAGTTTCAGTTAGATACTACTTACCATTTTAATGAAAGCTCCATTTATTCCTATATTCTCCAGTGTTTTTAATAGAAATGGGTGCTGTATTCTGTCAAAAGTTTTTCAGGCATCTATTGAGATAATCATATGATTTCGGTTAGTTTTGTTATTGATATGAACAATTATGTTAATATTTTTTCTTAATATTGAATCAGCCTTGCCTTCTGAGTATAAATCCCACCAGGTCATAGTGTATTATTCTCATGATTAATTGCTGTAATCTCTTTGCTAATGCTTTATTTAAAATTTTTGCATCAATATTCATTAGGGAAGTTGGTCTATAATTGTCTTTCTCTGTTTTGGCTCTTCCTGATTTAGGCATCAGTACCATACTTGAGTCATAAAATAAATCTGAAAAACATTCCATCTTTGTCTATTTTCCCAAATAGTTTATATAGTAGTGGAATTAATTCTTCTTTAAATATTTGGTCGAATTCACTTGCAAATCCATCTGGCCCTTGAAATTTTTTCTTAGTGAGTTTATTGACAGTTTGTTCAATTTCTTTTTTCTAAAATGGCATTATTTAAGTATTTTATTTCCTTTTCTTTTAATCTTGGCAATTTATATTCACATAACATTCCCTTAGAGTGTCAGATTTATTGGCATAGGGAGGAGCAAACTAGCTCCTAATTATTTGCTTTAATTTCTTCTTCATTGGTGGTGAATTCACCCTATTCATTTTTAATACTGTTAATGTTTCTCTTCTTTCTTTTTTAAAAATCAAATTAACCAAAGATTCGTCTATTTTATTTTTCTTAAAACCAGCTCTTAGCTTTGTTTATTAATTCAACAGTTTTGTTACTTTCAGTTTTATTAACCTCTCCTTTGACTTTTAGAATTTGTAATTCGGTATTTAATTGAGGATTTTTAATTTGTTCTTTTTCTAGATTTTTAAATTGCATGTCTAATTCATTAGTCTGCTTTTTCTTATGTTAGCATTTAGAAATATAAAAATTCCCCTAAGTAGTATTTTGATTGCATTCCATAAATTATTATAAACTATTGTCATTTTCTTTGGTGAAATTATTGATTATTTCTATGATTTGTTGTTTCTCCATATCATTATATAAGATTAGATTATTTCATTTCCAATTAATTTTTAGTTTATCTTTCCATGCCCTTTTATTACATATAATGTTTATTGCATCATGATCTGAAAATGATACATTTAATATTTCTGCTTTTATGCATTTGAATGTGAAGTTCTTATGGCCTAATACATGGCCAGTTTTTGTGTAGGTGCCATGTACCACTGGGGGAAAAAAGGTATATTCCTTTCTGTCCCTATTCAATTTTCTTCAGAGGTCTCTCATATCTTTTAAAAATTCTACTCACCTCCTTAACTTCTTTCTTGTTTATTTTGTGATTTGAGTTCTCTAGTTCAGAGATGGGGAGGTTGAGCTCCTTCACTAATATAGTTTTGTTGTCTGTTCCTACCTGTCACTCACTTAAGTCCTTCTCTAAAAATCTGGATGCTATACGACTTGGTACATGTATCTTTAGTATTGATATGACCTCAGTTTCTATGGTACCTTTTTAGCAAAAGGTAGTTTTCTTTCCTTTTCTATTTTAATTAGATCTATTTTTTCTTTTGCTTTTGTCTCCATTACCCTTTTACCCAAATGACACAGACCTTTCCTGAAATCCTTCAGAAAGTTATCTTGGGATGTAGATTTGTTTCACTCTGTCTTTCTGTGGATTCTTTTGTTCAAGAATTCTTTTAGAGACTTGATTTAATGTTGTTTCCAAGGGAAACTGGGAGAGCTCAGGCAAGTTCCTAACTTCCCTCAGCCTTCTTGGTTTCATATCCTATGTTTGAGATTCTTAATCACAGTATAATCCTGAACATCTCTCTCTCTTTCTTATCCCCATGTCCAATCAGTTGCCCAGTATTGCCATTTTTAACTTCACATCTCTTGCACCCAATCCCTTCTCTCTACTCACAAAGCCACCACCTTAATTCAAGCCCCAATCACATCTTGTCTAGATTAATACAAAAGTCTCCTAAGTGATCTCATTGGTAACAAGTCTCTCACCCATCCTACACCCTACTGCCAAAATGATTTTCTTTAAAGAAAATTCCTCTCATGTGATTTCCCTATTCAATCAACTCCAGTTGCTTTAGAATTTTGTCCTAAACTATATTCCAGAATCATTGGATTTCACTCATTCTGAAACCCAATCAGATTGGCCTCTTTGCTCCAAACACAATACACTCCATCTCCCATATCCGTGCCTTTATTTTGGCCATCTACTGTGGCTGCAATGTACATCTTCTCTTCCTCCAAGATGTATCTCAGGCATGACCCCAATATCATTTTATCATTTCGGTCTTCTTTGAGTATGAAGGACAAACAGTTGCTCAAGCATCAAGTCTGGGCTGATCTGATTTCCAAATGCTAGTGTCCTTTCTCCCCAACTACTTTGTATTCAACTACTTTTTATATATTTATATTTATTAACTATACTTATATTGTATATATTTCATATGTGCTCCTTATCTCCCTATTAAATTATAAGTGCATTATGAATAGCACTTGTTTTGTTTTATACTTCTAAACCCAGTGCCTAAAACAGTGCCTAATACTTAGCAGATACATATTGATGAATGGATGAATCCTTTGTTTATAATCTGCAGTTTATTCTGGAAGCAAGAAATAGAGGGATCACTTGGACAATGTGAATAAAACACAGGCTAAGCACAGAAATTCCTTTGATCAAAAGAAACAGAAGGCATCCAAAGATCACCGATTTAAACCTAAACATAACTAATCCAAATATTATTTTAGCTAGAAAAATGGTGGTGTCTGTTTTGTAGAAACTGTGACAAAAGGTACAGTATTTCAGACTATTAGGGTGTGGCACCTACATAGAATGAGGCAAAATGTCCTATATAGTGTCTCTACTCTAAAGAATGACACGAGCAGACTCTGAGGCATACTATATTTTCCTAATACTTTTGTTGCTTCTCATATCATTTAGCCATTTTATTTATCATCCTGTAGGCAGTCACAGCAGGGAATTCTAAATGGTGTGTAAAGTGAACATCTGTCCACCATGGGATAAGCACATCTGCAACCATTAATTTTTCATCATTTCCCCAAATCAAGGGTCAGATGTTCACAATGTGCTAATGTCTTGGCATCTTCTTCCCATGGATTGTATGCCTGTGAAGCAGATCCACTAATTATGAGGTAGGTAGGTGAGAGAAATTAACGACCCTAGATCCTGCTGAAAGTTTTTGCTTCCTGGGGAGAAAAATGAGGTCACCCTCTGGACTCAATGCACAGAAACACTGTGATGGGCATCGGGTTTTTCTCTTACATATGAATATTGTCATTCTCCCTACACATCTTGTTTAGTCTACAGTTAAAAATTCTTTCCTTCTGTTGCAGCTGAACCCCTAAACAGTCCCAAGCTGTGATGCTTTTAGCTTCAAGATTCTATTTCTCATTTTTCCCTTCTCCCCTGTATTACAAAATCTACAAGCCCTGTGTGCTTTTTACAGGTGTTTATTTACATGGAATGAGATAATCCACCTATAATAAGCTTAGGTACATTCATTAGAATCAGATGACAGAAAACTAACTAGAATGCTTTTGATTGATCCCAACCTTATTCTTTTTCATCCTATATTCAGCATCTGAAAATCCCTTTCATTATTTCTTTTTCTCCCCTCTTTTGCTCCTATATCTGATAGCCCCTCTTTTCATTAAAGTCAAGCTCTTTATTTGAGCCTGATTCCAAAATCTTGTATGTCTTCCATCAGTTGTCCTCACAGTTATCTCTTCAAAAGTTCATACCCCATTTCCTTTGCATGCCTGTGTTCTTTTTTATCTGAAAAGACAACAAAACAAAAGTCTTTATTTGAAAATCTCTTCCCCACAAACTATCATCCTCTCTATCTCTCTCTTTTTTTTGAAAATTTATTTATTTGATATTCATTTTAACAAAATTTTGGGTTCAAAATTTTCTCCCCTTTTGTCCCCTCCCCCCCCAAACACCGAGCATTCTAATTGCCCCTATCACCAATCTGCTCTCTCTTCTATCATCCCTCTCTGCCCTTGTCTCCATCTTCTCTTTTGTCCTGTAGGGCCAGATAACTTTCTATACCCCTTTACCTGTATTTCTTATTTCCTAGTGGCAAGAACATTACTCAACAGTTGTTCCTAACACTTTGAGTTCCAACTTCTTTACCTCCCTCCCTCCCCACCCCTTCCCTTTGGAAGGCAAGCAATGCAATATAGGCCAAATCTGTGTAGTTTTGCAAATGACTTCCATAATAGTTGTGTTATATAAGACTGACTATATTTCCCTCCATCCTATCCTGTCTCCCATCACTTCTATTCTCTTTTGATCCTATCCCTCCCCATGAGTGTCAACCTCAAATTGCTCCCTCCTCCCCATGCCCTCCCTTCCATCATCCCCCCCACCCTGCTTATCCCCTTATACCCCACTTTCTTGTATTGTAAGATAGGTTTTCATACCAAAATGAGTGTGCATTTTATTCCTTCCTTTAGTGGGATGTGATGAGAGTAAACTTCATGTTTTTCTCTCACCTCCCCTCTTTATCCCTCCACTAATAAGTCTTTTGCTTGCCTCTTTTATGCGAGATAATTTGCCCCATTCCATTTCTCCCTTTCTCCTCCCAATATATTTCTCTCTCACTGCTTGATTTCATTTTTTTAAGATATGATCCCATCCTCTTCAATTCACTCTGTGCACTCTGTCTCTATGTGTGTGTGTGTGTGCATGTGTGCGTGTGTAATCCCACCCAGTACCCAGATACTCAAAAGTTTCAAGAGTTACAAATATTGTCTTTCCATGTTGGAAAGTAAACAGTTCAGCTTTAGTAAGTCCTTTATGACTTCTCTTTGCTGTTCACCTTTTCATGGTTCTCTTCATTCTTGTGTTTGAAAGTCAAATTTTCTTTTCAGCTCTGGTCTTTTCATCACGAATGCTTGAAAGTCCTCAATTTCATTGAAAGACTATTTTTTCCCCTGAAGTACTATACTCAGTGTTGCTGGGTAGGTGATTCTTGGTTTTAGTCCTAGTTCCTTTGACTTCTGGAATATCCTATTCCATGCCCTTCGATCCCTTAATGTAGAGGCTGCTAGATCTTGTGTTATCCTGATTATATTTCCATAATACTTGAATTGTTTCTTTCTAGCTGCTTGCAATATTTTCTCCTTGACCTGGGAACTCTGGAATTTGGCCACAATGTTCCTAGGAGTTTCTTTTTTTGGATCTCTTTGAGGCCGTGATCTGTGGATTCCTTGAATACTTATTTTGCCCTCTGGTTCTAGAATCTCAGGGCAGTTTTCCTTGATAATTTCATGAAAGATGATGTCTAGGCTCTTTTTTTCATCATGGCTTTCAGGTAGTCCCATAACTTTTAAATTGTCTCTCCTGGATCTATTTTCCAGGTCAGTTGTTTTTCCAATGAGATATTTCACATTATTTTCCATTTTTCTATTCTTTTGGTTTTATTTTGTGATTTCTTGGTTTCTCATAAAGTCATTAGCCTCCATCTGTTGCATTCTAATTTTGAAAGAACTATTTTCTTCAGTGAGCTTTTGAATCTCCTTTTCCATTTGGCTAATTCTGCTTTTGAAAGCATTCTTCTCCTCATTGGCTTTTTGAACCTCTTTTGCCAATTGAGTTAGCCTGTTTTTCAAGGTGTTATTTTCTTCAGCATTTTTTTGGGTCTCCTTTAGCAGGGTGCTGACCTGCTGTTCATGCTTTGACTGCATATCTCTCATTTCTCTTCCCAGCTTTTCCTCCACCTCTCTAAATTGATTTTCAAAATCCTTTTTGAGCTCTTCCATGGCCTGAGCCCACAGAATATTTAGTCTGGATGTTTGGGATACAGAGGCCTTGACTTCTATGTCTTTGCCTGATGGTAAGCATTGTTCTTCCTCATCAGAAGGGAAGGGAGGAGATGCCTGTTCACCAAGAAAGTAACCTTCTATAGTCTTATTTCTTTTCCCTTTTCTGGGCATTTTCCCAGCCAGTGACTTGATCTCTGAATATTCTCCTCACACCCACTTCGCCTCCTGATCCTCCCAGCCAGAGCTTGGGGTCTGAGATTCAAATGCTGCTTCCCAGCCTCATGGCTTCCGCAGGGGTGGGGCTGCTATTCAGTGTGAGATTAAGTTCAGGTACTCAGGTCAGGGCAGGGCTGCCTCACGGGCTCAGTTCCCTCAGGGGGTTTATGCAGAGACCTTCAACAATGGATCCAGGCTCCTGCCTGCTTGGGGAGCCCTGGTCTGCCGCTGCGTCAGCTACTGCCTCCCGAGGGGGCCTGAGTTATGGGGGCACCCTATTCCCCTCTCGACCTGCCAAGAAGACCCTCTCACTGACCCCCGTCACCTGTGGGTGGAGGGACCCGCACGGCTGCTGGAGATCCCATCCCTGAAGCCCGCTCAGATCTCCTCCTCTCTGTGCCGCGGCCGCGGCAGGGCTGGGCTGGGCTCCGCATCCGCAGCGCAACGGATCTTTTGCGAGAGGTTTGCAGGTCCCTCTGGAACAGAAATCTCCTTTACTCCACTGTGCTGTGGCCTCTACTACTCCAGAATTCGCCGTGAGTTCCTTTTTACCAATGTTCTATGGGTTGTGGGTTCAGAGCTACGTGCATATGCGTCTTTCTACTCCGCCATCTTGGTTCCGCCCCCCCTCTCTTTTCTTTCATAACCAAACATGTAGAAGAGCTAGCTATATATCTATAGGATTCCACAGCTGGGGCAAGTCCCCAGGGAATAAATGAGTAGCAACTCAGAAAATGTGGTTTGAAATTTAAAGGAAATTTGCGTGTGAATTAGGGTGGGATTGTTTACTTGCCCACAAAATTTTTGAACTGACAGATTTAGTTGAATAAGAGTGAATGTATATTCAATACAGAGAGGCAAGTATGCCTTTTTTCCTCCTTTAGATAGCTAGCTGGGTGGTATAGTGGATAGAGTGCCAGGCCTAGAGTCGGGAAGACTCATCTTTGTGAGTTCAAATCTGGCCTCAGACTCTTAGTAGCTGGTGATCCTGGGCAAGTCACTTAACCCTGTTTGCCTCAGTTTCCTCACCTGTAAAATGAACTGGAGAAGGGAATGGAAAAATGCTCCAAGATCTTTGTACAGAAAATCCAAAACTTGAGTCCTGAAGTGTTGGAAACAATGGAACAACAACATATAGACATACCTTGGAAATAATACAAGTTCAGTTTCAGACTCCTGCTGTGATTTTTTTTTTATTTTCCAGTGTATATAAAAGTTATGTTTATACTACACTGTGGTCCATTAAATGTGCAGTAGTATTACGACTGAAAATGTACATATATTAATTAAATATTGCCTTATTGCTAAATTGCTAACCATCATTTGAGCCTTTAGCGAGTTATAAACTTTTTGCTGGTAGAGGATCTTCCTCTGTGTTTATAACTACTGATTGATCAGGGCAGTGGTTGCTGAAGTTTGGGGGTGGAGGACGGGGGTGGTGCTGTGGCAATTAAAAAAATAAGAAAACAAAGAAGTTCACCTCATTAATTGACTCTTCCTTTCACTTGAACACTTAGAGACCATTGTAGGCTTATTAGTCTAATTTCTTTGATATTGTTATGTCTCAGGGAATAGGGAGGTCCAAGCAGAAGGAAAGAGACAGGGAATGGTCTGTCTGTGGAGTCAGAAGACATACATTCATCAATTAAGTTCAAGGTGCTACAAATCAATTATAATAATATCAAAAATCACTGAGTTCATGTTGTCATAACATACAATAATAATGAAAAAATTGAAATATTGCAAGAATTACCAAAAAGTGATGCCAAGACACAATGTAATCACATATTGTTGGAAAAAATGGTGCTGATAGACTTGTTCAAAGAAGGGCTGTCCTAAACTTACACTTTGTAAAAAATGTAATATCTATGAAGCACAATAAAACCAGATGTGCCTGCATCTGGAAGCAGAAGGACAGAAAAAGTACCTAAGCAGCTAAACAGCAACAGCAACTGGTACTTTCCCTTCTCTGGTACCCAAGGTGGTTATGAAAGAACAGAGACTCTTCTTGGCCATAATGTACTTACCCATTATGGCTTCTAATAATAATGGAAGATTTCTGTGAATGAACTGAACTGTCCCTCTCTGAGAACTTCCCCTCTATCCCAGCTCTATCTTTTCATATGAAGATTTAAATGTAAGTTTCAGGATTCCTCTTTAAGTCTCTCTCTATTGTTTCAATAGCATTATTAAATCTGATTTCTTCAGATAAAAGATGAGGTCAATTCCAATGGTTTTCTCTGTGTTTGTGCTTATACATTGGCAACTATGTGACTGGTGCAAACTCTGGGAGTTTAGCTCATAGGGTATGAATAGATGAAACTACCTTAACTACGTAGTTTACTCATCACCTGAGAGTGAAATGAGCTTATAATGATTTTTTATTTCTCTTAATAACTTCATAACTCTCCTAAGAGGTAGAATTGTTGGAATCTGGGACTTTTCTTTCTTTTGCCTTTTAACTAAGCAAACCAATCCTCCATGGTCGCTGTGATCTCACAACCTCTGCCCCCCTCCCTCCCCCAGAGAGAGAGAAAGAGAGAAGTCCAGTAATACCTAATGGTTTTTTTGCACTTTCCCACTTAAGCATTTCCCAACTCTTTGCAAGCTAGTAACTACCTCCACATTTAGTTAAAACTATTCTCTCTGACTAGTGGTCCTTTACTTGCCAAACACGAGGTACTTTTTTTCAGACATCACCTTTTTTCACCTCTTTATACTGTTAAGAACCCTTTTATTCTCATACTCCCTCCTTCTTGTGTTATTTGGGGCTCTACTGATTATCCTTCCTGTCTTTCTCGGTTTGTATCATCATCCTTTTTATCCATCCATCCCCTGTGTAAGTATATCTGCTCTGCTCTCTCTATATCCTTTGAGTGATCTCTGCTCCCATGTATTTAACCATCAAAGCCAAGTACATTACTCTCATCTCTTGATGTAGAGTATTGTCACTCTCTGAGCTTCACATCTCTATCACTAGCTATCTCATCAGCATTGTCAACATGATGTACTACAGGAATCTCAAACTCACTATTTCGAAAGCAGAACTGTCTCTTTAAAGTCTCTCCTCCCAATAATACCCCCCCCCCCCACACACACACCCTGTTTCTGAACATCATCCTTCTATTCGCCCAGAGGTACAACCTTTCAGTCAGCCTCAACTCCTCTCTCACACTCACTTTGATTATCTTATGGCTGGATTTTCAAGATTTTACCTTCAATGAACCTGCTTCTCTCCTCTGACACTGCCAGTATCCTGGTATAGGCCCTCATCTCCTCAACCTTAGACTATTGCTGGTGTATCTGCCTGCCATAAGTCCTTACCCACTCAGATCTAGCCTCTATTCAGCCACTAAAGTTATCTTTTCTAATGTGCTTGTCAGTCAAGCCATACTCCCACTCAGTAAACTGCAATGATTTCCTATGATCTCTAGAATCCAATACAAAATCTTCATTTTGGCATTCAAAGCCCATTAAAACCTACCCCCACCACCCTATCCTCCACCATACAGAAACCATGGTTTCAGGTTTGTTATACTTTATACCACATTCCCCATATAGTTTTTAATCCAGTGACACTGACCTCTTTGTTGTTCCCAGAATAAGACACACCATCTCTCAGCTCCCAACATTTTCTCTGTCTTTTTCTCTTGTCTGTAACACCCTCCCTCCTCATCTTTGCCTCCTGGCTTCCTTCAAGTCTGAGCTAAAATCTCACCTTCTACAGGCAGGCTTTCTCAATTGTGTCTAATTCTAGTGCCTTGCCTCAATATAGCTTGTTTGTAAATAGCTGTTTACATATTGTCTCCTTCATTATACCCTGATCTGACATAGTAGGAACTGTCTTTTGCCTTTCTTTGAATTCCCAGAACTTTAGCATAGTGCCTAGCACACAGTAGGCACTTAATGTCTATTGACTGACTAACTGAGGTTAAGCGACTTGCCCAAGGTCATTTAGGCAACAAGCAATTTAGCTATGACTCAACACAGGTCATCTGACTCTGATTCCAGTTCCCTTTTCACTCAGCTGTCCCATCCAGAAAAGGGAAAAGAGATTTAATCTACAAACTTGCTTGAACCAAAAGAATCATCTTACTTGTTTTTCATTTGCTGCTTGCTAAACATGAGACAATCATCTTTGTTAATTTAAAATGAAACACTAATCATTTTAAATGAAAAAACTCGGCTGGTTTGCGAAGTGAGGCGCCCCCCCTGCTTTTTTTATTATAGTCCCCAAAATAATTGTCACAGCATTTCCTTATTTTTCCTTTCATCCCTAGAACACAGAATAACAGCCATATTCTTTTCTTTTTTCTTCTTCTGTATATATATATATATAATTTTTTCTTCATCTCCCCAGCAGGGCAAAGCAGTGATTAGGAGCCTTCTATCAAGCCCTCCCCATTCTCAGACTTTCTAGCTATATTTCCTCCCAATACAGAAAGGATAACCATGAAGCAGAGAGACAATTTACAGAGAGAGTCGCTCATGACCTTTGTACACGGCTGTCAGGAATTAAAGTCTGCAATGAGCTAATAAACATTTGCTTTAGGAGGAAAAAATCCTCCTGCAAATATCATCCTCATATACAATAGAAACAGTCCCTTTTCAGAAACATCGCCTTGGTTAATTACCAATCTCATGGTGTGTTAAAGACCTAAAAATAGCTATTGATTGTCCTTCTCTGTAGAGAACTGAAGTCACAGCAGGAGGCATAGAAGAGACAAGATTTAGGGAAGGGGAAGGGAAAAAGGAATTAGATAATCCTCAGGACCATGGTTTTTTTGTTTGTTTGTTTGTTTGTTTGTTTGAGATGGGGAGTACTTTTCATTTATCATGAAGAAAAGGGAGCCTGGGAGATTTTAAGAGACTAGGGAGATTTTGAGAGCTTGTCTTACCCATGATGAAGTGACATGCATGATCTTTAAGGCAGCCAGAAAGTCTATTTTCTCCCACACTCAACCCCACCCAAGTTTTAAAATCAAAGGAAATCATTCATAGCACATACAAATTCTAACTCCATGGTAATTAGTAGGAATATATTATTTTCAAAACAATAAAAAGTAAAAATACAATATATTGACAATTGATAAATACTCATCATGTTGACCATATTGCTTTCCTGTTATCTCCATCCCACCTCTTTAGTATTCTAAGAAACCTTGGTCAGTACTGAACTTTTTAACTTAACTCACTTCTGTCACAAGCAAACCATACCCTTCTCTTTGAGGTTTTAAAACATTCCTAAAAATCATCGTCAATAATATCAGATACTAGAAACTCTAGATTAAGTTCTTATTTATCTTTTTATTTTTAAAGCATTGAGTTTGGGGCTAGAAATGAGTTCAAACCCAAGCCTTGCCATTAATATGTAATATCTGGGAGACACTGGAAAAATCACATCATTCCTCTCAGCCTCTGGTTCTTAATTATAAATGGAGGAAGGAAGATGAATTAGATGTTCCAAGTTTCTTCAAGCTCTAAACCTCTATGACCCTATAACTGTACTGTGAATACCACTAAGTACTGGCTCAATGAGGTTTTACTTGCTTGTCTTCCTTTGCCATGAGCCATGGTGGCAAAGCCTAGCAGCTGCTTTGGAGGATTGCCCTATTTTTACTTTATCAATCAAGTGCCCAGTAGTGTGCTGCACAGCATAGGGCCAATCTCTACTCTCAAGAAGCTTATATTATAATTGGTGAGACAGGACATGTACACAAGAAAACATTCTGGAGCATGGCAGCAATTCATTGAGCAGCAATCTGTATTGATAATGCTCATTAAAGTCTCCTGCTGATGACTTAGAGACAGTTAGGGTCAGAGAACCTGTGTCAATTTCTAACTTCACTAGTTCTATGAATTCGACCTTGAGCAAGCCATTAACATCTTGGGGTCTTATTTTCCTAATATATAAAACGGAAGTATTGGACTAGATTCTCTCTGAGGTCCCTTCCAGATCCAAATCTATGAACTACATTCGTTCTCATATATATATGGTTGAATATGATTCATAGATGACATATATTTATATATGTGTGCATATGTATATACACACCTATGTAAATATATGTGCACAAATATGTATGTATATATGTATAGATAGACAAATAGATAAGAATATATACTACAAGAGTGAGTGGGCAATTTAATTTCAATGAACAAACATATATTATCTTTCCCCACAGTCTCCCCACTATGGAAGAGAAAAAAAAATGCCCTCATAACACATATGTCCATTCAAGTAAAGCAAATTCCTGTATCGACTACATCCAAAGCAATTCTATGGCAACCTGCACCCTAAATCCATCAACTCTCCATCAGGAAGTGGGTACCATGATATATCACCAGTCCTCTGGAATTGTGGTTGATCCTTGCATTGATCAGAATTCTCCAGTCCTTCAAAGTTGTTGTTGGTACATTGTTTGGAAGTGATCATCTTACAGGTGAGACCTTGGTTGCATGAAGACAAAATAAGGTGGCAGCACAGTATAAAAGAGCCCTTGGGTTAGGGTCCAAAAGTAGGAGTCTGGATCTCACCCATCATTGATATGTATTATGACTTGCATTGTTCTGCCACTTACTTCCTTCATTTCAAAAATAGGGTTAATCATTCTCATGCTGCCTATTTTTAAGGTCTTTTTGTGAGGAAAGCATTTTGTAAACTTTGGAGGGCTTTCAAATGTAAATGATCAATAGAAATTAAATGATTTGGTATTAATGATGATGAATACAATATCACTGGACACAAATTCTTAAAGGGAGGCAGGGTCTATCTCAACTAATAATAGATTAATGGGTATATGTAGGGTGGTTTCAAAAGAATATAAGAATATATGTTTGTTTTGTACTCTTCCTTCAGGTATTTCTCCCTTGCTGACTAGAAAAAATGAAAAAACCTAAAACAAACAACAAAATGTTGTCAGCTCTTCAATTCCACTTACCCTACATATTCAATCAGTTGCCAAGACTCATCTACTACCTTCACAAAATATCCTCTGTATCCCTCTATCTTTATTCACATAACTGTTCTG
This sequence comes from Notamacropus eugenii, assembly GCF_028372415.1. Lineage (NCBI taxonomy): Eukaryota > Metazoa > Chordata > Mammalia > Diprotodontia > Macropodidae > Notamacropus > Notamacropus eugenii. Next base: position 625,690,473 of record NC_092872.1, read on the forward strand.
AATTGGAGAAATAGATTATGTGTTCAGATAGTATCCTGACTGATTTACCTAGGATAGAATTTTCTTTTTCCAAATAAACAGAAAAGAGTAAAACAGGAGAAATGACCGAGGAATCTTTTAAGCATACACAGTGTTCAGTTTATGCAAAGCTTGGACTTTGGAGCAGGCACTGATATTCTGAATCTGGTTCCTACCTGTTAACTGTGTGATGAAGACATAGACAGATGATCAACTGCTGAGCCTAAACTGGACCAATTCAAAATTCATTAGTCAGCCAGGGTCAGTTTCTTAACTCTGGATTTTTCCCTATATAATTCTTGTTCAGATGAGAAAGACAATAATGTAAATCAACAGACTTTGAGCCATTGTCATCTGAAATCAAGCATCTGAGCCATTAATATGATCCTCCTGCCTGTTTTCATTCCCCTTGGTGCTAAGTGTGAGCTCACTCTTCCCAAAGGCCAAGGTATAGAAGGAGAAATTATGCCTTTCCCAGGTATTAGGGGTGAGCGGGAGTGGATGAAGTGTTTCTGTTCTTGTTATATCTACAAAATAAATATCCCTTCAAAAAACAGAATAGATGTTAATTGGCTAAATGAAACAAAGATCATTGGTAGTTAACAGTGAAGAGAACAGATTGTAATGAGGCTTGAACTGATAGCAATAGGAAGAGATACCCCAACTTTCCAGAGTTACCCTTTGAATCCTGAGGAAGAGAAGCACTCAGCTTAGCTCTGGAAGAGTGAGTCCAAGGCATCACTTTACTGGTGTAGATACTCATTAATTCCAGTCTTCTAATTAGATCTGTCCCTCACGTGTCTCATTTCTCCAATCTATTCTCTACTCATCTTCCAAAGTAACTTTCTAGCCATGTCACATACCCTCTGAGGCATCCCAGTGGCTCCCTATTTTCAACTCCTCCTTCTCTTCCTCCTCCTCCTTCTTTTTCTTCTTCTCCTTCTTCTTTTCCTGCTCCTTTTTTACTTCTTTTTTTTACTTGTCCTTCTTCTTTTACTTCTTCTTCTCTTTTTTTACTTGTCCTTCTTTTACTTCTCCTTCTCCTTTTTCTCCTTCTTCTCCTTCTCCTTCTTCTTCTTTTTCTTCTTCTTCTTCTTCTTCTTCTTCTTCTCTCAACACATAAAATCCCTCTCTTCACTTGAGATGTCATATCCTTATATATGGGTGCTCTGTTCAAAGGAACATAATTTTTAGTCAGTTATATATTTTGATATCTTAGTATGTGGATGCTAGATTTTTAAAATTTATTTTACTATTATTATCGTTTTCTCAAAAAATCTGGCACAATTTACTCTTTGTCCTGCATAGCTTTAATTTGTGAATTCTTGCAGTATAGCTCTAAAAAACCCCAGTTTTTAAAAAACCTGCTGTGATTCAAATAAAGCTACATGACTATGTCTTTAAATGCAAATCATTCTGGTTTTCATTGAATGACCAATAACAGGCCCCAGACCAAACCTTTACTGCTCATTGTTTAGATTTTGATGATTTAGATTGAGTGCAAATAGAAATTGTTTTCTATTCTGGTCAGAAAACTCTGAGGGTCTTCCCCTTTCAAACTGATACTTTTGTGATGGTAAACTAGGCCATCTTCTGTCTCAATTTTTATGTAGCTCTCAGTCACTGAATGTACTTGGCTTCAGAAAAACTGAGAAAGATTTTAACTGATAAAGGCCAAGATCACCCACCTCATAGAATCATTTTGACTCTTGTCTTGCCACTGGACTCTGATGTCTCTTAAGGAGAGAGTGAAGCTGATGATTTTGCACAACTCTGCCTTACTTAAACCCAATTCATTTCAATGTTTATTGGTCCTCCTGGAGGACAAAGGAAGAACAACAAACAATGCCTTGGCTCTGAAGTTAGCTTCTCTCTACTCTGCATATATATTGTATATCCATAGTTATGAACATGTTGTCATATTTATTAGAATGTGAGTTCCTTGAGGACAAGGACAGTTCTTTTGTCTTTGTACCCCAGCATTTAGGATAGTTCCTGGCATTTTGTTATTGTTGTTGTGCAGTAGTTTTCAGTTGTATCCAACTCTTCATAACTCCATTTGTGATTTTCTTGGGAAAGATAATGGAGTGGTTTGCCATTTCCCTCTCCAGCTCATTTTATAGATGAGGAAATTGAGGCAAACAGGACTAAGTGACTTGTCCAGGATCACACAGCTAGTAAGTGTGTGAAGCCAGATTTGAGCTCATGAAGATGGGTCTTCCTGACTCCAGGCCAAGCACCTAGCACCTAGCAAGTGCTTAATCAATATCTGTTGACTAACTGGTTAAAATCTAGGGAAATCAAATCCATAGCATTCTTCTCATCTTAGTTGACTTATCCTGTCCAAAAAAAGCAAGAGGAAAGAAAGGAAGGAAGGAAGGAAGGAAGGAAGGAAGGAAGGAAGGAAGGAAGGAAGGAAGGAAGGAGGAAGGAAGGAAGGAAGGAAGGAAGGAAGGAAGGAAGGAAGGAAGGAAGGAAGGAGAGAGGGAGAAAGGGAGGGAGGGAGGAAGGGAGGGAGGGAGGGAGGAAGGAAGGAAGGAAGGAAGGAAGGAAGGAAGGAAGGAAGGAAGGAAAGAAAGAAAGAAAGAGAGAGAGAGAGTAAGAAAGAAAGAAAAGAGTAAGAAAGAAAGAAATTAACTTAGTATTTCATTACTTTGCCCTTGCTGAAATCATGCTGACTCTTCATGTTCACTGCTTTCCTATCTAAATAATTGACAACGATTGCTTTAATAATCTATTCTAGAATTTTCCCATGAATCAAAGTCAAGTCTACTGGCCTATAGTTTGCTGACTGTTCTTTCTCCCCCACTCAAGAGCCTATGATATCTCCCTATTGCCTGGTTAATCCAACCTTCTTACTGTCACTGGAATACATATTATCCTTATTTCTTTCTGCAGTCTGCAATGAGCAATAGCTCAATTCCTAAAGGCATTTGCAATGCACTTGCAACAGCTCATACTGTTCCTCCCTAATTGAAAACCCATCCTCTCCTTTCTGCCTAGTCACATCCTACCTATCCTTCAAGAACCAATTCATGTCCTACTTTCCCCCTTATTAACAATAAAAATAGCACTATCTTGTTTTGTTTTGGTAATACACACCGGATTTTATTGGTATAAGGTACTCTCAGAAAAGAAACTCCCTCTACCAATGCAGATGAGTACCTTCTCTCAAACTCCCAGTCTTAGATATTTGATTTGTAGACACTAAGAATATAAATGACTTTCCTAGAGTCAAGCAGTTCTTGTGCATCAGAAGAAGGATTTGAACCAAGGTCTTGGATTCCACGGTATTTGATGGTTTAGAAAGCACATCACATATATTCATTCATTTGATCCTCACAACCTTGTGAGGTAGATAATGCAAACAAATTTCCAATTTACAAATGAGGACATGGAGGTTTGGTCAGGTTAATTGACTATGCAATTGTCACCCAGATAGTATATGTTGGAGGCAAATGCTTAGTCTTTCCTAATGATTTCTGCCCACATTGTTCAGAATTCTCATTAGCTTTTTAATCATTTTCATTCCTGTGCAATCCACATTATATTATATATTGACATTCTTTAATTGTCTTTACCACAAAATGTAACACTTTACCATATACCATTCTGTAATAATTTTTTTTACACCTTTGATAGAACCCCTCTTGCATTGATAAGGACCCAGGTTCACTTTAAAGGGATTTTCTCACTATAAAACTTGTCATTCTCAACCAAGAAACATAAGAAATATGCAAATGCTAAGTAGAATCATCACTTGATTACCAGACAGTTATGAATCTCTAAGCACTTAACAGATCTAACTCTTGGACAACAGAAACAGAATATACCCCTTTCACCTTGGTTGGACCGGCAGTGTGCTCACTGCTCAAGATGGCTGATTGTTAAATTTCCTGCGTGGGTATTTACACCTTGGGAAATTAGAAAATTTTAGCAATCAGGGTTTGATTTACTGTTTTGTTGAATGGCTGAACTTAAGAAAGTGATGCAGAAAATTTTAATAATGCACAGTACACTTTGCATACATTTTTTGGGAGAGCCAATTGTTAGACATTTGCAAGGACCCACCACCACTCATTGTGCCTTCCAGAGCTTGTGTTACCATGGTGTTGTCTTTGAGAATCTAAGGTTACCTCCTCACCAATAAGAGGCACTAAAGGAGGAATTTACTAGAACCTACTAGTATTGCTGGGATGTGGGAATGCCAAATCAATGAGACAGAAGGTTCCATGCATATGCAACTTCAATATGGTTTAGATGAGAGAGCATTGAATCTAGAGTTCCATGGCCTGTGTTCAAATTTTGCCTCAAATATTCATTCTTTTACTTTAGAAAAAAACATGTGGGCTCCCTGTACCTCAGTTTCTTCATCTATCAAATGGAGACGTTGAATTACCTCTGAGTGACCTTCCAGGTCTAAATCTATGACACTAATTATACCCATACGTAAATGCAGAGATTCTTCCTTGCTTTCCACACACTGGATTTATCTGATCCAACTGTTCCTATCCACAATGTGTTAGACTTTCATCTTGCAATCATATCTGGGATTAACAGGTGTCTTTATCAACCAAATTGCCTCTCTCTTTAAAACAATATTTCCTGGTTAGCAAGTGGGTTTCTGACCCATGATATTTTAAGGGAACAACAGATCTCCTTTTCTGCAGTATAATGACTAAGGCTTATATAGCATACAATAAAGAGCTTCACATGCTCTTTAAAGCAATTTTACTTGATCCTCATAACAGCCCAATACAAGCAGAATTTTGCTCTACTTCAAAGGTCATAAATCTGGGGCTCAGAAAAGTGAAGTCCACAAGTCTATCAACAGACATTTTTTTAAAGGTCTTACTATGTACCAGGTCAAGGTCACATAGCAATTCAGTAACAGAATTTGCCACACTGCGAGCATTTTATTTACTTAACCAAGTTTTATCATCTTACTTTCTTGAAGCTGACCCAGAGTTGGTCCATCAATTAGGTGGTATGGTGAATAGCTCACTTGACTTGGAGTCAGAAAGACGTGAGTTCAAATCCAGCCTCCAACACTTATTAGCTTTGTGACTTTAGGCAAATTATTTAACTTCTGTTTGTTCGGTTTCCTTATCTGTAAAATGGGGCTTATAATAAGCCCCATAGTTGTTGTAAGGATCTACCTCCCCCCATAGTTGCTGTGAGGATCAAATGAGACAATAATTGTATAACACTTAGCACAGTACCTAGCACATAGCCAGTGCTATATAAATGCTAGCACCCCAATCATTCCCAGGCTGAATGAATTTACAAATCTGGTTACCTCAACTATTCTGCCTCAGTCCTCGAGGTTATAACTTAACATAAAAACATTCTTAAGTGTCTTTGTTCAGATAACTTATTAAGTATATTCCCTTTGTGCACTTTCAAAAAATCATCTAATTGGAGAATCTAAAGAAGAAATAAAAAGGGCCATTCTTTATTCTGTAAAATTGCTGAATAGAATTTTTTTTAATGTGGAGAAGTAGTGGTGCGCTGTGTGCTTTCTAGGCCTCTGCTAGACCAATAACTCACTTATGCTTTCTAAGCGTGCTAAACCCAGCAGGGAGAATTTGTGAGAATAAAGGGAGATAATAGCAATGAAAGAACTTTGCAAGTCAAATAATAGCTCATATTTCTGAGGCCTTTACAATTTATGAAGCACTTTCACATTCATATTCTCATTTAATCCTCCCAACAATTCTGTGATAGATATTCTAGGTTTGGTTGCCCTTGTTTTACAAAATATGAGGGGCAGAATCCTAGACTAGGGTGTGGAATGGACTTTAATGACTATGTAGCTCAACCCCTACCTGAGAAGGAATTTCCTGATCTTCATTCCTGATAAGTGGATATTTTATCTGATCTTGAATGATTTCTCAGGCAGTCTGATATAGTGGAAAGGGTGTTGGATTTGTAGACACTAAACCTAGCTACCAGCTCTGTCACCTGATAATAGGTGGGCAAATATTTGGGCAAACAATTTAACATCTCTCAGCCTCAGTTTCCTCATGAAATGAAAGTGTTGACCTTCATGATTTCTATAGTCCCTTCTAATTTTACATATATGATCTTACAGAAAGGGATTCATTTCTCCCTGAGGCAGTTTGTCTTGTTTATGGACAGTTGTAATTCTTAGGAAGATCCCCCTCCCCCTGCATATCTGGCCCAAATCTGTCTCCATGTCACTTTCACTGATTGCTCATAATTTCCGTCTTTCTTGGACTATTTGGATCAAGTTCAGTTCCTCTTTTACTTGACAGTTCTTCAAAAGTTGGAATAAAGTGAGGTCTTCCCTGTCTATTCTTTTCCATGTTCAGCTCTGCCAGTTTGTTCACCTGGTCCTTGCACATCATCTTGCACATCAACCCTTTGGTGTCCTGCTTGTCTTCATCTGGAGGTGCTACAATTTTTCAGGATCCTTCCTAAAATATTTCAGATGTGGTTTGACCACAGCAGACTGCTTTTGCCCTTGTTTGACTCTCTAAGGTGACATCAGCTAGTGAGAAATGAAACCATGTTTTGAACCCAATCTTAGAACTTCTGGTGCAAAATCCAGTGGTCCTTCCAGAACATCATACTGACCTTAAAGTCAAAAAGTAACAAAGTCAGTCAAGCACTGGCAGTCTCTGTTTCCTAGCAATGTGACTATTAGCCTATCACCTTACAAAAGTTAAACCAATCATGAGCAAGTGCTCCAACATATTTACACCTAGAGAAATTCATATTACAAAAACTTTGACTAGGCCAGACAAATTTAGGGCACCTGCAACATGTGGACATGTATTTACTTACTTGGATATATCTCTTGTTGAATTGGTTGATGACCTTGGATGCGTACTATTCTTTTGCAGTTAAAAACCAGCATTTAAGAGGCCACATCACATAGTGAAAAATAGAGCTAGACTTTGAAGGAGAGATTTGGTTTCTAAGCAGTCTTCTGGTGCCAGCTATTAGGTCCTCCCTTTCCATGACATCTATATCCATATAGCAGGTATGGTTTCTTATGATAGAATTTAAGTTCCGAGAGGAATAAGGACAATTTCATTTTCCCTTTGTATCCCCAAAGCCTAACATAGTACATTCAACATAAGCAAGCCTAGAGAAATTTTTATTGATTGATTAGATCATCTGATCATAGTTCTTGGATTAGAAGGGAAGTCAGAGGTCATCTGGTCCAATTTCTTTATTTTTCAGATAAGGCAACTGAAATTTAGAGAAATCGAGTAACTCACCAAGGGTCACAAAGGAAGCAGGCATAATATGTAGAATTTAAACCCAGGTCCTCTAACTTCCCAAATAATATCCTTTCCATTGATGATATTAAAAGATTGCCTAACTTTATTAATTCACCTTCAATGTCAGGACAGAATGAGAGGTTCATAGTTCATGGATCAGTTAACAAAAGTCATAACATATGTTATCAATCAGGATACAGTAGAATTATTTCCCCAATACCACTACCACATTCCCTTAAAGAAATGCATCTAACCACATATGATTCATGTGGCATCAGGGCATTCACAAAATTTGAAAAGCTCTGACTCCATGTGGTTGGATTTTTGTGTGTCCTTATGTGGCCAGGAAGCCTTCAGAAAACTGGAAGAACTAAGGTGCAACTTAAATCTTGATTCCATATAGACCACTCAAATATTAGAGACAACTTTGTTGTCTTTTAGAGGAAAAACTAGTCTAACCCATGTTACCATGTTTCAGATATAGAGGAAAAAGGGATGTTAATGGGGCAGGGGAGGGGGGAAGATAAGGGAATCCTGGTAGATATTGGTCTTAGATAGTTCCCCATACTCGAAATTTGATTTTGATTTGGTTTTTTGAAACCTAGTTCTTTTTTTTAAACAGACTCTATGCTCAATTTTTTAATGATAACCAACCCATATGTGTGTATACATACACACACATTCATATATATATATATGTATATATGTGTGTGTTACGTATGTCTATGTAGATGTATGTATGTATATATGTGTACACACACCCACATATATACATGTATACAGTTAGATAGATAGATATAGATATAAATATATATGTCTTCTTCTTGCTATTTGGCATCTATTGTCCTCTGATATCAGAAGTTAGAAACCAAAGAAACTTATAAGAAAAAGTCTTTATTCCTCCTTATGGACCAACTGACTCTTTTCAGAATCCAAGATCAGCTCTTTTACATGAGATAAGCTAGATGTTTCCTCACTGAACTAAGAAGAAGCAAAAAAAAAAATCTCAAAATAGTCCATGTTATTTCTAGAGAGAGTCTATCCCATGATTATCGATCCCCTTCTTTCTCCTGGCCTCAAGATCATCTCATCTAAGGTCTACCCTCTCCTACTGGCTTAGTGTTTGACTTGTCCTACTCCTCTAGAAATTCAGGTGATTCTTATCTCTTATCTCTTAACTTGATGCCCAATATATCCTCCCTCAGTTCTCACCCCATGGCATAGGTTTTACTACTCAATCCTTGTGGATTAAAAAACACCAAAGAAAGATCTATTGCCTTTAATACCATTCTGCAATATCCTCAAATGTAGCTGCAATGGAATAGGACTAGCTATTGTTAGTAATGTAGTCAGAGAGGTGGAGTCACTTAACATTTATGAGTCTGAGTTTCCTCATCTGTAAGATGATGAGAATAATACTTATACTACCTCCTCCATAGGGATGTAGTAAGGAAAGCACTTTCCTAACTGGAAAGCACCATATGAATGAAATCCACTACTAAATTGTTGAGTACCCATGGCATGGTAGACACTGGAGAAATCTCAGACCAAAACCACCCTTCTTTAGAGGAATTTTAGATTTAGAGATCAAAGGAACTTTAGAGGTCTCTTAGTCTAATCCATTCATTTTCTAGGTGTAAAATCTGAGGCCCAGAGAGGTTATGATTTAGTTGATTTCATGCAGGTGGTAAGTGACACATCTGGAATTTGGACCCATATCTTCAAACTGAAAATCTACTTCTTATAGACCCAGATTATGTCTGTAAATTTTTATGTCATCCTGAGATGAAGGTACTAATGCAAAGATGAAACTTTCATTGGGAGGCCAATTTTACTTGACTGGAGATAGAAATGGTCTTATTACAAAGCTCTCTTTTCATTCACCAGGGATGATCTGTACTGAATGACTAAAAAGGTAAAATTAAATGTATTTAACATCTCTATATTGGCTAGTGAAGAAGTTTAGGATGTCCAAGATATATCCATCACTATAAAAGTCATTCCTTAACTGTTAAATGGTCAAAGGATATAACCAGGCAGTTTTCCAAGCAAGAAATTCAAACTACCGATAGTCATGTGAAAAAAAAATCCAAATCAGTAATGATAATAAAAATGAAAATTAAACCAACTCTGAGGTTCTCACAATTCACCCATCTCACAACACAGAGGATGAGATGGTGTGGATTGGTTTTGATCTGCACCATTAATGGATAGATGAATGAAAAAGCAATTATTAAGCACTTACTAGGCACAAATGATTGTATTAAATGCCTGGGATTCAAATGAAAAAGGGAGACTATACTATAATCAAGGAACTTTTGTCTTAATTAGGAAAGACATGTACATACATACATACATATGTATACACACATATTATATATATTATGTCATATATATAATATGTATGTATGTATGAAAGGATCAATTGTAGGACAGATAAAATCAGAACAGATAGTAAGGTCCTCTACTTCAACAGAAGTATTATGCTTAATGATTTTTCACTCATCGAGGTGGTATGAACGTTCATGTATATTTCACACCAAGTGGAAGGTGACTGGATTTGCAGAGGCCATTAGGCAAAGAGCAATGGAGTTGAATGCCCTAGTAGAATAAGAGCTCTGAGTTTCTTTCCATGGTGATGGGATGGGAGGATGCGAGGATGGGTGGATGGGGTCAGTATGTATCTATGAGGCAAAATGGAAAGGAGGTGATGGCCACAAAATTGAAAGCTCCAACTGATCTACAGGGTGCTGGTGGACCTTGGGCTATACCAACAGTGAACCAATGGAGGAAGTACCTAAACTCCTCAAATAACTGAGGCAAACATCTCCAAGGCCTCTGCTAGTTCTGAAAGTACTAATAAACATTTTCTTTTAATAAAAATTATTAAACATTTTCTTTTCAATGTTAATTATAAAAGACCTAGGGAAGATCTTAATGGAACTGAAATCCTTCAAAGGTTCCATTGACTTGCCCAAGGCCTAGTAAGCTAGTAAGAATTAGGGTCCGCATTTAACCCAGGGCTTCTGAATCCAAGTGTCCTTTTCCCAATAACATGCTCTCCTTTGCACTTATCACAATCTGACCATTATTATTGTTTGTGAGTATTTTGTGATATTATCCTCTCCTTTTTATTAGTGGCTATTTGAAAGCAGGAATTGTTTTCTTTTGTCTTTTTATTTCCAAGGTCTAAACAGTAAGCAGAGTAATTGCTTACTGCATTTTTGGCTAATAATATTGAATTGATCACGAGGGCATTTTGACCAGTCTCTGAATCACCTTTTTTTTTTTTTCCTTCGGTTTTTGGATGGGGAAAGGCAAGGCAGTTGGGGTTAAGTGACTTGCCTAAGATCACACAGCTAGTAAGTGTTAAGTGTCTGAGGCCAGATTTGAATTCCAAGTCCTCCTGATTCAAGGGATGTTGCTCTTATTCACTGTGCCACCCAGATGCCCCTGAATCACCCCTTTTCATCTTCCTTAAACATCCCACCTTTACAAATAGAATTACGCATCCCTCCCTGGTTCTGTGAAATTCTTACAATTTTACCCCTAGTCCTCTTTCTTCAGATACTTCTCCAATGATGAAAGAAATTAAAATGCCAAACAAAATAAAAATGCTTTACCTTCTTCCTATATACCACCTCACCCCCACACAATTATCCCTGGGGAGGGGTGACTGAGAGAAGCAAAAGAGGCTGAATTTCTGAGGAACAAGGGGTCAGTTTAAAGTTTGTTAACTCCTCAACTTAAGAATTTGAAAAACCAATAAAAAACAAAATCTTAATCTTTTGAGTAATATTTTATTCCCAAAATAAGATTCTGAAACAAAGCTTTGCCTGCTGCCAGTAGGATCCAGTGTGCTCTGGTTCTTCCTCTGTTGGTGTTGATGCATTTTATAGCACCCAAAACCCTTCCATCACCACTATGAACTTGATCAGACTAGCTCACAGAAAGGGCTCACAGTTGAGTAATAGGGGTCTACTCAAGTTAAATGATATTTCCTCTCACCTCCCAGACAACAGTAGAAATATGCAAATGCAATTTGTTACCCTTGCACTGTTGACTAGATTACCAGGAAGGCTGTGGGCAAACGCAGCAGTGAACAGCTCGCTTTCTCTGGCAGCAGTTCTTAGGCGGGTGTCTTAGGGGAATGCGTTGATTCACAGAATGACTGAGCTAAGACATTTTGCAGGATATATGAATCGTGCCTCAAATCCCAGCACTTAATGACTATGTGGCAGGGCTGTGTTCTCATGGCAGATGTGATCTGTAACAAGATAATAGCATTTGCTTCTTGGCTTTTTTCCCCTAGCTCCTCTTAAGCTAAGGAAAAGGATTCTGTAACCCAATGGCAATGGCCCCAGACCTCTCACTTTACTTCTACTGCCTGGCCTAGGGAAAATCTCTGAACCTGGTGAGGATGCTGTCTTCAGAGAGATGTTTTCCAAGAATCAAAGCTTTTTTAGTTGATTTTAAACTCCTAATAGAGTTTTATTTGAAGAAACAATGTAGCATGGAGGATAAATAACAGCTTTGGAGATTAAGACGAGCTGGTTGCAACTCCCTTCCCTAATACTTACTGTCCCTGTGACCCTGGGCAAGTCACTAACCTCTAAGTATTCCAAACAACTATCTAACACTATAGTTTCTGGAAAAGAGCAGATCTAATGACTCAAGGGAGTTTTAGTCACTGGGTAAGTGATCACTAATCCTAATCAAAAAGAAAACACAAACATACACAGACTTTTCAGTTTTAAGAGCTATGGGGACAGAACAGTGAGTATAAGAAGTCTATATCTGAAATGATGATTTGTGAAAGAAAAGCATCATAAAATACATCACTAAGACCATACATGTTTATGACTGGATAGAATCAGACTGGGTTAATTTAGCAATGAAAGCAAGGGATCACAGAGGGACAGTGTAAGTGGCATATTCATACCTGTGGAAGGTCAAAAAAGTCCTTGAATGGCATAGTTTCTTTCTTGAGGATTGATGGAAGGATGTAGGGAAGTCTTGAACAAAATTAGAAAGTATAGATATGTTACCAACTACCCTGGTCAAGAGGATGCCGAAAACATGCTTATAAATCGAAAGTAGAAGCATATAAAACAGAACAGGATCTGGAAAAACGAGAGAGATTGGCTAAAGACAGATCCTACATGGAAACAAACTGGTGCCATGGAAAAATGGCTGGACACAGACAAAACTTGGAGGGTTAACCCCTTTGGTTAACAGGGTTAAGTGACTTGCCCAGGGTCACATAGCTAGTAAGTGTCTGAAGTCAGATTTGAACTCTTGTCTTCCTAACTCCATGCCCAGTGCTTTATCCACTGTACTACCTAGCTGCTCCTAAATGTTAACTATCATGTTATCATTCATTTTCATCAGTGTTACCTTATTGGTCTCCATAAGGTTGTTAAACATTACCCCTTTCCTCTCCAGGGCTACTGGACTTCTTTTAGGTCTCAAGATGGCAACTAGTACCTTTAAAAAAGTGTGGGAGTTAGTAATTAACCATCTTACTGATATATTCACTCCCTATCTTGGAGGTCTCCAAGTCTCATTTGGATGAGCCTTGACTCATAAGATGCCATAGAGAGGTTTCCTATTCATGATGGAACTGGACTAGATGACATCTGAGGTCCCTTTCTCTTCTGGATTTCCATAATTCTCAGCTCCTCCTGTTTGGGTGTCATGTAAATCAACCTCCCCAAGAAAGGAGTGATCTAGAGGCAAAGTTGTCTTTGGACTGACAGTGGATAAAAGTGCTTTCACTATTGATTCAGCTGCCAAGACCATGTCTGGCAGTTCATGCATCACTGCTATTACATAATCTGTATGCTAATTAGGGTAAATGTAATAGTGAGAACATGGTGCCATTGTTAAACTTAATGATCCACAACATTACCACTTAACATACCTTTGGAGTTCATTCAGTGGAATTAATTGCAATATTGGAAAGGAGTTCATTGCTTTACTCCTCTTTGTCCAAGAGCAGGAACTCTATACTAAGCTGAATGTTGAAATAGCAGCTTTCACCATAAGCAGAAGACACCCTGTTGGTTTTTTCTCTCACATATTTCACTTCCCTCATTTAAATAAAAGATCTTGGGAAACAAACAAATCATCCCCCCTTCCCGTCCCTCTCCCCCAAAATCTCCTTGATACAGAGAACATAATGTAATAGAAGGAACACTGGCTTCGGAATCAGACAGCCTGGATTCAAATCTTGACCTTCTACTTACTAGCTGTGTATAAATTCCCTCTTCTACAAGAATGAGGATGCTTGAGCTACTTACCTTTATTCAGTTCATCCCTCATGTTGGAATGCATTCCCCCTTCTCCTCTGCTTCTTAGAATTTATAGCTTTAGGATTCAGCTCTTACTAGAAGCATTTCCTGCTGTCTCTGCTTGTTAGTACTGTCTCATAACCCAAATTATCAGGTGTATATGCATATATACCTATATATGTTTACCTGTTATATAGCTCCAGTACAAAATAAACTTCCTGAGCCAGGGACTGCTTTTCACTTTTTCGTTGTATCCAATGCCCAGTTGTCTTGAACAGAGAACAATATTTTTATTGATGAAATATCTGTGGGATTGGAGTAACAATTTATAAATTTTTATAGTGCCTACTATGTGCCAGGCACTGTGCTAAGCACTTTGTACCACTATTATCTTATTCAATCCTTGCCATTTCCCGACAACAGCAGGTGCTATGATTATCCTAATTTTACAGTTGAGGAAACTGAGGCAGATAAGATACATGACCTACTCAGGGTTACCTAGCTAGCAAGTATCTGAGGTCAAGTTTCAATTCAGGTTTTGCTCACTAAGAGCCCAGTGTTCTATTGGTTTTCATCTCAGCCTTTCTAAGTTCTTTGTATATATGTAAATTTTAAATTCATTAGAAAAGAACAATTATCCTTGTAAAAAAATCTGTTTGTTTCCTGACTTTTTTCAAGTTTTAGGTCAATCTCCAACTGCCAGTGCTTTCCCTCTCAGATTACCTTCAATCTATTCCCTTTTTCTCTTTCTCTGTCTCTCTTAATCTATCTATATATGTATATGTGTGTGTATGTGTATTGTCCTGATCAGAATTTCCCCTTGGCGCAGTGAAGGCAGAGACTATACACATAAATCACAAGTGGAAAAGGAGGAAAGGTGGATTACAAAACAACCATCTCTAGGGTTTAAGAGCTTGATTACTGGCACCTTGTCTCTGGCCTGCTCATTTTGTCATTCCCAAGTTAGAGACTGGCTCAGTAAAAATCTGTTCACATTAATTGGCAGCAGCAGTCCTGACTCAGCAAGTACTCACACCTGAGGTGCCTGACCTCCCTGAATACCGCATGCACCATACTGACTCGATAAACCACCACAGAAAGCACTTTTCTGGACTTTGTAAACTTTGTATAACTCTAAAAACTTGAACAATAAATGTCATAAAAAAGATTCAACATTCATATGCTGCATCTTAGATTGTTTCTAGTATTCTGAGGTTAGGGACATATGTTCACAATTAAACACACAAACCTATAAGTTTTATTTCGTTGGTTGATCCTTCTCCCTTGACCCCCTGACCTCTCAGGAGTGCACTAATTTGAAGGCAAGACAAGCTAGAGACCTAGTTTCAAATTCTGGCTCTCATTGCTTATTTAGATGAATAACCACAGGCAGATAGCCTCACCTCTATAGGTCTCCACTTTCCCATTTGTAAAGTAGTGATAATAATACTTGTACTAGTTTCCTACCTCACCCTCAGAGCCAGAGCTTGTATAGTATGCCCAAGGTACAAGCGTAGGCAGGGATCAAGGATCTCTTCTTCCATGCCTTCCACCTTCACATCCAGGCTGAAACATAACTTTCTCCTGAAGATATCCCACTTCTAATAAATTATTATTCTGTAGAATAGATCCTTCCTTTTTTCACATTTCATGACGCATCAAGCTAGGAGGAAGAGTTGGTCTATTCCTTGCTTCCGCTTTCCACTGCTTGCTATATTCACACTCTCCCTTTGCCACAACCTCTCTTGCCTTAAGTTCATTCCATCCATTTCAGATTCATGCTTCCATTATCCATGGACATCTGGGTCACTCAGCTTTCTCTGGAATAAGGTAAGTATTTGGATCATAATCTTCTTCTCCACACTAACCACTACCCTCTCAGAACACACTATTCTTTGTCTCTTCTGCTACAGTGACCTCTGTCTTTAACTTCTCTCAACCAGACATCCCATTTTCCTAGCTCTACTGAATCTGCCCCTGGTGCCAAAATTCCTTGATGCAGCTCTGCTCTCAGTGTTATTATGAGGGAAGCACATTGCCAGCCTCAGAGTACTCTATAAATGTAATATATTAGAATATAGGCTTCTTTAGGGCAGGTATTATTTTCACATTGTCTGCTAAATAATACCACGTATCATTATGCTATCTGCTATACAATATAAAAAAAATTTTTAGACTACACTGGTGTTTTAAATACTAAAGGTATAGTTCAATGAGGAAACTTCTTATACCTGTTCAAATAAGCATCTGCTCTGCGAATGATTCTCTTAAATTTGCCTGGACACTGAGTAGCTAAATTACTTGTCCAGTTCAGGATCTTATGGCCAATATGTATTGGAGGCACGACTTGAACCCAGTTTTTCCTGACTTGAAGGCTAGCTCTTTCTCCATTATGCCATACTATAACTATATCTATGTATCTATATCTATGTGATTTTTAAAAATAAAAATTCAAAATCCATTGACATTCACAACAGCAAAAACAGAACCTTAGCTTAATAAGGTTTTTCCAGTGTCTATCTCCTCATCATAAAAGCTCTTGGCATGTGTCTCAAAAGTCTGGTATCTCCCCTCGAAAAAAGAAAACAAAACATACATATGAATAATCCAGAGATAGAAACTAGCCCTAATTATTTATTCATCAGAAAGTACTCTAGTCCCAGGGTAAAAAAAAAAAAAAAAAAAAAAAAAAGCTATAACCTGTCATCAAAAAAAGAAAATAAATAAATAAATGTCATTTCCTTTGTATTCTACTGTGTTTACAAGTGTCAGACTGACAAACGCAAAGCAACATCTAACTTAACCTTCTTCTTAAACTGCAGGGCTGGTACTGATGAAGTTAAATGCTCCACAATCAGGCCTTGGAATATAGATGGATTTTCAGGACCAAGTTGAACAGTGTTATGAAGCAGAGTCAAGGATTTATAAATTACACCTATCAGCAGCAGCCTTTAGTTAATAGCTTAAGGATAAACTCTTCTTGTGGCTGTCATTTTCCTGAGGTGATGGAACTAATCAAATTATAACTACAAAAATATTACTTAAGTTCTACATAAATACTATATATTTAAACTATAAGGTAACTCCAAAGCGGTTTTGGGAAGGGGCATTTCATTTCCTAATGTGATAAAAAAACAACAATGTTATGAGTCTCCCTAGAGATCCCAAATCATCTTGGTACATTCCTCATTGCCATTCATCAGTATTCACTGACACATCTACACTTTACCAGTAATGGGGCTAAGCACACATAACCTAAAGAAAAAAGCCCTTGCCAAGGCTGGAGCCAGGCAAATTGGTGAAGCAGGTGAAATTTGTCTTTCTTTGACCTTTGATCCCTCCGTTACTTCAGAAGGTCCCACCTCTGATGAGCGTAGGTAAGCAACTTCACCTCCCTGAGATCATCATTCTTATACTATTTATGTCACATAGTTGTGAATGAAAGATGTTGTGAGATGAAAGCTTTATAAAGCTGCAAAGCACCAAATAAATGTCAATTTCTATACCGTCCCTTCTATGCTATCTTTCCCCCAACTGACACTTGAAGGTTAAGCCTCTAATGGGATGCCCATTCTAATTTGAAGGTACTCCTCAGAACCGGACTCCTAAGACTGAACCCACACCAGGATGTTTATCTTCAATACCAGAGAGTTAGCACAATTGACTCAAATCAAAGGTATTTAACGAGATGGTAAAGTAAAACAAAGCAAAAAACAAAAATAGTAATTGCAAAACATTTCCTTGTAATCCTGGGGCACGCTTTCCCATAAATACAAAATAGCTTCAGTAAGCATATAAAGTATACTAGGAGAGAAGCACACACTTAGGAAACATGTGGAGCCAAGTCAACTCATGTCTCCAGTGTTACAAAGCCCTGAGGTCCTTTGTCTCCTCATGGTGGTCTCACACTTCTTTGGGTCCAATGTCTGTACCTACTTCTTTGCTGCAGTTCAATTTCCAGCTTCCAAGGTTAACTCTCCAATTTCTGGATACTCTTTAATCCTCTCTTCTGAGTGTGATAGTTCCTACTGAGTCAGTAATGCTACTACAAGATGTCATAGCAAATTAGGGTTGGGAGAGATTGAGGAGAGAAAAAAAAAATCCTCTTCTTCCTTTCCTGCTGCCTGTGAAAAGACACTAGGGGAAAAAGATGAAAGGTAATTCACTCTCAAGAGCTTGGGTATTTTTCAGAGTGTCTCTGTTCTTTGCTGTTGGAGGTCACACACCTCAGAGCTATCTCTTGTCTTGATTCACACTCTTACTTTTTGAAGGGTTCCCAAGGATATGACCTACCTATTGACCAGTCATTGGTTAATCTTTCTCTAATTCCATCAGACTTCACCGAAGAATTTCCTAAAGCATCGTAAAGAAGCAGCAAAGCATAGACTTTTTCCTTTTTCATCTTGTGTAAAACTATAACACCTTAGGATCTCTTTTAACAATCCTGTGTCTTCTGTAATTTTTCAACAGGTCTAGGAGGAACTCAATTAATTAGGGTTCTCCTGATCAAGTCTTCCCACCCTTTATATATTATTAATGCTACTAGTAGTAATTGTACAAGTCCTGTGCTTTCTTGACGCTCATAGGTGTTAAGAACTCACTGTTGGAGAACTACGTGTGTGTCCTATTCTGTTCTATTTTAACTCACGGACAGACTGCTAAGCTTAGAGAAAGACCTGTATCTGAATAAACATCTCTGATACTTTCTAGCTAAATAATTACAAACATATCAAGCTCTCTGAATGTCAGTTTTCTCATATGTAAAATGGGAGAAAATGATAATTGTGGAGCCTGTTCCTCATGGCAGTTAGGAGGGTCAACTGAGATTGCACATGTTTGTGTTTATTTTTATTTATGGTTTGGTAAACCTTAAAGGCTATATATCAATAGTAGTGCTAATAGCCATTCCTACTCCCAGCAGCAACCAAAACAACAGCCTCTCAAAGTCCAACTCATCTTCCATGCTATGAAGGTTATGGGGTAACAGCAAATAGGGCAATAGGAAAGGTGATGTAGAGAAAGCACAAGGTCATTGCTCTGGTCTATCAGGAGCAGTAAAATGTTGAAAAAATGGGCCTATTGATACCAATTGGTGAGTTCCCACTTGACTAGTTTGCTACAACCGCTCAGGTGTCAAAGAAATAGATAGGGCGATAAAGTGTTGTAAGATGGCCCTTTGAAAACCATCAAGATGTTGAGCTTTACACAAAGAGGATACGGGAGTTAGTGGCCCTCCTTCAGACTTTGATATAGAAAAAGGCAAGATTCAAATGAACAAACAGAAATACCAATACTCTACCTGCTGTACAGACTGTACATTGACTCTCAAAACAGGGAAATCATGAGTGCACATGATCTGGACCAAAGACATGAATATGTCACTAGGAAGTTGTACTATCATAGCAAAATTAGAAACAGATATCACTAGTGAAAGGCAAGGGCTTCATACTGTTTTTTGTCAATAGTACCTACAGCTCTGTTTTACAACAACATATTGCCAATCAAGGTAGGAAATCATTAAGACCAAACTAAACAGAATCCTATATCCCTAAGTCTAGATTATATTTTTTTTAAAAGAGAGAGATGAAATGAAAGAGCTAATCAAATCTGAAAAGGGAAAAGTTTAAGAACTCAAGGTCAATGAAACGTTCACTTAATCAAACTCCAGGAATTATTCCTAATTGCAAAATAGATGACAAAATGACACTAATTCTCCATTGATTTTGTTAAGGAGATCAGCAAGTGAAATTACAAAAAAAATCAAAAGAGAGTCTTTGGGGGAAAAAGGAAAAGCTGATATTTTTTATAGTCATTCTGAATGAACACAAATTCAACCAAAAATAGTAATAGTAATAAAAATTATAATCATAGTAAATAAAGCCTACTTGTACTGGATCCCATTTCCTCAGAACATTGATTGAAACAAACTCAGTAACCTAATGTGAGTGACAGTTTTAGATGAATAGATTTAGATATAGTTTTAGTTTCTAAAACTAGAAATATATTTTGGTACTCTTCTTAATTTTCAGTATATTTTTGAATTTTAAGAGAGGTTATTTTGTGTCTAACAAAAAATACTAACTTTTATGGGAAATGCCTTGCATTGTGAGAGAATCATTAAAGGAAGACTAATATTCAAAAAGTATATAAAATGTTTCAAGATATTTTCATATTTCAATAAATAAGATTAAATATAAGAATCTCAGATCCAAATGGTATATAGGCTTATCCAAAGACATAGTGTTCAAGCTCATTGTCTTCTCTTCTGATGTTTCTAAGATTTCAACAAAATTTCATTGGAATATGTTGATTCTCCAACTTCTTTTTGCTTGATAAGAGACAGAGGACTTAACAATCTTATTCTTAATTTGTATCTCCATTTCTATATCTCGTCTCATTTCTGCCGACTACTACTTATGTGACGTTGGCCAAAACATTTAACTTCTCTTGCCCTCAGTTTCCTCAGTTATGCAATTGTATGTTTGAATTAAATGACATATAAATTAGTTGGTTCCTGCCAATTCTAAATCTGTGATTCTATAATCAATCCCTGGCTCCATCATCATATAGCTAGCAGAAATTCAGAAGTGTAAGGTATCACAACTAATATTGTGTCCATGAAAATATAATATTAAATTAAACAACATCACAGTGGATAGCTATAGCTATGACTATGTTATAGCCGTAGCTATGGCATAGGAACAATGTTATAAATGGTGTTTAGGCAAATAGTGTTAAAAAGCAGTCTTCAATAACTACCACCAATTTTGGTAATAAGTTGTCTCCTATTCACACATCAGTATTATTCACTATTACTTGGGAAATGAGGAGCAGCTAGGTGGCATAGTAGACAGAATTCTGAGCTTGGAGCCAGGAAGTTTCCTTTTCCTAAGTTCAAATTTTGCTTCACACAGTTATTATCAGTTGAACCCTGAGCAAATCATTTAAACCTGTTTACCTCAGTTTCCTCATTTGCAAAATGAGCTGGAGAAGGAAATGACAAATCCCTCCAGTATTTTGCCAAGAAAATCTCAAATGGGATCACAAAGCATCAAGATAAAAAGAATGACTGAATAAAAGTAGAAAAATATAACAACAGAAATAATCCTGTTGAATAACCCTCTGATAAGAATCAAGGGAGGCATAAACCTGAGAGACATATATCCATCCAAAGTATTCACCAGTAATGGAGGAGATCAAGCCTATAGGTCAGAAAAAAGATTCTTTCTGGATAGTGAACTCCTACAGATCCACTTGGAATTGATCTGTATTCACTGAAAAAGAGTTAGATTTAGCCATCCATTTACAAATGGATTAAAAATGTCTATTGCTTAGCATTCAACATGCATTGGAATGAACATCCTTTAAAGCAAATAGAAATACGTTCCTGCAAACACATACTGACTTAGAAAACCATAAATCAGCATTATCTATATTAGATTGCATTTTAATTTTCTTAAACAGTTTCCAATTATATTTTGATCCGATTTGAGCCATACTTAAGAGTTTTGTAGCCCATTGGCTTGGGTGGGGGAAACTTGAGGTTAACACTTCTACTTTAGAACCTGATCAACAATACTCCTATTTGAGACAGACAATACAGATCGATAATGAGCTGGGTCTGGAGTTGAAAAGGAAGAGAAAAATAGAATGAACTACTTGGGGAAACTAATAAACATGTTGTTGTCCTCAAACTTCTCATGACAGCAAAGGTCCACCTTTTTCCATACAAAAAATTTTACTAGTGTTATTATATGATATTGAGACCTGGAACATCAGTGCCTCTGAAAAATTAAGCACAGAGAGGGCAATTGTGGAAAGATATATAGTGAATGTGATACATATACATACACAGCGTATAATCAATGAAGTTATCTAGAGAAGGACAGGAGTAAAGCATATCATCAAAGAATTGTATATCAGAAAGAGAAGTTGGGCCAGTCCCTTTGCTAAAGTGAGAAATAATAACTGATACCCTATGATATTAGGAGGAAGGGAAGAAGATCTAGAATACGATTATTGGACCTTCTGTGATGAATTTGCAGGAACCCATGAATACTATACTATTACCAAAGAAGGGAACTTCCAAACTCGTAACATCCCAGATTCATTTTGTATTTGTCTATTCTTTGTATTACAATGCTATTTAAGCTAGAATGATAGGCATGAGATGAAGGAAAAATACCATGTTTTTTTCCATGTACCTACATCTCTTTCCGTCACTATCATTCCTTTCTGCTCACATGAAACCCAAGATATAAGGAGAAGGGCTTGGACATTCCACCAAAATGAGGATAGAAGGAGGAAGTGGCACTTACAGCGTTCATCCTATCTGCATGATCAAGTAGGAAGTGCATTGTTCAATTACGTCCAGCAGGATTACTTGTGGCAGAAGGGAGTACATTTTGGGAGACGCAACCATAAAGCCAGAACTCTATTGTCTGTAGATGGTCTTATCCTCAGCTGTCTCATCCTCAAGTTCCTTTGGGAAGCCCAACCATAGAATGAAAGGTCCCAAACTCTTGATAAAATAGAGAGGGCAGGAGCTTATAGTGATAGTACCTCTACTCTCAATCCAATGCCTCCTCCTTCCTTACCTCGCTGTGGTCAGGAAGTGGAGTCCTCTAGCTCTTCAGGTTCTCTCAGATCTTGGTCTCCTATCCTAATCTTGTTGTATCCATCTTACCTGCAAGGTAGAATTCTTTGGCTGGATAAGGTCAAGACCAAAATGACTTTTTGTCATTGCTCAAGGTCACTGGCTTGCTGACCCCCCTGCTACACCATCTTCCCCATACTCAGACATGACCACATCTCAATGAGGATATTGAAAGATTCTTGATTCTTCTGCTGTTGCCAATCCCACAACCCAAAGGCAGTCTACTCTTTGATCAGAGGGGCTTAGTGTACTGGGGACACATTGTGTCTACAGGAAGAGGTCATACTTTCCTGGTCATAAATTTATCTGAGAATCAGTCAATATGACAACATGTTGTAATAGACCATGAACTCTTGGCTTAGGTGAGCATTAGAGACAGCGTGGATAGCAGTGAGGTCCCATATAGGTGATGTAAGAAAAGTGCCTGCAAGAAATCAATGATGAGCGTAGATAAAATTTTGTGACAGAGCCTCCAAAAATACCTGGTTGTTTCTCTGTCACTTCCCAAGTTCCCTGTTTTCTAGCTAATTCTCCCCCTTTCCCTCTAGTCTGTGCCAAAACTAGCATGTTGGGGAAGGGAGGGAGTGCAGGAAGGGTCAGGGTAATAAAAATGCATTAAAAACTCATAGGATTATAGATTTAGAACTCTCATGATCCTAAGAGGTATTGAATTCAATCTCCTCAATCTGTAGATGTGGAAACAAGCCTAAATTCATTTAGTGACTTGTTAAATGACACAAAGCAGCCTAGTAGAGATTTGAACCCAGGGCCACTGACTCCAAATTCAACATTGTTTCCATAACAGCACACTGTCTAAGGAATAAGGAATAGGACTTCTGCAGAAATCTATCGATTTTTCTAGACCCTGCTATTCCATATTTTTGTTAGTGTTTCTTTAAATAAATTGCCTACAGCTATTTGAAATGCTTCTCTTTTGTCTTTATATTTCCCCGGTTCCTTCTTCCTCTTCCCCCTCCTACTTCAATGTTCTTTTTCAGCTTCAGACCTCAGTAGGTGGGCCCTCCACAACTGTTTTTTTGGAAGCTGAGGTTGTCACAGAAGAAAATGAGAAGCCACTGCTTGGTAGATATCTGCCCCATCCCAAAGAACTGTGAAACCATCTGGCAGGCAGTAAACAGATTTATACCATTAACTCACTGAAATCAGGAATCCTAGCAATTAGTAATTCATTTTATCTCCTAAAAACATGGTGAAAATGATAATCAATAGAAAAAAAAATGGATAGCACTAGCAAATTGCCCAGAAATCCCTAGAAGTATACTGCCACAGTGGTTCCTATGCCAAGCTATGCAGTCACTCAGATTAGAAATCAAATCAACGTCAGATTATCTTGTAGTTTATAGATCTTATTTGGTTTCATAAATGGGAGTACACTGATCATAAATTCTACACTGTCTTCCCTTAATGACCTTAATGGGCAGCCATTATTTTACTGTGCTGTCATTCAAAAAAACTCCATCTGGTATTCATAAATATATCCAAGGGAGGCTGGACTTTGACAGTAATAAATTTAATCCAACAAAAGCTTCAATTTAAGTAAGACCTGGAACTTCTCTAGTGGAGGGGTCTTCCACAAGCCCTTAGATAGTTTTAACACAGTAAAAAGAACAAGTCCAAGGACATCTGCTACTCCTGGATGTCAATCAAAGATTCGCCCAACTATCTAATGAAGATAATTCATTCAGGGCTTTCTTGCCTAGAAACTAGCTGTTGTTTGACCATTAAAGTTCTAATGAAAGCCTTGTGACTAGCCCAGAGGTAATGCTTTAAACTTAAAAATTAGAAAAAAAAAATACATATAGTCAGAACTGTGACTAGATTGGACTGATCAGTTCATATTTCCTCCTTGAAGAGGTTCTAATTCAAGGATTCATTTGTTGACTGGACTTTTGTTCTTGGTTCACTAAGAGCGTTGGTGCATAACTACACCAAGTCAGGATGCCTGAATTATATCACTAGGGTTAGGGATTCATGCCATGTAGGAAGCCTGGGAACACTGGTAGCACTCACTAGTATCCCCAGTAGTCCTTTCCCACCCCAACAGAATTTGATCTACTTCCTAAAATTCCAGGTTATGGCTATGTAGGTGGGCAACCCCTCAGTTTCCAGATCTAAGTGTTCTTCATCCAGTTGTTTCTTAGGGTTCTATGACATTATAGTTACCTTCCAGGCACAAAACTTGCCTGATTTAATTTGGATGCCCAAATATGCTTTACTGAGGTACCATGATGAAGAATGAATTGATTTGAACTATGATGATCTCTTTTGGTTATACACTGATATACTATTATAACTACAAATTTACTTTCTCATTTCTTGGAGGACTTGGGTTTCAATAACCACATTATTAACAATTAATGGTCAGATTTAGGATGGGATACTGGAATTTTAATAAATGGCTTTACAGGAAAGGTCAATGATCTATAAAGAATCAATCATTCATAAGCAGCCTTTGGTTCTCACTGAAATATTTATGAATGATAGAACTATTTTGACAAGGCAAAGTTCAACATGGAGGCCACTTGTGACAGCATGATATGGCTTCATAACAAACAGTATGTATAATTAAAAGCAAAGCCACAGAAAGTCCACTCTGTTAGACCATTCTTCAGGAAACAAAGTCATCTTATGGGGTTGTAGACGTGCAGATTTATACACATATGTAGCTATAAGAAAGAATAATAAACCAGAGTCACAGTCAGATTAGAGTCAAACCATATCTCCTAAAAATGTATGAAATGTATCTAGCTTTCTTAGATTGTGTTCTTAAAGTGTAGACATGGAGCTCACACTGTGATTTTCCTTGCATCTTATTCCCCCATTAAGACAGACACTAGCTTAAATACCTCCCTAATCCAAAAGAAAAAGGTTTTATTTGTCTGTTTAACATGAGGGATTGGGGGTCAAGGGCATAAAACATAGGGACTGCTGAGATGAAGTGAGAATGCTAGTGGTTGGTGCTTCTAGAAAAATGTCATCCCTCTACTCAATAAACTCCATTGCCTACCTATTGCCTCCAGGCTGTTGGGCATTCAAAGCCATCACGACCTAGCCCCCTCCTACCTTTCCAGTCTTCTTATACTTTATTCTACAAAATGTGCTCTTCATTTCAGTGACACTGGCCTCCCGGTTTTTTCTATGAACAAGACACTCCATTAAAAGACAGAAAACACTAGAATTAAGAGTAGTTAAAGCAGCCTTCTGTAAAAGGTGAGATTTTAGTTGAGACTTAAAGGAATCTGGGGAGGGTAGTAATTGGAGCAGAGGAAGGAGAGCATTCCAGGCACCTCTGCTCCAAAATCCCACCTTTTACAGGAAGGCTGCTCTAACTACTCCTAATTCTAGTATTTTCCTTCTTTTAAATATTTTCTATTTGTCAGATAGATAGATAGATAGATAGATAGATAGATAGATAGATAGATAGGTAGGTAGGTAGATAGATAGTGTATGTGTATTTGCTTACCTGTTTTCTTGCCCATTAGATTATAAGCTCCTTGAGGACAGGAATTGTTTTTTGCTTCTTTTTGTATCCCCAGCACTTAGCATAGCTCCTGGCACATAGTAGGGGCTTAACAAATATTTTAGCACTTGATTAGTTGATTATTCACGCTATTTTTTTTCTTTAACATGTACAAATAAATAAATTTATCTACTTGTAGAATTTGGAATTGGTTTAAACTGCCCAATATAAGTTTAATATAATCAGGATTGATCAGAAAAGGAAAAAAAATCAACAGGATACAGGTTTGGTAGTAAAAGGAAGTTCCCATGTTAATATCTGTATCTTAGGCTTTCTCAAGGTGTTCACATTATTCTTGGAGGTCAGAGATCCAAAGAATTTATGTGTGGCTTTCTATCTGCATAAGAAATACTGGTTTTTATCCTGTCAGATGAACATAGATTTTTTTTAGTGGAGTTGATCTATTCATAAGTAGATAGATACTTGTGTATATGTAAACATGTAGATATACATATGTGTGTACATATAATTATACGTGTGTATATTCATATACACATATGCACATCATCATCATCTTTGCTTACGTTTATGTAGTACCTAATATGTGCCAGGCACTGTGCTCAACACTTTGTAAATATTATTTCATTTGATCCCACAACAACTCTGGATAGGTGCTACTATCCCTGCCCATATATGCACACATAAATGCATATGCCTATATGCATATAGGGACAGCAAGGCTGCAGTGGGAAAGGGAGCTGGGCCTTCAGTCAGGAAGACTCACCTTCCTAAGTTCAAATCTGACCTCAGACACTTACTAGCTATGTGACCCGGGGCAAGTCACTAAACCCTGTTTGCCTCAGTTTTGTCATCTGTAAAATGAGCTGGGGAGTGAAACAGCAAACCACTCTAGAATGTGTGACAATAAAACCCTAAATGAGGTCACAGTCAGACAGGACTACAATGACTGAACAACATATACATATACCACAAAGATATACATCCCTCAGAATAATTCCCTAATCATCTTGCTGACGTTACAGGAAATCAATCCTTTGTTTGGGACTTTTATTATGTATCATCCTATGGAAGGTACAACTATGTCCAATGACAACCTCCTGAGAGGATTGGGGGACACCCACTGTGCATGTTCTTCACCACCCCTTTGAGGGTAAGGCCATATATCTTCATCATTTGGGAATGAATTGATTGGTTTGGGCTATCGTGGATTGGAACCACCCTTTGTGTTGGCCCTCAGAAGCTTAGCAATGTAAGCAACTCAGTTGAAGAGTCAGGACATTTTGTGAGATATCTTGAAAGAGTTGAGTATAGGCCAGAGGAAGGTATTGCTAAGATTAAACCTGGGGCCTGGAGGTAGGAAGAAGTCTGTGCCTTCACACAGCTTCTACTCCAAGGATCCCTATAGCTGCGTTGGTGAATAACTATTTCAGTTACACATGTTCTCACTCACATGATTCAAGGAGAGAATTACTAAACTCAAAGTTCCTTGAGTTACTCTTAAAGAAGCAGGGCCATAACCTCTCTGTGAAAGAAATGACAAATTTTGAGAGAGAAACCAGGTATCTAAGTAGTGATAGTTTCTGATTCACGGAGGAATATGAAGAATTTATGAATGTTTAAACCACTGAGATGAGCAAGTGGCAACAATTTGTAAATTGATTATCACATGATCCCCAAAATGAAAGAGCAATCTGTAAGGATCTGGGTCATGATATAGAGAAATAAAATATTGTTTGTTTCCAAAAATGTATAATTCATCTGCATTTTGAATATAACACCTCTCTTTCAGGAAGTAGGTAATACAGATCATCATTAGTTTTCAGTCCTTTGGAATCATCGTTGATCATTGCACTAATAAGAGATCTTAGTTCTTTCAAAGTTGAAAGTTGCCTGTCACTAGAATATTGTTTTTCCTATATACATTTGTATACATGTGTATGTTTACATACATACATATACACATATACATACATAGATATACACATATCTGTATAATACATACACATACAGATACATGTGGATTGTTGTTGTCTGTTCAGTTTATCCTCTACCAATTCATAGGATTCTTCCAGGTTTTCTCAGAAGTCATCACTTTGCTCATCTCATAGCACTACATTATTCCACTACATTCATACGCCATAATTCCTTCAGCTATTCCCAGTCAATGGGTGCTCCTTAGTTTCTATTTCTTCACCACCACCAAAAACAATTGCTCTAAATATTTTTTTGTGAATGTGGGTCATGTATTCTCTTCTTTTGACCTTTTTACAATATAGATCTATTAAAAGTATTGCTGGTACAAGAAGTAGGCCTGGTTCAGTGATTTTGAGGGCATATTTCCAAATTACTTTCCATCAATTCATAGCTCCACCAACAGTGCCTGTTTTCTGAAAGCCCCTTCAGCATTAGTCCTATCTTGTCATCTTTGTCAATCTAATAAGTGTGAAATGGCACCTCAGAATTGCTTTATGTATTTATCTAATTATTTCATTTCTTTCTCAAAGAATCCAGTATGTACTAGCTCATTGTCTTTCTTTCCATGTTAACTCTCATCCTTTTACTTGAGAACTTCAATGGGCATATTTCTATCACTTCAAATAGTTTGGCATATCAGTTGTTTACCTCCCAAGACCTATGTTTTGAGCCTACGTCAGCAACTCATAGGGATAGTCATAAGCTATTATCTCAACAATACCCACAATTGCCTCCATGAGTTCAAACTCTGAAATTTCAATTTCTAACCACAGTTTCCTGTTCTTTCATCTGTTATTCTTCTTCACACTTTTAAACCTGTCCATCCATCACTTCTGCTGAGTCTTCCTTTCATTGCTTCACTTTTACAGGGTTTGATACCCAAACATGCAAAAGATGCAAGGTAAAACACAGAAACTCATTGGTTGACAGACCTTGATTTTGACTTTCTAGGAGAGCTAAAAGTGATGTGTCAACACAGGTGGTCACAAGACTGGTAAGGCAAGGGACATATCTGCTGACTTCATGGTCATAAGATGGTCATTGTTCATGTTGGACAAGAAAATGTGGTCCAAAGATAAAACAAAAAAAACAAAAAACTTGGGGACTTTTCATATTACACCAAAATCTTCTAATCATGCTAGGCCTGGATGTGGAATTTCAGCAAAACAGGATGAAGATACCTTTGTTGAAGGTACCTTTGTCAGCATTCTTGTGGCTGTACAAGTGAGTTTCATAACTAGTAAACAAGTGGTGAATGTTGGATTAATGCTTGAGGTCTATGATAAAGGCCTACCGTAAGGACCTATCTTATCTAATTATCCCTATGCAAAATATCAAGCTGATTAATATTGATGGAAACACAGTAGGGATCTAAATGAATCATTTCTCACAATGTGCTGCAGAAAAGAACTCTTGTGGAGGTATGTATTGGACGACATGGCCTTTTACATCCCTTCTAATTCTGAGATTCTATGACATCTATAATTATGCCAACTGGATCCACTAGAAATTCATGCCATCCATCTGGATTCTCATAATACCTAGTTTATATTCTATTACCTTACTAAAAGGATTGTTCCAGAGGCTAGATGGACAACATGTTAGAAGGGATTCATGCTTCAGTACAGAATGGACTACAAGACCTTTGAGGTCTTTTGATATTATGAGATACAGTAACCTTGTAATATAGCTGAGGCATGATTTTATTAATACAATTAGAGGAGCAGGCCAATTTAAGATATAGAGTTTGGTATTTGGTATCAGCAGATTTGGGTTCAAATTCTACTTTTGGCATTTACTACCTCTATAAACTTGGTCAGGTCACTTAATTTTTCTCAATTGTAAAAGAAAGGAATTGTATTTGATTATCTTTAAGAATTCTTCCTGGTTTAAATTCCCTGATCCAACTATAAAGGTAAATTTAATTTCCAAGATGGAAAGTTCAACTAATTCTTAAAAACTGTTAAACCATTTACCTTATTACAATTTAGATAAATATAACATGTGTGAAGATTTATATTGTTGTTCTAGCAATGTATGAATATTTGTAAGGAACTTGGCTTCTTTTACTTTCCTTATCTGTACAATGGGAACATGAATATTGTACCTGATGGTACCACCAATTCTCTGTGTATCTTCTATGACTCAATTTACTCATCGGTCAAATGAGTATAATGAGACCTGTTGCAAAATAAGACCCTGGAAGGACAAGTGTTGTTAAAAGTACAAAATGAAACACAAATGCATATGCAAACAATTACACACCATAATTATTTGTATAAAAATGTGTTCTATCTGAGTTCCATAGTTTGTCTAATAGCTTCATGAATTCCATACACATACCATTAATTTCTGTATTGTACCAAAGGAAATAAGCTAAAGTCTGCCACACTTATTGGGAAAAACTTAATTCCATTTATGTCAAATTATTGGGCTTAGAGCTTTTACTTGAGTTTGACATTTTACTGGGGAGCCTATATCTATTTTTTTTAAAACACAAGTGAGTTACATTTAGTTTTACTCTCAGTCTCTTGAAGCAGCAGAATTCAGGACACCAACCTTCAAAGTTCCCTCTCTTGACACTATGTCCCTTTCCTTCTCACTTGGCATTCATAGCATCTTTGGCATTTATAAGGCATCTTTGGTAATGAACAGGATAAGGGAAAAATTTAAAGGGCCACAAGGAATTATTCTAAGAAGGCTGGAAATGTAATTTCCTGGGACCCCATTGAGAGTCACATTTGTAAACTCTGCTCTGACAAAAGCTTAGTGTAGCTATTACAATGCATGAATCTTAATCCTTGGAGGGGTTTTCTATTCTACTGAATTTAAATTTGATCACACTACAGAGATTTCAAGTCATTAAAGCTGCCTGAAAAGAAGTCCAGCTCATATACACATGTGCACACACACTCATGTGCCACCAAAGAACTAAAGAATGTTAGAGATGGAATGGAACTTAGAAATCATTTAGCCTAATCCTTTGATTTTATTTTTCAGTATGAGAAAATGGAGACTGAAGAATGTTGTGACTTGCTCATGGCCGCACAGATTTCAAGTTCAGTGATCTTTTTCCAGGTTAGTTTAGAAACCCATTGTAGGAAACGAGTAAGGATTGCTCCAAACCTGAACTTTGACACCTTTCATTCCTTTGAACTCATTCACAGAGCACAACTGGTGAGGGAGAGAGAGGAGAAGAGAGAGAAAAAAGACAGACAAACCAACAGGGAGGGAGAGAAGAGATGGGGGGAAGGAAGGAAGGGAGAGAATGAGACACAGAGAAAGAAAGAGACAGAAAGACAGACAGAAATGGAGAGAGATGGGGAGGGAGAGGGACTGAAGGAAGGAGGGAAGTGGAGGGGGAGGGAGAGAAATAAAGAGAGGAAGCAAACAAGAAGGAGGAAAAAAGAAAAGAGAAGGGGAAAACTGAACGAAAGACAAAGAGACAGAAACAGAGGGAATGGGGGGGAGGAAAGAGAGAGAGAGAGAGAGAGAGAGAGAGAGAGAGAGAGAGAGAGAGAGAGAGAGAGAGAGGAAAGAAGCAGGAGAGGAGAGAGAGGGAGACCAGGAGACAAGAGGCCAAGTGCTAATGAAGTATGTTCCTATACTTTGTGGGAAATAACTTTCCTCCCAACTTTCTTTATTTCTTTCCCCCATAGAAACATCAGCTGGAATAACTGCTCATTTTTTGGCTTCACTTCAACTCTAAATTTCAGTCTTATTGATCAGAAGTTCTGTCTCTGCCACCAAGAGGGCTATCTGAAGAGGGCTGCCTGTTCTTCTAGATGGTTGAAGTATTTATGAAATTAATATGAGTCAATCAGAAATAATGAGACTTTTTTTCCTCTGGAAGCCCAAATGTCTGTGAGTTTGCATGAGTCAGCCTTCCTTCTGCATTAAGATCCAGTGAGGTCTGCTCAGAGTTGGAATTTATTAAAAGTCAAACACTTAACCTTTGCTTCTCTCCATTCCCCATGTAGAATTATTTGCTATTGAGGCCATAAAGCATCAACATAATATATGTCTGGAGACTCGATTGTTCATATTCTGTGGTTTTGTTGGCAGTTTACATTGCCTTTACAAAGTAATTACAAAATATGAATTGTTTTAAGAGCCCTGACAGATGATATTAAGTGTAATTTATTGACTAACCAAAAGGAGGAAGGAGTCTAGGAGTTTCAGTGCCATTGAAAAGAGGACTTAATAGGAGCATTTTTTTCCAGTGTTATTATCAGAATTGTAATTCCTCTCTCCTCCATCCTGGCCTTTTGGTAATACTTTAAATGGACAATGTAATGATAAATGGTTATCAATGGGAGAAAGTGCAATTCTTCTTCTGAAATATGAACAAATGTTACTACCATTTATTACTCACCTGAATGACATTATGAACAAAGAAGATTGAAATCAATGAACAAAGCAGGCCGAATGAAAGCCGCTTCAATTGCACTATAAAACACAATCTACATCACAACAGGAATACATTAATTTAGAAGAAAATTAGCAACTTTCCCTTAACAGAATAATGAATAGTTTCGAAGGTTTACCATATCAAAAAAGCTCTAATTATGTTCATTAATTCTCAGTCCAACATTATTGTGGGGGAAGAAAAAGAAACGAAATTTGAACAAAGCAATAATCTACTTCATCTTCTGAGGAACCTAAAAAATCCTCCACTATCCATTACCATTTCTTCAGACAAGTTCCTCTTAATTACAATGCAAAGCGAGATAAATAGAGAAGCCTTCTCAGATTAGAAAGAAGTCTTGGGTCATAAAGGGTTAGGTGGAGGATGGGTGGGGAAGGATAACTGGAAACTGAAAATCAGTGTGCTGGGGTGAGAATACAGTACAGCTGGCCAATAAAAGAGACTCTAGTCTCTGATTTTCAGGTCAGACTTAGTTCACAGAGGAACCAACCTCCAGATTTTAGATAAATGGAGAATTTTTCAAGTTCATTGGGAAGAAAAGCCATTGTAAAATATTAATGTAGGAAGGACCTTAGAGATCATCTTTCACAGAGTTCCCCCATTTTACAGAAGATGAAACTGAGGGCCAAAGTAGAGAAATGACTTGTCCAAGTAGATTGTTGGGTGGGTGTACAGATGAATCTTCCAGAAGACTGTATTTTTTCACTTTCTATTAAGTTGTTTTGGCATCACATGACTCCATCTTGACACCTGTTTTCTGGGGGAAATAACCATTTATCGGCAATTTTTCATTATTAAGAATACCAGCTCACATTTCTCCAGTGCTTTTTCTTCCCATCAACTCAAAGCTCTTCCCAAACTACTAATGAATTATACTTCCTGACATCTGAGCAAGACCTGAAAGCAAGGCATTTTTTATTGACGTATTCTGAGCTTCTACTAGTACCAACCATTAGAGTCTCAAAGAATGTTGTAAATATCTGATCATGACTCAGTACTATTGCATGGCATTCTAAAAGACTACTATGACTTTCAGTTGCATTAGTAGCAGTAATGTGTTCATAACTGCCAGGCCTAGAGGCCTGAGGGCTACCTGAGTCTTACCTTACCTATATCGCAGGTCTTTGGCTGGCCAAACCGGATAAACGTATGAGAGAAGAGACTTTCCTGAGTCAAACAAGGGTTAGGCTTTATTCAGGGTCCTGGTTACATGTGCAGGGGGAACTCTTCCTTAGGAGAGAGAGAGAAATCTCCCAAGGAGGCAAAGATCTTACAGTAAGAAAATGGAAGCAGAAGTGGAAGTGGGGAGAGAGGGGGGAGGGAAGAGCGAAGAGAGGAAAAGGGGCCTTCTGTCCTGTAAGGGCCCCTCAGCGCTAAGAGCGCCTTTGAGCTTTCCTGACCCTACTTAAGCTCTCCTGCCGCATAGTTTGCACCTGAATACCATGCCTGTTAGATTACAATAGGTGTGCCCAGATCCGGGCCAGTCTCAAGGGCGGGGATGCTCTCTCCCATCACGTTCTCACGGGAAGAGGTAGAAATACACAAGATCTCACTCCTCAATTCCCTGCTGTTTCCTGCGGGGCCTCATGAGAACTCTAAGGTTTAGAAGCTCTCACCTTTACTCGCCTGAGACTGTCCACATGGAACTGAGCTTACACCCCCAACACATAACCAGGGAAGTGATGGTGCTGTAGTGTTCTGCCTTAGCTAGACCACAGCTAGAGTTTGGTCCTGGTCTAAACACTTTAGGGAGGCTATTGACAAACTGCAATGCATCCCAAGGGAGATCAGGGTGTTAAGTAGGTTAGAGATGTCATCATAAGAGAATAGGTTGAAGGAATGTTTAGCCTAGACTAGACAATATCTAAGGGCAATACAAGAGATATCTTCAAGTATTTGAAGGACAGTCATGTGGAATAGAGATAAGCTTTGTTCTGCTTGGTCCCACAAGGCAAAAGTAAAGGATAGAGACTTCACAAGCAGATTTCAGCTCAAAGGCTTCCTAATATTGTAATTAAACTCATCCAAAGATGGAATGGATTGCCAAAAAGACATTGATTTTAATCATTGAAAGGGTTTAAATAGAGAATGAATTACCACTATTGAGGATGTTGTATGGAGAAATCTTCCTAAACTACTGGTTGATTTAATGATCTTTCAATTTTCTTCCAACTCAAGAATTCTGTGAATAAATGAAACTAGGAGACCCCTACCAAATCTGAGACCATGTGAATGGGATTTTCCCAATACAATGTTAATCTTTGATTGTACTATTAACTTTATTAACCTCAAATTAATCCTTGATGTGCTAAAGCACTCCAAGTTTTCATGAAATCTCCAGAAAGTACACATTCTATCTTCCAGGTAAGGCATATCTGTACTATGCCCATTTACTTCACATAGAAATGTCCTACTCAAGGTAAACTATAAAGTCTGTCAGATCAGAGAATGAAAGAAAGTTGTCCCAAGTTTCACTCCTTTACAAATAGGCAACCTATAATCCACTCAGTATTCATGAGCCTGAAACATGAACCAGTTGAGAGAACACCTTAAGTGACAGAACTTATTTCATAAAAGTGAGTGAATCATTGACAACACCATCCATTACACTGAGAGAGGGAGAGCCAGGAGCCCAAAGAGCAATGTTAATTTCAAGTCCATTTGAATTTCAAGTCACTTCTGCTGAAAAGCCCATCTTGAGGCCCCTTGGGCTTATAAACAGATGATAAGAGATGGGAGGGGTAAATGAGTCTATTTTCTTTTAACCTCAAACAACATAGTCAAAAATAACATATTCAGCTTACATCTCCTGAATTATAATTTTGTTAATGTATGTCTATTTCTTGTTTCCTTGCCATGGTTATTCCACAAGGTGACAGGTCAAAACACTTATGTCTCCTACAATGTTTAATTCCTCCAAGTATCTAAAATTTCATCAGTGTGAGTAATTTCTTTTCCGATATAGATCACAATCACTCCATGCTTTAGTAAGTAAATGGTCTTTGTGTGCTGCTATGGCAAACAATAAAAATAAAAATCAACACCTGGTGACCATTGCAAAGGTAATAAAACTCTTCCCACTTAGCCAGGCTGGTTCTCTGACAAGAGACACATCATCTATTATTCAGTCTATGCTGGAGGCCTATCAAAGATGGCAGGACCTGGCATAGTGTTGGTGTAGCCTTTGAGAAATCTAATCTTCAAGAGTCAGTAGAACAAAGTGTCAGACTTAAATTGGAAGAGGGCCACTAACCCATACATAAGAATTCCTGGAGCCTGCATATTAACTTAGGGAAAAGAAGCAAACAAACACGTTAACATTCTCTATGCTCTATTATATTTTTATTTATTTTGATAAATATTTCCCAATTTTATTTTAATATAGTTCCTAACCCCCCACTACACTCCCCACTCCCCAGCTACAATGAGGGCCTTGATCTTTCTGTAGTAGTATTTTTTGTACTTCCAAATTTCCTATATTGGATCTTCAATGAATGGAGAACAAAAGCACCTGGAATTTAAACTTCTAAAAAATAGTAAATGTCTCTGGAGATAGTGGGGGATAGTGGAAAGAGCTATTTTTTTTTCTTTTAGATCCAGATCTTCCACTAATCAGTTGTGTGTTCTTTGGCAAATAACTTTCAAGGTCTAAGTTTCCTGCTCTAGAAAATAAGGACTTTGGGTTTAATGGATTCCAACTCTAAAGATCTACAGTTCCTTACCTGTGATTCTTAGCTGTCATGACCTTTTGTTTATATAACCAAGACAGATATCTCCTTTGAATTATCAGGAGTTTTAAGATACCATACAAATAAACTCACATGGTGACAATAATCTTCTGGTAATTTCAGAAAAATAAAGAGTTTTTTGTTTGTTTATTTTGGATTAGGAAGAAGCGGTTTTTTAATCTAAGAAGTGGCAGAGTCCAAACAGCATAGAATAGGGATCAGGGAAAGAGCTGAACATGGAAACAGAACAGGGCAGTTGGGTAATTTATCAGGTCTCCAGAGTATAATTTCAGTTCATGTCTAAAATTCTTTCAACTTTCAAAATATTGGATATCTAATTATGCAAATGTTAGTACCAAAAAATGTTAGTACCAAAGCAAATGTAAATGATTGTGACAATTTGGCCCCTATTTCTAATAGTTTTCCACATGACAGGCAAGGGGGATGGCCTGTGCAAGAGTAATAATGGTAATAATAATATTTATACACTGCCTCCTCTGTGCCAAACAGGCACTGTGCTAGGGGCTTACAAGTATGATGTCATTTGATTTTCACAACTACCGAGACAGATTGCCATTATTACTACGCTCATTTTACAATTGAGGGACCCTGAAGCAAATAGAAGTTAAATAAGGAACTCGCCCAGGGTCACAAAGCTAGTAAGGACAAATTTGATCCAGGCCAAGGATTCAATTCACTGTGCCAACTAGCCACCCTTAGAAGTGGGAGAGTCAAAGTCATACACCCAAGCATAAATCCCTTCTGTGCCATGCTTGATTTAAAGTTACTCAGATGCTGCCTAAAGGTCTTGAATATTATTATTACACAATATATTAAATAATATAATAATTCTATACTACATAATAATATTACATATTATTATATTATTATAATATATTATTATTAGCCCTAAAGTATCCCATTCCACTACTGGACAGATTTAACTATTAGGGGATGTTTTCTACTTTTTTTTCTTGTATTAATCCTAAATCAGCCTCTCTACAACTTTCACCCATAGTTACTAGTTCTGCCTCCTGGGCTCAGGGCCAACATAGTTTCCATTAGACAGCCCACCAAATACATGAAAACAAATATTATTTCCTTGTGCACCATAGCTACATGTAAACTGTAGACCTAAGATCTGTAGCTAATCAAGTTGATTTCAAAAGTCTAATTACAGTTCAAGCCTAAGTCAAGAGGAAAATTCCATTTTGAACATTACAATGTAACATTTTTTCAAAAGAAAAGTTTTTAAAGACCAGGACCACCCCAGCCCACTCGAGTGTATTCTACCTGGACCTGCCAACATTGCCCATAGTATTTATGGGGATCTGGGAATCTTATCCTCCCCTTCCCAGAGGCTGCTGGGATAAATTTAACAAATGACTTTTTGAAAATGCATTACATATTTTTAAGTTTAATCTGCCTTATTAACATTTTCCATATCCCTTTCTTAAGTCTAGACAATCAGCAAAATAATCATCAAGCCCTGATTTGTGCAGTTTATAATTTCCAAAGTATAAACGCTCACGTTGAACATTTAACAACCAGTACATGCTGGAAGGCTCTGCTCTGCCCCCTCCCAAGTCCACCAACAAGCAGCTAGAAAACAGACCACAGACACCTGCCACCACTGAGGAGAAACAAGTTACAGTCCCTTCACCACTTCAGTTCTCAATGTCTCATTTCCCAATTTTTACTCGGCACAGAGTGTTCATTGTTAGCTGGGTGCTGTTGTTGTTCATACCTACTTCTGCTACTGGTATCCCAAGCCCCAGTTCCCTCTAAACCTTGTACTCACTGTTCTCTTGGTCACCAATGATGTGTCCTGTCTTTGTCCCCAAGGCCCTTGGGACCTTGTCCTCTACACTGTTATTTTACTCACCAGAACCTCTGCTATTTGGTCTTCCCATCTGCTTTGAATTGGACACGAGCCCTCATTTATACGGTGTCTTGCCTAATTTAAACATGAGCTCTTTGAGAGTGCAGCCAGTCCCCTCATTTTCTATCAGTTATCCCAGTGATCAGCACAGTTCTTGGCATGTAGTAAGTGCTTAATAAATGCATTTTACCATAAACCAATTGATCAAAAGGTATTTATTAAGTATCTACTATATACCAAGCATCAAGCTAAATACTCAGGAATCAAGTACAGAAAATGTCACTTCATAAGGAGCTTATATTCTAACAGAATAGACAAATATATGGAAAAATATATACAGGATAAATATAATCTTAAATCCAACATATAAATAGCATAAAGTATATAATATAAATACAAGTAAAGTATATACTATAAATTAATTTAAATACAAGGTAGTTTGTGAGGAAGGGCATTAGGTAGGTATTAGCAGTTGGTGGGACTAGGAAACGCTTTGTGGGTTTTAGGAAAAATAACAATTGGATTTGTTTTGGGGATGTGCTAAGTTTGAGATGCTTATATGTAATTTATTTGGAAATGTGCAATAGATAGCTTGTGACAGGAGACAGGAGTTCAGTAGATAAACTAGGGTTAGATATATAGATTGGGGAGCCATTTGCTTGTAGATTATAATCTTAAAGCATCAATGAAAGAGAAATCTTGGAAGGAAAAGAGAGCACTCCAGAGAGCTTCACGGATCACTCCTGGTTATGAGGTTGGGGCATGAGTAATGATCCAGCAAAGGAGGCCAAGAAGAAATAACCTGAGAAACTAGAGAAACTAGGAAATATCAGGGAAGAGAGAAAATCCAGCAGGAGGGAATGATTTCGTTACCTTTTCCCCAAGCCTGATCTTCTCTCTTATGACTATTTGTTGGTGGTATCACTATTCTCCCAATTTCTTTGATGTTATCTTTGACTCTTCCCAGTACTGCTTACATTTGGCCAGTTACCTGGTCTTGTCAGCTGTACTTCTAAAATACTTCTTATGCCTTCTACTATCAATTTGTAACAAGTTCCAACCATTATATACCTAACCCATTGCAAAAGATTCCTATCTAAATAGATTTTCATTATTAGGGAAATAAAATTTAAAACAACTCTGAGGTACCACTTCATATGTAACAGGGTAGATAATATTAAAAAAAGGAAAATGGTGGATATTGGAGGGGATGTGGGAAAATTGGGGCACTAATACACTGTTGATGGAGTTGTGAGCTGATTCAATTATTCTGGAAAGTAATTTGGAGCTATGGCCAAAGGGCTATGACACTGTGCATACCCTTTAATCCAGCAATACCACCTCTAGGTCTATATTCTAAAGACATCCATTAAAAAAATGGAAAAGGACTTATCTGTACAAAAATATTTACAACAGCTCTTTTTGTGGTGGCAAAGAATTGGAAATTGAAGGGATGCCCATCAATGTAGAAATACCTAAACAAGCTATGGTATATGATTGTGATATGATATTATTGTGCTCTAAGAAATGACAAGTGGGATGATTTCAGAAAAAAAAAATAAACCTAGAAATACTTACGCAAATTGATGCAAAGTGAAGTAAACAGAACCAGGAGAACACTATACACAGCAACAGCAATATTGTACAACAAAGAACTGTGAAGCACTTAGCTGTTCTCAGCAATACAATGATCTAAGAAAATCCCAAAGGACTAATGAAGCATGCTATCTACCTCCAGAGAAAAAACTGCTGCTGTTTGAATACAGACTAGGGCATGCACTTTCTTTCATTCTTTTTCTTTTATTCTAGTCTTCTTGTGCAAAATGACTAATGTGGAAATGCTTTGCATGATTGTACATTTATAACCCATGTCTGATTGCTTGCCATCTCAAAGAGAGGGGAGGGAAGAGGAGGAAGGGAGGGATAAAATTTGGAACTAAAAATCTTAAAAAAAATGCAAATCTTAAAAATTTGTTTAAACATGAAATTGAGTGGGGATAAAATAAGACAGACAGACAGATAGATAGAGATAGAGATAGATAAATAGATCTTCCCACCTCCACACTCATCCTTCATTTCATTGTCTACACCACTGCTGGACTTATATTTAGATTTGGTCAATCTTTGCTCAAATTCCTTAAATGTTTACCTGCTAACTGCCAAATAAAATTTCAAGCATCCTAATCTGTCATTCATGGTCTTTTGCAATCTTACTTTACCTTAGTATTCCAGCATTTTCTCCTACTATTCCATTTCTTACTACTCCCCTGTTGGATAAACCTTGTCCTATGTCCTCTATATACCTGGCATTTCTAGCCTGTAGAAGATTTCATGTTGGCAGCTGTGTGGTGTGTATAATTTGATATCATATCCCTTCTTTATGGTGAGATTTTAGAGGGCATGTACTATGTCTCTTCTAAATATTTGCTGTATAATACAGTACATCATTGCTGCATTTTCAGGTCAATTCCAAATTGTTCCACTACGTTGTCTCATGTACTCATTAACTGTGCAATTATTTTAAATTACTTAAACTTTTGGAGTCTTATGTTCTTCATCTGTGAAACGGGATAATAATACAATACTTGTATTATCTGTCTTAAATAATTTTGGGGAGGAAGACATTTTACAAATATTAAAGCCCTGTATAAATCTTCCAGTATTCCACTAGATCTCTTATGCCACAGATAAATTTCTTCCAATAAACTAAATCCCAATCCATTCATGCCTAGTCATTCTATGTGATTCTTATCCATGGCCTCCCATAATTATCCAATTATGTATCCAATTGTATCCAATACAATATGATGAATGTCCTTTCCCCATTTCTTTTGGCATCATATGAATGATAATAATTCACATAAGCTGTCCAAGTTATCATGCACTTGGTCTATGTGATTAGAGCATCTTTTTTTTTTTAGTCATACATTTTTAATTGCATTTAATTAATACAACTTCTCCTATGTAGCTGGTCAGTTGGTTGATTGTTGTCCTTTGTTCTTGAAGAGGACCAAAATGACATCACTATGTTAGAGTCAATTTAGAGTGCTCTTCTGATTGTGGCTGATTCAACCAAATACAAACTTGGAGTGCTCTAACTCAGGCTGGGCACAAATAGTCCATGTAAACATTTGAGATGGATCCTCTAAAACTGCATATCTCACATTTCTTTTGAGCTACTTCAATTCTGCTTCCCTCACAGAACCCTCTTTGATGAGGGCACATCATGCTGGGTGGTCCTGAGCAAGCATCACCCATGTCACAAATCAATTCCAAAGTTTTTAGGAGAGACCTTGAGAGTGTCCTTGTATTGTTTCCTCTGACCACTATGTGAATGCTTAACCTGTGTGAGTTCCCTATAAAATAGTCTTTTTGGCAAGCATACGTTTGGCATTTAAACAATGTGGCAAGCCCATCAGAGTTGTGCTGTCGTCTGCATCAGTTTGAATACTTGGCAGTTTAGTTCAAGAAAGGACCTCAGTATCTGGTATCTTATCCTGCAAAGGTATCTTCAGAATCTTCCTGAGACAATTCAAATGGAAGTGAATTAATTTCCTGGAATGGCAACAAGTTTCAAATACTGTCCAGGTTTCATAGGCATATAGCAATGAGGTCAGCACAATGGTTCTGTAGACCTTCAGTTTCATAGTCATTCTAATACCTCTTCTCTCCCACAGTTTCCTTCAGAGCCTCCCAAACACTGAGCTACCTCTGGCCACACATGCTGAGTTCTCTCACAAAAAGAGCTGTTAATCTTTAAGGTTAGTGGAATTCCCTTCGCAGAAGTTTTCGTATATTTTTATTTTGTGTTTTGAC
This sequence comes from Notamacropus eugenii, assembly GCF_028372415.1. NCBI lineage: Eukaryota > Metazoa > Chordata > Mammalia > Diprotodontia > Macropodidae > Notamacropus > Notamacropus eugenii. The sequence goes on from NC_092872.1 coordinate 625,732,024, forward strand.
TGCAAGGTGGGATCCATGATCAGGCCAGGGTTGGGTAAGCATACAATTTTTACGGCACCTTTTCCAGCCCCTTCCTCACACCAGGACATGAATAGTAGGATCCTTAAAAAGCTGGTTAGACACCCAGGGGGCTGCCAAATTCCACTGCTGCTTCCAATGGGAAGGCAACTCTATGGCCCAGGCCATCCGTGTTCAAGGTTGTGACTACAGCAACCAGTGTATCCACACCTGCTGCTTTGTCACTTGCCTGTCACCATAGGACTTTGAAATAGGTAAAAATGACAAAATGGTATGGGTGAAGTCTTTTTATTTGTTCATAAATTGGATTAAAGCAAGACAGAGTTGCACAAAGCCATCAGCCTCACTGTCTCTTCCAGAGTCATCACAGTCTAATGGCAAGACAGAGTCAAGGCTACTGGTGATGGTTCAAGATGCAGTGGATGACCCTGGTGTCTTCAAAGTCTAACCAAGCTCTAAGGGTTCCACAGCACCTACTTCAATTGTCTTCATTTGGAACAAATTGTTCTCATCCACTCATTCCACTAGGGGAAATCTTCACATTCTTGGGATAGATACCCCACCTATCTCACTGACAGGTCTGAGACCCCTCTTTCACCTGGTTTAACCTATGTACTGAAACAGTTTACCGGAGTGTAGCCACTGTGTATGTTACAGTTTCTTGGACATACAGGTGAGAGTTAAGCAGATCAAGAAAGTACCAAAGGTGGAAAGCAGCCCTGAAAAGGACTCGGCAGTCCTCACACCAGAGATGCCAGTCCTTCCTGAACATACCCTAAGCCCTCTCTTATGTAATAGCTTATATGAAATGCATCCTGCCCTTCTCATGTCTACCATTGTTACTCCATTGCCCATTCTGAGATCAATCAAAACACTCCCCTTTAAGACTGTAGTATTATAATAACTAGTAGTTATATATCACTGGAAGAATATTGATATTGAAAACATGGTAGATATTTATTTTAATAGGAACCTTGGAGCTGTTAAAAGAACTATTCCATTTCCTAAGTGATTCCTCAGCTCATGAGTTACTTATAGTATATGTCCATAGATAAATATGTAGGTAGATACAGATAGATAGATAGATAGATAGATAGATAGATAGATAAATAGATGTAACTATAAATATAGATAGATAATATCCAAACCATCCAAGACATACATATACCTATGTATATAGGTAAATATATATGTGTGTGTATGTGTACATATGTGCATATGCACATGTATATGTATACATACATGTATACTTATACAAGCTAGGGAGTTCCAGAAAAACTCCACTTCTGCACCGTGGAGTACACTGAGCCTTTGACTGTATGAATCACAACAATATATGGCAAGTCCTCAAAGAGCTGGAAGTACTAGATTATCTTACTCATCTCCTGAGGAACCGGTAGGAGGGTCAAGAAGCAATAGTTAGAAGCAAACATGAAAGAACTGATTGGTTTAAGTTGGGAAAAGAGTATGACAAATGTATGTATTGTCATCTTAATTATTTAGTTTACATTCAGAGTGCATCATGTGAAATGCCAGGGTAAAGGAATCAAAAGCTGGAATAAAGTTTGCTGGGAGAAATATCAACAATCTCAAATACGCATATGATAACACTATATGGTAGAAAGTGAAGAAAAATTAAGCAGTCTCTTGATGAGGGTTAGCAGAGAGTGTAAAGCTGTCTTAAAACTAAACAAAAACAAATGAACAAAAAAATCTAAGATCATGACTAGTCCCGTTACTTGCTGGCAAAAAGAGCGAAAAGAAATAGATAACGTGTAAAATTTTAGTTTCTTGGGCTCAAAAATCACTACAGATTGTGACAGCGGTCATGAAATAATTAAAAAAAAAAATAGCAAAGATCCATATGGTCGAAGGTACAGTTGTTCCAGTAGTACTAATGTACAGCTGTGAGAGTTGAATTATAAGGAGTGCTGCAGAATTAATGCTTTTAAACTGTTGAGCTGGAGAAGATTTTTGAGAGTTCCTTGGACAGAAAGGAGATCTAATCAGTCAATAGTTAAAGAATCTAATTCAGGCCTGACCCTGAAACTTAAATACTTTGGCTACATAATGAAAAAATAGGACTCATTGGAAAAGACCCCGTTTTGGGAAAGATTGAAGGTAAAAGGAGAAGGGAATAACAGAGGATGAGATGGATAGGTAGTGTCATGAAAGCTTTGAACATGACCTTGGAAAGACTTCAGAAGATAGTGGAGGATAAAAGGGTTTGGTGTGCTGCAGTCCACGGAGTCACAAAGAGTTGGACACAATGAATATATGAATATATGAGCAATAATTTATGTGTGCATGTATAAAAGATCATAGGCATTGCCTCATTTTTGTTTTCTCTACAATGATAACAAGGATAATTATGATAACAAGTATAATATAGAGGTATCATAGTGTAGTAGATAGTGGTTAGATTGGGGTCAAGAAGACTCTGTTGACACTACTTGTGTGACATCAAATAGTCACTTAACCTCTTGCCTTCCATTTCTTCATCTATAAAACAGGTCACTTGGTATAGATGACCTCTCAGTTTTCTACTACCTATAAGCCTATGAACCTATACTCCTAGAGTAGAAAGTTCATTAAATTAGGAGACAGGAGATCTGTACATGAATGTTGACTTAGCCATTAATTAGTAATAAGACCTTGGGAGAGTCACTTCTCCAATATTTTGTCCCAACTTTTTCATCTGTAAAATAAAGGGGTCAGACTTGATAATTCAGCCCCAAATGTCTATGATTCTATGTCTTTGAATTCTAAGAAATTAATCTACTATAACTGAAGAAATCAGAGATAGAGTTAAGTCAATCTTCTTAATCCTAGTGCCTTGATGACATTGAGTTAAAAACTGTGAAAACAAAGTCCACCAGTCTGGCTTTTGAATTCCATTTTCTAGGTTCAATTGTCTTTCAAAAAAAATAAAAGGAATTAATCGTATATCCCAAATGGAGAAAGAGGATGGAAGGGAAAGCAGCAACAAAGAAAACGACTAACAAAGGAAATATACCTGACATCTTTGCTTCTTACACTTCTGTCGCCTCCTTTATCCCTTTGTTCTTGAGATGTTGCTCTATTGATGTGTGAATCTGTGACACTATTATTTCTTGTTTGCGGAACATTTGTAACTTAGATATTTCTTGTCACTGTAGCTCCTCAAACTTAAAATGAATAACCGAAGTATATTAACACAAAAGTGACTGGGAAAAGTTCTGGAGAAAGATTTCCACTGCGCAACTTGAAGCAAATTTTTGCAAAAAGCATCCTCAGAGAAAATCCATTTAATGTGCATTTCTTGATAAGAACATGGTATGCTTCCTTAAGATCCTCTTTGTAGTCTCATCACAGGGTTAAAATGACTGCATTTTTGGCTGGCTGTCATTTGACAATGTTTACTGCTTTTAGCATGGCAGACATGAGTGTCACTCTAAGAATAGTTGAATTGTTTAGGTGGAAAGGGTACCTAAAAAGCAGAAGCTGAAATTGACACTAGAATGGTACTTAAAGTATAGGAATCATGTGATTTTGAAACTTGTCTTTCAACTTTCAAAAAGATGCAAGTTAAGTTTAGATAAGCTTTCTCTTTTACCCTCTTGGGCAGAGTGTAGGGTCTTTAATACTTGCAGAGATCCCTGGTTTGTTTTATCCCAGTAGGTAGCATTCCTGATAACAATAGTAGTGGATAGGACTTTAGTTTGTCACTTGCAGTCTCCATTGATAATGAAGAAACATTTCCATCAACACAATTCATGACCTCCTATGGCTCACTGACACTAGTATTAGTAATCTAACAAGTACTGAAATAGTCCCACGGATCCTACCACCTCTATAACTCATAACGATACAATAACTTCTTTCACCATGCATGATCCTATTATTACAGTAATACCACCACCACTAATAATAGCGTGACAGTTACAACTATTTTGCTATTATTACTTATTACTACCATCACTGGGACCACTGCTACCACAGATGTTGCTTTATGAACAAAAATAAAAACTTAAATATAATTCTCCTTTAAAAAAAGTATTTCCTTCAATTCAAAACTTACCAAAGACCAAATCATCTATTTCCGTATACAAAGTAAAACAGGAAAAGAGGATTATACATGAAAGTTTAAGTCCTTATTATATGCAGCTTCTTTTTTCTTTAAAGTTCATGATAATGCCAACCTATAGTTGCAAAAATTGGCTTCTCTGTTACTCTGTAGCGCCTCATCTATTTTGTGCATTAAAATGATGCTTTCATGACTCTTTTTTCTTTTTAGCAGAGACTGTGGAAGGATGATGGAGGAATCTGTTGCTAACCCTCCCCTTTCACAACTTCCTTTCACTCAGTAAAAAATAAATATAGGTAAAGTGAAATAAAACTTTTTTTTTATGATTGGACAGGTCCAAAAATGTATGTTTTAATCTATACCCTGAGTTTTGTTTTTTTTTTAATATCTCTATCAGGGGATGAGTAGCATGCTTCCTCATCTGTCCTCTGGAATCATGGTTGGTCACTGCATTGGACAGAATTCTAAAATCTTTCAAATTTGTTTTCTTTTACAATGTTTCTGTTATTATATAAATTTCTCTCTCTTTTCCTCACTTCACTTCACATCAATTTATACAAGCCTTCTAGGGTTATTCTGAAACTACCTACTTCTGATTTCTTATTATATAATAATGTTTCTTTATGTTTATATTCTACAACATTTAGAATTCTTCAATTTTGATGCCCTTTCTCTTAATATTTAGGTTTTTTTGCTATAATAAAAAGAGTGGCTATAAATACTCTTGTACATATGGATCCCTTTCCTCTTTCTTTGATTTCCTTGGATTACACATCTAGTAGTGAGAGCACCTACTAGATCATAGGATAGGCACACAGTAATGATTTGGGGGGCATAGTTCAAAATTTCCCTGCACAAGGATTGGACTAATTCACAGATCACCAACAGTGCATGCCTCTTTTCTTGCATCCCTTCTTGCAGTTATATATTTTATTTTTCTATTATATTTGCTAGTCTGATGAGTTTGAGATAGAATCTCAGTTGCTCATATTTATGTATTTCTAGTTATTAGTGGGGCAGGTAGGTGGCACAGTATATAGAATATTGGGCCAGACTCCAGGATGACTCAACTTCCTGAGTTCAAATCTGGCCTCAGCCACTTAGTAGCTATGTGAGCCTGGAAAATCACTTAACCCTGTTTGCTTCAGTTTCCTCATCTATAAAATGAACTAGAAAAGGTAGAAAAGGAAATGGCAAACCACTCCAGTATCTTTGCTAATGGGGTCACAGAGTCAGATATGACTAAAAACAGCTAAATAACAAGAAAAATTATTAATGATGTTATGATCTTTAAAGCACTTTCAACTATCTTTGATTAGAATCACAGAATCTGAGTTATGTGATTCAACTCATGTATCAACTAATATAATTTCCCAGCTGAAAAAAAAGAGGATCTTTTTTTGATAAGCAATAAACCCTTGATAAGCAGTTATCCAGGTTCTGAGTTCAGGCTATAATTGAAACCTTCCAGTGATGGTCATCTCATGTTATTTCATGTGATCCACCTAACAATTCTTTGAGGTAGAGAGTGTAGGTATTACTATTATTAGGGTATAAGCCTCTTAAGGTCAGGGTTGTCTATATTCCAATTAAACTGGACTAGTTTGTGTTTCCTAGTCTAATTTTGCCATTTTCAGCCTCCATACCCTCTTTTCTACTTGGGATTCACTCCCTCCTACTTGTATCCAGTTGAAAACTTTCTCTTCCTTTACAGCCTCAAATGCCATCTTTTCCATGAAATTTCCCTTAATCTCATCAGTTAGAAGCATTCTTACATTACTCATATTCTTACAGCACTCTCACATGACTTTGGCATACTTTTCCTTGGACAACATGTATTTATTTCTATGTTTTGAAGCAATTTAGTGTCATAATAGATAAAGCATTGGACTTGGAATCAGGAAGACTTTAGTTTGATTTTAACCTCAGACATTTAATAGCTGTGTAACCCTGAATAAGTCACTTAATATCTCTCAACTTCAACTTCCTCATTTGTAAAATGGAGAAAATAAGAGCATCTAATTGTCACAGGAATGTTGTGAGGATCAAATCAGATCATATATTTAATGTGCTTCACAACCTTAAGGTATCATATAAATGTTAACTTCTTTCACTGTCCTTCTTATTGTCATCATTTTCTCCCTGCCCCTAGCACCTCCCATCGGTATGAAATCTTTGAGGACAGGGACTAAGTCAGTTTCAGTCCCAATACAATACTTTGTACATAGTAGGTATTTTAATTATCCTTGATGACTAAGGTTTTGCATGTCCAACTAAAAAGGACCTCAAAAATAATCCAATCCAACCAACCAGTTTCAGCTATTAGAAAACTGAGGACTAGAGTGGGGTTGTGAGGAAGGAAGCATGGAGGACATGAGAAACAGAAATATGTTGGTTCCAGCACACCTTATGGGTTACATGTGAAGTTCTCTCCCTCTCTCAGAATCATGGATAATGGAACCAGATTCAGCTTTATAAATAACCAAATCCTTAAAAAAAAACTAATAAGGAAACTGAGGTCCATAGAAGAGAAGTAAGTTTTCCCAAGATTTACAAAGATACTGCAAGTACAGTGGTTGAACCAAGGTCTTGTAAATACAATATTTCAAAGGTTCAGCAATTCCTTCAAAATGTGATCTTAAATTTCTCAAGAATCATATCCTCATATCTGATGCTCCCTGGTGCAGATGTGCTAATATGTTTTCCTGTTAGATACCCCACTTGGGAAAGTGGTCTGTCAGCTAGTAGACAAAGCAAGCCCAAAGTCCTAACATTTCTCTCTGAGGGATTAGGGATATTTCTTTACTAAGTTTCCAGTTTTGGCAGGTCCCAAAGAGAGCCCTGTCATAACTGGAGTCTGCCTTCATCCATTCAATGCCCTTGGAGAAATTCCCTCCATGTCTGTTAAATATTTTCTGTGTTTGGGCTGAATCAGCAGTTTACAGCCTCCTGGCAAACTCAATCATATCTGAAAATGACGTTTTAAAAGAACAAGTACCAGGAAATAGTAAGCTCATTCAGTGGCAAAATTAATAGACTCCTAGATTCACAGAATTACAGGATCATAGAGTTGGAAGGGACCTTAAAGGTCATCTAATGCAGCACCTTTATCCAATACATGAGGAAACGAAGGCTTTGCAACATTCAGCATCCTGGACAAAATTACATGATAAACCACTGTCAATGCTTGAACTATGACCCTGAATTCTAGTTTCTATTCCAATGGCTTCCTTTCAGTGAAAATATACAGAGAGTAAATTATATAAGGTCTCTCCTTCCACTAAAGTCCCATCTAATGGCTTGTTGTAACAGAAAGATACCCGTGATATCTCATAGGTAATGCCAGCCGGAAACAAGCTCTTTTAGGGCCAGAAAAACAGGAAATGCTCATCCTTACTGAACATTGAAATGCTCCTGACCAGAAGGCTTACTTGTTGATGAATTAATTTGACCACAATACTTTAATTATTGTTGTTTTTTTAAGATAGATTTTTATACTACCTAAATGTCCTCCTTTACCATTCTCTCCTTCCAGAAAAACGTCCCATTTAGCAAAGAAGTTTTTCAAAAGGAAAAAAAGAAGGAAAAGACAGCACAACCAATTGATACATTAAAAAAAGCAGAACGTATATGCAATCTTCTACACTCGTGGACTCTCTACCTCTACAAAGGAGTAGGGGAAGATGTCGTAGGCTCTTCTTCCAAGATGTTCAGATGGTTTCAATCTTTATTGGTCGGAGGAGTGAGCTTACTGGTGAAATCACAGATCTTTGAGTAAATCAATCAACAAGTATTAATTAGGTACCTACTAAGGGCTAGACACTCTGCTAGGCACTGAGGATAGAAAACAAAGAATAAAGTAATCTCTATTCTCAAAGAAATTACCTTCAATTGGAACAAACAACAAATATGACTATATACAGAGCAAAACAAAGAGAATAAATATAAAGTAGTTAGGGAGGAAGGATGCTAGCATTTGAGGGAAAGAAGAAAGCTTCCTGGTAGAAGGTGGTACTTGAGCTGCATCTTAAAGGAAGAGATTCTGTGAGATGGAGGCATAAAAAGTACATTCCAGGTATGAGAAAAACTTGGCAAAGGAGTTCTGTGTGTTCTGGTTAGGAGGGTGCTCATAGTACAGGAAGGGGAATAATGCATAATAAGAGTGGAAAAATCTGTTGGCACCAGTGTGTAAAGACCTTTCAAAGCTAAACAGAGAAGTTTATATTGGATCTTGAAAGCAAGATAGAGCAGTAGAGAACAGGAGGTAATTCTACATAGGACATCGGAGCTCAATGGGACCTCATCAAGCCTAATTTCACATCACAGAATTGAAGATGATCCATTCATTTTTCTCTGTCTTGATCAGAGCATATGTGGAACAATCTATCTGGTTCTACATTTCACATTTTAGGAATGGCATACAATGATCAATTGAAGGACATGATAGGTTTAGCCTGAAAAAAGAAAAACAAAAGATGACATGAAAACTTCCTTCAAGTATTTGAATGACTATTAGAATGTCACATGGAAGAGGGAGTAGACATATACGATTTGTCCCCAGAGAGTAAACCTAGGAGCAAAGGGTTAAAGTTGCAGATAGGTAGATTTAAGTTACATATAAGGAAAAACTTCCTTATAATTAGAGCTATCCCAAAATGGAATGGACTGCCTTGGAAAGTAATGAATGATTCCTCTCACTAGATGTTTTCAATTGAAGGCTGGGTGATCACTTGTCAGGCAAGTTGTATAGGGTACTCTTGGTCAGATATAGGTCAGGTTAGAAAGACTTTGAAGTCATTTGTGGTGGCAAAGAATTGGAAATTGAAGGGACACCCATCAGTTGGGGAATGGCTGAATAATCTTCTGCAAGATTCTTTCCAGTTATAAATCTATGCTCTTATAAAATGGTATAAATATCCATCGTTCCTAGGTGTGACTCCTAACCCCTTGTCCCAGAAAATTAAAAGAATCACATAATCATCTAACCCCAGACAATTCATTTTGTAGATGAGGAACCTGAGCCTGAGAGATATAAAATGAATTGCCCAGGATGGCAGAGATCAACTCAAGCCTAAATCTTCAAAATAAAAGTGTAATCTTCTTTCACCATATTATCATTTCATATTTTTTCTAGTTGGTAGAAATAATAGTTCTCAGAACTATTTTAGATAAAAATCTCCAAAAGCATATTCCTCATTTGGTGTTTTAAACTGATGAGAAGAGAGTAAAAATGGCAAAGTTGGGTAAAGTATTATTTTTAAAATAGCACAGTTTTTACCTAGTATTTAGTTCCAGGTTCTTTGATAATAATGAATGAATGAAAAGGCACCTTTTAAGTGTATATTGTACAGCATGCTAAGCATTGGCAATATAAACAGAAAAAAAAGACAATACCTGCTCTTAAGATGCTCATATCTTGAGAGAGGATTCTGGGAAGATGGTGGAGTAGGTTAGAAAATTCAAAGTTCTGGCCAGAGTGAAGTATAAATACCTCCAGGCTAGCTCCACGGAAACAGCAACCAGTGAGCCCTGGGGGTAACTGGGTTGGGAAGTAACTTTGACCTTAGCCACAGTAGTTTTCACCATTTAAGTAGTGTGGGGAGTTGGGCATCTGAGAAGTGGAAGATTGAGAGAGCTTTTGCTTAAAAGGGATGCCAGCCCTAGAAGTACTGCTGAGTCTTGGTCCTGGGTGAGAAGGAACCAGTACATGCCTGGTGAGTGTAGAAATTGAGAGCCAGGGACTCTGCTGGCTGTAGGCACCTCCAAGAGAGCAGAGTTCTTGGTCTTAGTTCTTGGTCAGAGGAGAGAACTGAAGGTGTTAGCTACTGGAGGGTCCTTTGGGAGCAAGATCACTTGCAGCGTAGTGGTGGTTGGAGGTGGGGGTGGGAGGTCAGCTGTGGTTTAGAGGGGGAAAGGAGTGTAGAGGTTGGGCCCGAGACAAAACTTCAAAAAAAAAAAAATAATAACAAGGACCTGAGGTCAGAGGCATCATCCCTCATGCTTCAGGATTAGAGTGTTTATAATAATAAGCTGTTATTTTTTTTTTTTTAATTCACAGGCAAAAGAAAAAGAACCTAAATATAGATAGTTTTTCTGGGAATAGAGAAGACCAGGGTTCATCTTCAGAAAAGGATACTGAAATGAAAAAAGCCTTTCCTACCCCAAAGACTAATGACAAATGGTTACCTGAACAAAAAAGTATTCATATAAGAACTCTAAAAAATAAAAAGACTTTAAAAATCAAATAAGAGAGACTGCGGATTTTTTAAAAGTAAGAACAGTCCAAGAAAAACAAAAAGATTATGATAAGAAATTTAACCAACTGGAAAAGGAGACCAAGAATCCTAAGGAAAAAAATTATTCCTTCAAAATTAGAATTGTGTAAGGGAAAGATAGCAAAGTTATGAGACTAAGAAATAATTAAAAAAAAAATAAAGAATGAACAAAATAGAAGAGAATGTGAAATATCTCATAAGAAAAACAACTACCAAACAAGAGATCAGAGACTATTATGAAATGCAAAACTGATCATTTTGATTACATTAAATTGAAAAGGTTTTGCACAAATAAAGCCAATGCAACCAAGATTGGAAGGGAAACAGAAAACTGGGAAATAATTTTTACAACCAGTATCTGATAAAGGCCTCATTTCTAAACTATATAGAGAACTGAGTCAAATTTATAAGAATATAAGTCATTCTCTAGTTGATAAATGGTCAAAGGATATGAACAGGCAGTTTTCAGAAGAAGAAAGCAAAGCTATCTATAGGCATATGAAAAAATGCTCTAAATCACTATTGATTAGAGAAATACAAATCAAAACTCTGAAGTACCATATCACACCTATCAGATTGACTAACATAACAAAACAGGAAAATGATAAATGCTGGAGAAGATATGGGAAAATTGGAACACATTCATTGTTGATGGAGTTGTGAACTGATTCAATCATTCTCGACAGCAATTTGAGACTATAGCCAAAGAGCTATAAAAATAGGCTTTGAGCCAGCAATACCACTTCTATATGCCAAAGAGGTCATACAAATGGGAAAAGGACTCACATGTACAAAAATTATATAGCAGCTCTTTTGGTGGTGAGAAAGAATTGGACATTGAGGGGACAGCCATCAGTTGGGAGATGGCTGAATAAGCTGTTGTATATGAATGTAATGGAATACTATTGTGCTATACGAAATGATGAGTAGGCAGACATCATAAAAACCTGGAAAGACTTAAATGAACTGATGCTAGTGAAGTGAGCTAAACCAGGAGAACATTGTACACAGTAACAGCAGTGATATTATGCAACGACTAACTTTGAAAGACATCTCTTTTTAGCAATGCAAGGATCTAGACCACTCCAAAAGATTCATGTTGGAAAATGCTGTCCACATCCAGAAAAAGAACTGTGGATTCTGAATGTAGATCAAAGTATATTTGCTCTTTTTTTTCTGCTTTGTTTCTTCTTTCTCATGGCTTCTCCCATTGGTTCCAATTCTTCTTTACAACATGACTAATATGAAAATAGATTTAATATGAATGTATATGTAGAGCACATATCAAATTACATGCCATCTTTGGGGGAGTAAGGGGAAGGAATGGGAGGAAATATCTTTTCTTTATTTTTTAAAAATTAATTTGCTTTCAGTTTTCTACAGTCACTTCCATAAATCTTAGATTTTCTTGTCCTCTCTTCCTCCTCCCTTACTGAAATGGCATGCAGTCTTATATGGATTCTGCGCATACATTCTTTTTTTAAATTAAATTAAATTTTATTATTATTATTTTTAATGTTCTACAATCACTACCATAAAATTAAGATTTTAACCCCCTCCATACCTACCCCTTACTACCCCCCTCCCTCCCCACGACTGCATACAATTCTGTATAGTTTCTACATATACTTTCCTATTGAGTACGTTTTCACTATAGTCATGCTATGTAGTCGAACTAAATAAATGGAAGAAATCATATAACAAATCAAAACATAATACACAAAAACACACACACACACTCAAACATGATCTGCTACATTCTGTGAATGACTTCCATATTTCTTTCTCTGAGTGTGGAAGGCATTTTGCCTTAGAAAACCACCGTTGGGATTTTTTTTTTAATAAGTTCTTGCGTTATTACGAAGTTCCAAGTCTACCAGAAAAAACTCTCGCTCACTGTGGTCATTGCTGTGCACAAAGTTCTCCTGGTTGTCTTCCTTTTGCTCAGCATCAGATCATATAAGTCTTTCCAGGCCTCCCTGAAGTCTTCTTGATCATCATTTCTTATGGAGCAATAGTACTCCATTACATTCATATACCATAATTTATTCAGCCATTCCCCAACTGATGGGCATCCCCTTGACTTCCAGTTTTTGACAACTACAAAGAGTGCTGCTATAAATATTTTTGTGCATGTGGGACCCTTTCCCGTTATTATGATATCTTTGGGATATAGTCCTAGAAGCAATATTGCTAGGTCAAAGGGTGTGTTGTGTGTTCATCCTTCATTGCCAAAGAAGATCATGCCATCAGAGAAATAATGGCATGAATTGCACTTGACTTTGTTTTGAGTGAGGGAGGGCTGTGCAGGTCACCAGTCTCACTTCTTCTCCAGAGCCATCTGAATCCAGTGACCAGATATTCATCAGGATGACTGGAGATGACCCAGGATGAGGCAAGTGGGGTTGAGTGACTTGCCCAAGGTCACACAGCTAGTGAGTGTCAAGTGTCTGAGGTAAGATTTGAACTCAGGTCCTCCTGACTCCTGCCCTGGTGCTCTATCCACTGCACAACCTAGCTGCCCCGCTTGGGTCAAAGGGTATGCACATTTTTGTAGTTCTTTAGGCATAGCTCCAAATTGTTCTCCAGGATGGTTGGATCAGCTCACAGTTCAACCAACAATGAATTAGTGTTCCAGCTCTCCCACATCTTCTCCTATATATATATATATATATATATATATATATATATATATATATATATATATATATATATATATATATATATGTAGATAGATAGATAGATAGATATAGATATATATCATCTTCCTGTTTTGTCATATTATCCTATCTGATAGGTGTGATGTGTTTCCTCAGAGCTGTTTTGATTTGCATCTCTCTAATCAACAGTGATTTAAAACATTTTTTCATATGACTATAGATATCTTTAATTTCTTTCTCTGAAAACTGCCTGTTCATATCCTTTGACCATTTATCAACTGGAGAATGACTTGTAGGGAATGGGAGAAAATTTGAATTCAAAATCTTATGGAAGTGAATGTAGAAAACTAAAAATAAATAAACAAATAAAACAACTGATCTGGAGAACACATCATGAAAACATAAGAATAATCAGACTACTTGAAAGCTATAATCAGAAAAAATTTTTTGATACAATAATATAAGAAATAATTAAAGAAAATTTCCTGAAGTGTTAGAACAAGTGGGGAAATAGAAATAGAAAAACCCACTAATCACTCCCTGAAAGAGATCCTCAGAGAAAAGTTGCAGGAATATCATAGCCAAATTCTGGAAACCCCAGTTTAAGGAGAAAATATTGCAAGTAAGAAGAAAAAACATTCAAATGTGGCGGTGCCACAATTAGAACTGCATAAGACCTAGCACAGTCTAGGATCTTGGAACAGTATATATCAAAGAACAAAAGAACTGAGGTTGCAACTGAAAATATCATATCCACCAAAGTTAAGTATAATGCTGAACAAAAATAAATGGATAGTCAATGATCTGACATGCTTTCAGGATATTATTGCCAAAAAGCCACAACTTAATAGAAAATTTGACATGTAAGATCCAAGAGAAATATAAGGTAAACATCAAAGACTAATTACGAGGCACTCAATAAAGACAAATTGTTTTATGTGGAAATGTAAACTGTATGTCTAAGAATAACATTAGCAACTGGATAGTTCAAAAGAAAGAGTAGGGTAGAGCTGAGCATGGTGTGATTCTAAAAAGCAAAATGATGTATGAAAAGGTAAAAAGTGTAATTATCTCATATAAATGAGGTGTGAGAAGAAGAACTGATACAGAGGAATGGGGGAGGAGGAAGAGTAGTTCTGGAATGGTACTCTTAGTTGGAATGGGTTAAAGAATATATGTATGTATGTATATATGTATGTACGTATGTATAAAAGTCTTCTAAATTCAGAAAGAAATTGGAGGGGAAGGGGATGAGGGGAAAGAATAAGGGAGGGATTCTTGGAGGGAGTGGGTTAAGAAATGAGAGGGCAAGACAGAAGATAAAGTAGAGGAGTGAGGAGGGATAGGAATGGGGTGAGAAAGATAGTGAGGAAAACAAGAAGAAGATAGACTTAGTAGTATCAAACTTTAAACCATATTATTAGGTTAGAGCAGTTTTGAAATATAAAATGGTTAATTTTGACTATTTTAAATTAAAATTTCCCTGTATAAACAAAACCTACATAGCCAAGAAGAAATGGAAAGCAGAAAATTGTGTATGGGGTGGGGGGCTCTTATAGATAATCTTCCAGATAGAATATGATTGGGTCAGAACATTGCTGTGGTGTAGGAAATGATAAGTGGGTTGATTTAGAAAAATATGGAAAGACTTGGACTTATGAAGGAAGATGCTGTCCACCTACAGAAAGATGAATGACAAGTGGAAACAAGCATAATATACTCTTATGTATATATGTATGTGTGTTTATGGATATCTATGTATATGTTTTTATGTGTATACTTAATTGCAGCCTTCTTGGGGGGGAGAAGAAAAATAAAGTAAGAGTGTGCACAACATAGGGCAAATGAAAACACATAAGGTAGCAAAAAACAGACAGTTTTGAAAATACTGTCTAGTATTCATATAGATTTTCTTAAAATGAAAATATATTGCTTTATATTGAATTCTCTCGTGCTCTGCTATGTACATGGTGATACCTTTTCTTATCTTCAAATCTTATCTTTAAAATAATTTAAAAACTAGAAGAAGCAAAAGAAGAAGATGCTTACATCCTAATAGAGCCAACAATACTTAACAGAGGTTTCAACTGAAAGTAAAATGGAAAGGTCCCCAGCTCCTTAGAAAGCATAAACAAGGCAGATGATAATGCATCTTCTTTAATGTGATTTCCATTGATAAAATCATATTTGTTTTTGATGATGGACCTTTTGATGGTGCCAAGGATTTTTTTTTTTTGCCAAGTACTTTATTTTCCTAGTGTCAGTAGCTGGAACTGCTACAAAGGCAAGAGCTGCCAGATAGAAGGTACAGAGGGGCTGTTTGCCTGTCCAGGCTCAGGCATCAGGGCAGCAAAAAAACCAGTGATCCAGGAGTTCCTTGTCCATTGGTGGCAACAGGTAAACAATTAGGGCTGATGAAGATGGAGACAAGGCCACCTCTCCACAAAGCATGTTCTTCACTTTGAGAAGATGTCCCTTGTGGAGAAGGGAAAGTATCTTTGAGACCACTGAAAGTACAATGCTGTTTATAATCCTCTTGAGCTCTGTGTTCTGGATCGTCTCTATTAGGGTCTGAAAGGAAGTGGAGGTCAACGTAGGGGCAGTGTTTTGAGCTGACCTGCACATTTTACTCCTGTCTATCCCTCTACATATCCTACTGCTTTAGCCACACTGGCTTGTCTACTCTGATTATGGCAATGGTAGTGGTGGGGACTGTAAACCATTTCTCCATAATGGTAACACCCTTTGGTGACAGCTGTACTAGCAGTAAGAATAATAGCTCCCATTATTACCTTCCAAAAAATGTGACAGTATCACTCAGCATTTAAACTCATTTTTTCTGTACATTAATGAAAAAAAAAATCATTTATTAAGTGTCCACCATGTTCCAAGTGCTGTGCTTGATGTGCTGCCCATACCAAGAAATAAAAAATAAAATGAAATAAAATACTTCTTGTATTCAAAGAGCATATATTCTAAGGGGAAACAATGCGTGAATTCATAAATATATGTAAAATAAACGCAATGTAATTTCGGGGGGAGGAACTCAGTTAATAGTTGCTGAGGGGTGGAGTGGATGAAGAAAAGCCTCATGTAGAAGGCGCCACTTTAATAGAGCTGTGAAGGAAATGAGGGATTCCGAGAGGGTAGAGGTGAACTAGGAGTTTATTCTAAGTATAGATGATTGGCAGCACAAAGTTATGGAGCTAAGAGATGGAGGAACTGTAAGAAGTCTGTTGCATGTATTATTATCTGAATTTCACAAAAGAGGAAGCTCAGAGGCACGTACTACCCACCTTTAAACAACTAGCAATTGTTGGAGTCAGTATTTGTCCAAAGGTGGGGAACCAGCAGCCTCATGGCCACATGTGGCTCTCTGAGTCCTCAAGTGTGGCCATTTGACTAAGTCCAAGTTTGATAGAACAAATCCTTTTATTAAGGGGATTTGTTTGGTGAAGTTTAGATTCAATCCAAGGGCCACAGCTGAGGACCTAGAGGGTCACATGGGGCCTCAAGGCTGCAGGTTCCCCATCCCTTCATCATTCAGGGTAATTAGAGAAACCAAAGAATCTTTCCATTACCTCTGGTTGTACAAATAATTGATCTAACTTCAGCTCTAGTGGTTTTAACTGCTATTGTCCCCCCCTTTCCCTTTCCACTCCCCCATCATTCATCAAATTCCAGAAAAGATAAATCAGCAAAAGAAAAGTAGTGAACCATTAAAGAAAAAATCTTCTGCTGGCATTTTTTTTTCCTTTTCCTTATCACAACGAGGTTCTCAACTTTTTGCTCGGTCAGTTTTAAACTGATAAACACTGGTTAGTCCCACTATACACCTGAGGAAAACAAACAAACAAGCAAATAAGCAAAAACCATTATAGATGCCTATTGTGAGCTGAGCGTAATCATTATTAAGAAATATTTAGAAAAGATAATGAGGCAGCTAAGTGGTGCAGTATATAGAGTGCTGGACCTAAAGTCAGGAAGGTTCATCTTCCTGAGTTCAAATCCAGCCTCAGATACTTACAAACTAAGTGCCTCTGGACAAGTTACTTAATCCTCTTTGTCTCAGTTTCCTAATTTGTAAAATGAACTAGGGAAGGAGATGCCAAACTAGTCCAGTATCTCTGCCAAGAAAATCCCAAATGGGCTCACAGAGTGTCAGGTACAATTGAAAGCAGATAGATAAGATGAGATCCCCATACCCTTATAGGAGTCTAAAGTGTAACAGGCCATGTGATATAGACATACACTTAGTCTAATGGAAGGAAAGATGCACACAGAGTCAGAAGGCCTGAGTTCAAATTCAGACTCTTACTAGCCATATGACCCTGGGCAAGTCACTCAATCTCTGTTTGCCTCAGTGTCCTCAACTATAAAATGGGAATAATAATAACATCTACCTTCAAGAATTGTCATGAGGATTAAATGAGATGATATTTGTAAAAAGTTGGGCACGTTATAGGCACTTAATATATGTCTATTTCTTTCCTTCATTCTTGGGAGTCAACTAGTACAATCTCTTTATTTTACAGAAGAGGAAATTGAGATCCAGAGGGAGAAGTGATCTGCCCCAAAACACACAATAAGGCAGTTTTCCTAACTTTTAATCCAGAATTGATTCAATTACACCTCTGCTGTCTGAGAGCAGTGGACAAATTTGTACCACAGGGGAACGTTCCATGTTCAAGGTACATGCCCACTGCCCTTGTAACATGATTAACGTTCACCCCCAGGCTCATAATGCTCATTCCAATTGTCAAAGCTTAAGGACACAAATCAGGAAAAATATAGCAACAAATCATTCTTCCAAATAAAAAGGTCAACTGGTATTAAATTAGTTCATTTACAGAACTCATTGAAATTAGCAGTGTGTTCTTAAATTGCTTCTTGATTGAGGACATTTGCTTCATTAATCCTAAACAACTTCAGAAAACCATTAAAGTCTAAGAGAATAATGGCCAAGGGAAGGAGATGCACAACATACTGTGCCATTGAAGCCACATGGTGTTTTAGGAAATTGTGCATGCTTTGATGGCCAGCTAAGGGGTAAGCTAGAGATGTTGCCATTAGGGCTGAGAAGGGCAGTGCATTTGCACTTTTTTCTTGGGCATGAAGAGGTAGGGAACACGGCCATTTTTTTTTATTGGAAGGGAAATTGACCAAAAGGGTCAGGAAACTGAGAGGTATGTGGTTACTCTTCAGGCATGTCTGACTCTTCATGTCAGCATTTGGGGTTTTCTTGGCAAAGGTACTTAAATGGTTTTCCATTTCCTTCTCAAACTCATTTTACAGACGAGGAAACTGAGGCAAACAAGGTTAAGTGACTCACCCAGGTCACACAGCTAGTTAGTGGCTGAAGTTGGATTTGAACTCTGGCCTTCCTGACTCCAGAACCTCTGCTCTATCCACTGTGCCACTTAATCACCTGGTGCCTCTAGCTTTAGGGTTGGTCTGAGAAACAGAAAGGAATGTCTCCCTTTCATGTTTCTGATGACTTGAACTAAGATGTTCTGGGACTTTACAGAGAAAAGATAACAATCTTTCAAATACAATACATCCTTTTAAAGCACCATTCAGTGTCACTTCCTCCAGAAGCTTTCATTTCTCCACACAGTGGACTCCATGTTTTCTCTATAGACTTTATAAATACAATAGCACTTCCTTTGAATCCATTTATGGCCATAGAGGATAGATAGGTGATGATGATAAAGAGAAAGAGAGAAAGGAAGAAAGAGAGAAAGAAAGAAGGAGGAAAGGAAGGAAGGAAAGGGAGGGAGGGAAAAAGGAAGGAAGGAAGGATAGAGGGAGGAAGAAGGGGATAGAGGGAGGGAGGAAGGGATAGAGGGAGGGAGGAAGGAAAAAAGAAAGAAACAAAGAGATAGGGAGAAAGAAGGAAAGAAGAAACAAAGGAAGAAAGAACATTTATTACATGTTTTTTATGTGCCGGTAACTGGGCTAAGCTCTAGGGATACAAAGAAAACAAGCAAGAGAGTCTCCACCCTCAAATAGCTTATATTCCAATGGATATAGACAACACATAAAGAGAAACAGGAAAAGGAGAGATTTCTGGAAAGAAGGAAGATAGGAAGATATCTTTAGGGCAAGGGGCCAATTCCACCAGAGAGAAGTAGGAAGATCTTGAAGTTCATCTAGTCATGAGAGAGGTGAAACACTGGTAGGAATTTTCCTAAAATGGTTATCCTGGAAAGGTTTCAAACTCACTAAATTTAAAGATGAGGAAACAGAGTCTTCGATGGGAAATGAATTGCCTAAATTAATAGTGAATCTTTTCCCTACTAGGATGGAAAAGAAAAACCATCCTTAGGCAAGGGACTTGAAATTCAGTTGAAATTTCCTAATTGTGTGAGCCTGGGGCAGCTACTCATCTCCCCGGGGCCTCATGTGCTCACCTGTGATGTCAGAGGGTCAGGCTAGAGGATCTCTGAGGTACCTTCCAGCTGTCAATGTGCCATCTCTCTCTTCAGATCGCATTTCCTTCATCCTGTACAGAGCTCAGGCACATAAATGATGCTGGGCATTATGGTTAGCAGTGTTTGGATGCCAGTGCATACACCTTCTGAATTAAAAAGCCTGTGAGACTGGGGACCACTTCTAATCCAAATGATGTATGTCTCTTCAACTTTCACTACCACTACTTTTTTCCCTCATCTCCACCCCCACAAGGTTACCTGCCCACAGTTAACAATTAATGATTGTTCAATCAGTTGCATAGGAGTGGATTGAATTGGACTGTTTCATGTTGAAAAGTGTCTGGAACCCTTCCCAAAAAATACAGGGCCCATGGGATTGGAATAACCAAGTTAACCATCTAAAAAAAAAAATCAGAGAAAATTAGAATTGGGAAGGATCTTTAAAATAATCTCGTTCAATCCCCTCACTATGCATAAATCATAATATTTATATAAAATTTTAAGTTTTGCAAAATATAAATATTATCTCATTTGATCCCCACAACCCTGGGAAGCAGATGCTACTACTATGTCTATTTTACAGATGAGAAAACTGAAGCAATCAGAGACTAAATGACTTGTTCAAAGTCACAAAAATAATGAGTCCATGGCTAAACTTAAACTCATGTCTTCCTGACTCTATGCTGAGTACACCACTCACTATGCCATGTCTATGTGCCTGCCTGCAGATGAGGAGATGATAATCTAGAAAGAAGGAAGTCACACAGCTAGTGGCAAAGCCTCCTTCAAAACCAGGTCTAGAATCTAATAAATGGCTTTTTCATATAATCTCCCATGTTTATTTCTTTTTTTTTTTGTTTCTAATATCAGTGAGGTTATTTGAATTTCTGGATCCAGACTTACTAACAACCTTGTCTTGGAAAGAAAAACACTCTAAGTTAAGAGGTCAGGTGTGTGTGTGTGTGTGTGTGTGTGTGTGTGTGTGTGTGTGTGTGTGTGTATGTGTGCGTGTGTGTATGTGACAGAGACAGAGACAAAGAGAGACAGCAAGTCAGACATAGAGAGAGATAGGCAAAGATAGCTACTTAACAAGAATTTATTAGACTTTTACTCACTCTGTCAGTCACTATGCTAAGTGCTAGTGATACAGAAAAAGGCAAAAACACCAAAAGTCCCTGACCTCAAGGAGCTCACATACTATTGAAGGACAATCACCGACAGATAAGAGATAAAGCACAAGGGAGTTTCTAGATTGATTTTCTTTTTAAAATGACATTTACGATTAGGATTTTTTTTCTCTTGAAGCCTCAGATTTGAGTTTTAAGACTGTGTGGTCCAGGAGAAAAGTCTAGAATGAGGAAGATGTTAATTCTATCATCTTTAGAGCAGGACAGATCATCTCTGAGATACTGAGTTGTGTATAGCATATGCGTATATTTTAGACAGGACATTAAAAAAAAAAAAAACCCAGAGCCTATTGCAAGGAAAGTGACCATCTTCATGAGGGATCTCAAGACTAAATCAAAGAAGAATTTGTTGAAGAAGTTGAGCATCGTTAGCTTGGAAAAGAAAATATTTATGAGGAATATGATATCTATCTTCAGATATCTTAAGGACTGTCATGTGGACAAGTGATTAGACTTCTTCTACTTGGTCTTCTGGATTAGAAATTAGAGGGAGACAGATTTTGGCTCAATACGAGAAAATAATTTCCTAAATTTGAGATTTCCAAAAGTGAAATGCTTAATCCAAGGATTTAGTGGAATCTCCTTCATTTATCAGCTTCAGTTAGAGTAAGTATTCTCAACCTGTGGTCCATGACCTTTTTTTTTCTAACAACAAAAACCGCAACAACAAATTTATAAATATTTTAATATGTTAGTTGCCTTTGCATTTCACTTTAAACATTTAAAAGCATTAAAAGGGTTTCATCAAACTGCCAATGGAGTCAATGACAAAAAAAAGGCTAAGGGCCCTAAATTATAAGCTGAATGATCCCTTGTTACAGGTAATATGAAGGCGATTCCTTCTTCACCTAAGAGGTAGACTAGATGGATTCTGAGATCCCTCCCAATTCTGACAGAGTAAATCTCTGAGAAGGCATCTGTTGCAGCTCCGACTTTCGGCTTGGTTGCCTTCCCACAATAAGCAATTTTCAGGCCATACCAAAACAAACAAAAAACCCTAATTATTGGCACACCTCTTTAAAAAAACAAACATTCCTCAGACTGAGCAACCACCTTATTCATCATACATGAGTCTAAATGGTTTTTGGTTTTTCAGACACTCAAACATCCTCAACGAGTAGTCTTGTCAACACTTAGGTTACCACCTCAAGATAATGGTTTTCAGACTACGATTTGTTGTTCAGTCATTACTGACTTCACAATCCCATTTGAGGTTTTCTTGGCAGAGATATTGGAGTGGTTTGCCCCTTCCTTCCTAAGCTCATTTTACAGATGAGGAAACTGAGGCAAACTGGGTTAAGTGATTTATCCAGGGTAACACAGCTAATAAGTATCTGAGGTCCAGTTTGAACTTAGGAAGACAAATCTTCCTGATTCCAAGTCTAGTGCTCTATTTACTGCACTACCTAGATACCTGCAGACTGTGAAGACAATTCTAAAAATGCTTTGCAGACTGCTTCAATTAATGGAAACATCAGTTGGAACAACTGGACATATTGGCACAATCATTAGAAGAATTGGTCATCTTTGAAGGGTGCCATCTTTGAAGTACAACTTTCATTTAAAGTCATCTCCATAAAAATAACAGTAGCAGCAAGGAGAAATATATAAATATATATAATACTATATATATTATATAAACATATAAATATAGAGCTTTCTATGGGCTAGGCACTGTGCCAAGTGCTTTACAAGTATTACCACATTTTATCTTTACAACAACCCTGGGAGGTAGACACTGGTAAAATATACGTTTTATAGTTAAAAAAAAAAACAAAAAACTGAGACAACCAGGGTTAAGTGGCTTGCCCAAGGTCTCACAGTTCCTGTCTGAGGACAGATTTAAACTCAAGTCTTCCTGACTCTAGCTCCAGCACTCTGTCCATTGGGCCACCTAGTTGCCACCTTCAGCATATAATAAATAATTGTTGAATTGAATTTGGATGGCCAAATTCTACTATTTGGTAAAAATCAAATCAATTTCAATGTGCAAGAGTATATAAGTCCTTATCATAATGGGAATAAACTAATCAGCTTTAGCTCCTTCATAACTGAGATCTAGATTCCAGAAAGAATCCAAGTTCTGAACTCCCTATTCTACTTAAAAATCTTCCACCATTACTACTACCCTACTTTCTCCTCTATAAATAAGGAAGAAGAACAACAATAAATGTACAACCTTTACTAGATTCCTCCTGTTCTTGCCTTACTTTTAATGAGAATTTGACTGTTGAGCTAAGGAAGTTAAATACACAAGGTAATTGATCTTTATAAGGAAATAAACAATAAAAAGGATTTTGATGAAATGGGTATTCTATTGCTAAATCCAGAGTTTTGCAGACAATTAGTCCTACAATTGGACTTACAATTGAATAAGAGAAAGAGACTTGTCTGCATCATCTTTGGCACAAAGACAGTCTTTTTTACTAACCCCATACTTTTTTCCATGAAACAATTTTTAATACCTATATATATATGCATATATATATATACACACACATTTATATAAATATATAAATATATATATATATTTTATATACTTTTAATACCAATATTCTTTTGCTGATGTTTCTTAGCTGGATCACAGAATACTTCAGTATTCAAGGAGTTGAGGTGGAAGATTGCACAAAGGATAACAGAGAGGTTGATAATGAGTGTGAGCAGGTCTTAGCACATCACAAACAAGGAAGTCATTAAATAAACATCCCATCAGAGAGAGCAAATAGACAGGTCAAAAACTAACCAATAAGCACTCTGAAGGCTATAATAATATGAATAATCATAGTATTTAACATAGTCTGTTAAAGTTTGGAAAGTTCTTTACAGATATCTCATTTAATCCTCACCACAACAATATTATCTCCATTTCACAGAAAGGGAATCTCAGGCATACATAGGTCAGGAGATAGTGTCATTATCTTAGAAAAACAGAAATGTTCCTAACACATTGAGAAGGTCCCTGTGGAAAACCTATGAGGGCCATGAAGAGGCGTGACATAGAAGGGGAAGGCTTGGATAGGTTGTGAACTGCCTCATTGGAAGAAATGTTCATATTAATGAAATTGCAGATCAGTTGTATATTGAGGTATACTATCACAGTCTCATGATGATTCTTCTTTCTTCCCATGAGAGGAATGGATGACAATTTCGTTATAGCACCTCTATATTTGAGGCATTCTTTTAAAAAAGACTCAGTAGGCTTTCCACACTATAAATCTGCAAGTCAAGACTTACAGATACATAAAAGATTTCCCAGAAGATTTCTCTTACTACGTGTTTCGGAATTAAAGATTAGGTAGCATAACCCAGTGTATGCTTCCTGGAGCTCCAAAATTCAGTTTTTGAGTATGACAAGTCCTAGATCTTTCTCACAAGAAAAGAAAATGAGGTACAATCCTGAAATGGTTATTTTTATGAACATTGCCCATTATAGGGACATGTAGAGTTATTGAGTACAAGTCTGCTAAAGACCTTATCCCATTGCAGCCTCCCCCCTCTGCAACAAAACTTACAAATATAAAAATGGCATCACTAAGTTATATTGCTCCTTGCCCATGCTGCTACTGCTCAGGTTTCTATGTTATCTTTTCTTTTCTTTTTTTTTTTTGCAATGTCAATAAGCGACATGCTTTGGAAGCAGATGATTATATTTCTCTCTTCTAATATCAAAGCTTGTGAAAACTCCGCCCCCCAAAAAAATTTCAATATAAACCTTTTCTAAATCCACTTGTATCAGGGGAGGGGGAGTTAACCCATATATAAGTCCTGTATAGACAGGTGAAGCCAGACAGAGAGGGGGGAGTGTGTGTGTGTGTGTGTGTGTGTGTGTGTGTGTGTGTGTGTAGGTGTGACAGAGAGAGAGAGAGAGAGAGAGAGAGAGTGAAAAGACAGTATAGTATAGTCACTGGCAGCAGAGGAACCTATTATGGTCTTGGGTGCAGCATTTTGAGTGAGTCCAGGTTTTACAGAACAAATCCTTTTATTAAGGGGATTTGTTCTGTGAAGTTTGGAGTCAGTCAAAAGGTCACCCTTGAGCACCTAGAGGACCACATATGGCCTTGCAGTTTCCCCACCCTTATTGGGAAAGAACATTGGATTTGCAGAGAATCTGTGGTTCAATCCAGGTTCTACCACCCATTGCTACCACTAATAATAAGCATAGGTTTAGTCTAGAGTTCTAGAATTGGAAGGGTCGTCAGAAATTATCTAGTCCAATCCTCTAATTCTAAATATGAGGCAAATGAGGCCTCATGAGGTTAAGTGATTTGCCCAGTTTCACACATTTAGGCAAGTAGCAGAGAATGGAATCTGAACTCAGGTGCCAGGACTTGACAATAACATTTCACATCATTTATAGAGGACTTTTAAATCTCATTTGATTATTCTAATAGCCTTTATGAGGTAGGTATTACAGGTTGAGACCCCAGTTATACAGATGAAGAAACATAGGTTTAGAGAGATGGAGCAGTATCCCAAGGGTCACAAAGTTAACAACCATTGGGTAGAATATTAACCTAGGTTTTCTGAAGTCCAGGCCCAACTTTAGCTCTACTAGATTACTCTGGCTTTCCACCATTGTTTACAATTTGTTTGATTTAGTCAATGCAAACGAGATGGAAGACAATAATTTCTATGAAAAAGACCGGAGAGATTTAGTGGATTGTAAGGTCAGTATTCATCAGTAGATGGTCAACAAAGTTAATACTATAATAGTTAGCAGTAAAAAAAAAGAAAAAAAAAGCTCTTGTCAGGCCATATCTGGAGTGGCTTACTGAGTTCTGATTTCATTAGAAAAGACACAAATAAAGTCGAGTATGTTCAGAAGAGAATGAGCAAATGGTAAGAGGACTGGAGGACATGATCAGAGGGATCAATTGAAAGAACTATAAATGACTAGCCTAAAAGAGGAAAAATAATAAGAAAGACCAATAAGAAATCCATTCAAAAGTTCATGTGAGCAGAGATGAGAGTCAGCGCTTGGATGGTAAAATAAGAGATCTCTTCCATTAAATTTACCATCCTGAACTATCACACATTGATAATGCATCCATCACTTCATGTCTATTAGGAGACTTGTGCTGTTTCCAGAACTAGAAGCAGTAAACACACAGGAAACATCTAGACTTGATCAGATATTGAGTCATTACATCTTCTCTCCTTCACTGGCTTTGCTTAGTAACTAAATAATACTGATCCTCACAGGATCTGGAGAAGAATGATCTTGTTTCATTCAACATGCACATGTACATGCACATGAATGCATGCATGTGCACACAGACACAGGAGCGTGGTGTGATAGAGCACTGGACTTGAGGTCAGTAGAGACATAGGTTTGTATCCTACCTAAGACACAATAACTACATAACCCTGGCTAAGTCAATTAATCTCCCAAACCCTGTTCCATCATCAACAAAATGGAAATAATAAAATCTCTAGTTCCCTCCCAGGATTGTTATAATGTCCAGGTATCACATGTATAGTACTTCGTCAGCCTTAAAGTGCTAAATAAACAGTATTATTGTTGTTACACACACACGCACACAGAGCCAAGATTTGGATCACTAAATATACACCCTTTTATGTGCTAATGTGCTAAGCTTCATGGGTTCTAAAGGAAGAGTTAGGAAACACATTCAAAATGCATCTTGGATAATGGGGCTTCCCACCATGACCACTGCCAAACCCACTCATGGCTGGCAGTGCTAGGGAAGTTTTAAAAAATAACCTTTGGGCTTTGATCATCCCTCCCCAGGTTTATTTTTTCCTTCCTCCTCCACAGGTAGGGTTCTGCTTATGTCAAAAGCTATCGTTTCTACCCTGGAGCTGATAGACTTTTTAACCACATGGTCTCAGGCTGAGTTATTAATTTAGCCCCTTAATTTCAATTTCAAACAGCCTGAGGTCAGCCTCCCTGGTTGCCAGAGCTCTCATCATCCCCCAACCCCCTGTACCTCTGAATAACCTTCACTAGTCTCATTAGCAGTTTTGCATACATATTAACTTCACCTATGCAGGATAAAATGGACATGGGTGCAAATGGAGCCAGGCATGCTTGAGACAGGATTGAAGGGCTCACCTAATTCTGCCAGCCCCAACAAGATGACAAACTGGTCAGCACAATGTGTGCACTCCAAGATAATTAGTGCGGATGTTCTTTATGGCTGCATAATTGTCAGCAGATCTTAGAAAAAGAAAGAAAGAAAAAAAAAACTCCATATGACACCATATTTCAGGGTTATTTTTTAATGAGCGGGTATATGTGAAAAATTAATCTTGACACATTAAAATGAAATGGCTGCTAAAAGGGAAACCCATTGCTGACTTTTAAAAATTGTTGATTTGTTTTATTTGTATTGATTGGTTTTTAATTTGCGTTTAGCCTAATGGAGGGGAAAGAGAAAAGTAGACTGAGGCTGCCAACAGGATCCCTAACTGCAAATGTGAAAAGCCAAATCACATTGTGTGAGTTACATCTCATGCTACAGTTTCATCACAGCAGGGCTTTATGCACCCACTGATTAAAAATCCCCAAATCCCTTCTTTGCAGAGAACAATAACCTTACTGTGGTTTTATAATTTCCATGCTTTACTTTCTTTGCAAATGTGTAAAAGTACATGAAAGAAGATATGCAGAAAATTTGTCTGATTCTTATATTTTGTATTTGTTGTATCCATTTCAAGTTTAATCCAACAAAGATATATTAGGTCCTATGAGCAACGGGAATCCAAAGAGAAAACAAAAAACATACTCTCCCTTCAAAAAGCTTACATTTTACTGGGAGATACAACATGCAAACTGCTAAGAACACATCTGATCAGACGAGGGGAAGAGATGCATTGCTAATAAGAGTAATATCTGAGATTTGGATTTGCCATCTCATGCAGCTCATGTTCATAAGCAGTTCCCAAGTAACGATAATCATCCATCCTCTCCTTAAAGACCTCTAATGAGAGAGGAAACTGTAAGCTCCCAAAGAAGTGCATTCCATTTCTAGAGATCCCTAGCTGTTAGGCAGCTAGGTGGTACAGTGAATAGAGTGCTTGGAGTTAGGAAGACTCATCTTCCTGAGTTCAAATCTAGCCTCGGACACTTATTAGCTATGTGACCCTGGACAAGTCATTTTACCCTGTTTACCTCAGTTTCCTCATCCCAAATGCAAGCCACTCAAGTATCTCTGCCAAGAAAACCCTGAGTATGATCATAAAGAGTTGAACGTGACTCAACAGCAACATGTTAGGCAGGCTTTTTTTGGGGGGGGTAGGGGGGAAAGGTTAAGAAATGTTTCCCAGTAGTGATGGGAAGTCCTAAAATAATTGAGACGTTATATTCAGATCCTCAGTCAATCAATGAACATATATAAATCTTCTACATACCAGGCATTGGGCTAAACATTGGAGACCCAAATAAAGTCTCTGTTCTCAAGAAGCTTGCATTTTAATGGATGCGACATCATATACACAAATAAGCATTCATGTACTGAATACATAAAAAATGAGAACAAATTAATTTGGGACAGGAAGACTCTAACAACTTGGTGAGAGGAGGAAAGGCTTTATGTAGAATGTTGCTCTTAGGTCAAGTCAGGAAGGAAACCAGGCATTATAAGAGATTTAGAAGAAGAGTGCGCATAGTCTAAATATGTGGTTCAGCCAGTTCAAAAGCACGTAAAAAGGAGATAGAACACAACATGTGAGGAATAACAAGCGTAAAGTATGTGGAGTAGAGAAAGAAGACTGAGAAATGGCCTGTTGGAGGAAAACCATGAGGGCAGGATCATGAAAACCCAGAGAAAAAAGAGTCTACAGGATCATGATGTCATCAACAGTAGAAAAGGTACTCAAGAACCAGAGAGTCTAGGGTGCTTTCTAAGAATGTTGGTTGAATACATTCTCCTCAATGGATTATGCCCATTACACTTTTAATAAAACCCTAGACTTGGAAAAGGATCTTCACAGATTTCTATAGGAAAGTCATAACCAAAACCAAAAGAATTCCAGAGTTTTTTTCCCCCTTATAACAAAGTTCTTCCTTGTATTCAATGAAACTATTCCCTTTTAATCCAATTATTTTTCCTCTTGATTGATGGCCTTAGAAACATTGTCAGGATTTTTTTTTTTTCCATTCAGAAACTTTGTACTCATAGAGGCTATATTTGCAACAAAAAAGGCCAGAGCTGGAAGGTACTATAGGCACAATCTTATCAAGAAATCAAATTCAGTCACCTGGCTCCCAGTTCAGACGTTTTTCTTTGCATTGTACATGCTGCTTCCTCATCTCTTAGTTTTCCTTCTGTATGCACCAAACTACTTTTTACTTTCTTAATGTCTTTCTGGCCCCCTCCCACTCTTCTTCTTCAACATATCTTTGTTATTTTTTTTATATGATTTCTGCTTCTCCCTAGTCCTTCTAAATTATAATGACTAATACTCTTATAAAGTTTTAACACCCATGAGGCATAACACAATTATAATATTCAACTCAGTTCTCTCATTACTTACCTCTAGTTCAACAGGTTTGTAAGTTTCTTACTAAGAAAAGACTATGTCTTCTCTCTATTCTGTTCCTTCAAATTATGTATCAAGAACATAATGTTGTAACCTGGGACTCTGGCTGCTCATTTATATAAGAATCTCTTCATTGGTAGAAGAAATGCATCATGCCTGCATTAGGGATGGAATTGGGGAAAGCCTAGAAGGGATGAGATTCTTTCTCTGTTTCTTGGAGAAAAGAGATGGTTTTAGTCTCCCTTTAAGGAGAAGACCCTAAAAGAAGAAAAAAACTGTGGTAAAAAAAATGGACATGTAGAAAAACACCTTCAGCAAGTACCTTATTTTTTTCCCCAACTTGCCACATTATTTGCAGAATTTCCCCTTTTGGGAGATTGGAAACTGTTTTTGAAGCTGAGCTGAGATATCTGGTATATTGTAGAGTATATTCTAATCTATATTACTTCTCTGATTTCTTTTTGTTATATACTTTGGATAAATGGATTTATTTGCTTCGCACAATTACACCATTATGTAATTGGAATTTGGTAGGGAGCAAGTCATGCCTTTGGACATGTTCATCTTTATGTGTTCATCGTTAGTTGCCAAAGAAGACCATGCCATCAGAGAAATGATGACACGATCTGCACTTGACTTTGTTTCGAGTGAGGGAGAGCTGTGCAGGTCATCTGCCTCACTTCTCCTCCAGGGCCATCTGAATCCAGTGATCAGATGTTCATCAGGATGACTGGAGATGACCCAGGAGGAGGCAAATGGGATTAAGTGACTTGCCCAAGGTCATACAGCTAGTGAGTGTCAAGTGTCTGAGGTGAGATTTGAACTCAGGTCCTCCTGACTCCTGCACTGGTATTCCATCCACTGCACCACCTAGCTGCCCCTGCCTTTGGATAGAGCTTGGGATACTTCTCTATTAAGGAATTGTAACCAGGAAAAATGGCATAAATGTAAACGCTCTTTATTCTAGAATAGCAATAATTAGGAGCCAGATAGATATAATTCTAGTTCAATATCCCTCTCCAACAGTTGCAGAACAGCCAACTCATGGCTCCACTTTCCTGTTCCCCTCTGGTAGGAATCAAAGTATTTCTTGAAGAGGTTGGGCAAGATAGAGATGTATCTGTTCAAACCACCCTCCAATAGCAGGCACTCGTATAGAACATATAACCTACATGGGCACCACACACATATACCTTAAAAAAGAATTTTTTAATCAAGGAAAAAGAAATAAGCCATGAGAGGCAGCATAATGCAATGGAAAGAGAAGTGAATTTGAATCAGAGACTGAGGTACAAATCCACGCTGTAAAATATTCTCTGAATGAATTTGGACAAATCAATTCCCCTCTCTGGGCATCATCATCATCACCATCATCATCATCATTATCATCTGCATCATCTGCATCAGCAATAGTATTAAAAATAATTTGTCCATTGCTTGTTCTGTGCCAGACACTGTGCTAAACACTGGGGATACCAGAAAAGACAAAAACATGGTCCCTGCCTCCAAGGATCTCACCGTATCTAATTGTGGCAATATCTAAATAACTATATACAAACAAGATGTATGTAGTATAAATGGGAGGCGATCTCAGAGCGTGGGCACTAGAAGAGGAAAGAAAAGATCTCTTGCAGAAAGTGGGATTTGAATTGATATTTGATTCTTGAAGGAAGACTGGGTAACCCAGGACAGTCAGTTCCTATGTCTATAAAATGTGGGTACTGGATTCTCATTCTTAATCCTTTGATATTATGATTTACCATTATGAGGTTGGGAAAATGAGAAGAAATTAGTGGGGGGGGGGGTTTGTCGAAAGAGCTGGGAATCAGGAGAGCTGGGTTTACTCATGCTTTTGTCAGCCATTCTCTGTGGGATTTGGAACAAGTCATTCACCACATTCTCATTCTGAAGTTCCTGATCTGCCAAGTGAAAAGAATGGACTTAAGAAGATCCTATGTGGAAGAGGTGTTGTTAAACTTCTGCTGCTTGGCTCCAGAAGGCACAATGAAGTCCAATGGGGGTAAAATGAGGAGAAACAGCTTTAGGCTTGAGTTAGGGAACCTTCTTACTAATAAAGCTGACCAAGAGTGAAATGGGCTGGCTCAAGAGGGATCGGTCTCCTCGCTAGAAATTTTCAAGCCAACACCTAGCAATTATATCACACTTATAGGTGTGCAAAGCTTCAGAACTATAATATCATTTTATTTTCACAATTAGAAGTAGCTGCTATTATTGTTACCATTTATAGATGAACAAGCTAAATCAGACAGAAGCTAAGTGACTTCTGAGGTTCACACAGATAGAAAGGATATGAAATCAGTCAAATTTGAACTCAGGTCTTCCTCAGCAATCTATTCACTGTGGCACTTAGGTGCCTATAGTTATAACACCTATAGCCAGGTGTACTGTAGGGGAGAATTTTTTTTAATTTGTAGGAATTGGATTATATGGTCACAGAGGTGCTTTCAACCCTCAAGATCTGAGATCCTATGATTTCTAAAAGCTTGTCTTATTTTAAGGTTCAAGGTTCTACAAGTATGTGAAGATGGAGGTTGTGGGAGGAAGGGAGTTAGTAATTTCTAAACCCTAAAAAATAAAGGCATATGCCATCATTCCCAGAACTCAAACAAATGGCTAAAAAAAAATAATCCAGCAATATACAAGTTAAGGTTCTAAAGGCAATGTTCACCTGCCACGTTCCAGCTCCAGCTTCAAGAAGCTATTTCCACAGGCGCTACATGTACAAAGTGTATCAGAATTGCTTTTATACAGTGTAACTCCTATATTAAGATATAAGCCTGAGATGTTTGGCCTGTTTGGTTCCAGCAAATCTTGTTTATCTGCCTTTCCAGTGTCCCCAGCCTCATCCTCTAGACTGGGCTTTTAGGAGGATTTTGGAGAATCTTATGATGAAAAGAGTTTTATCTTTTAAAACCTACCGGGCGCAGTGCATCATGGATATGAAAGAAATTTTAAGAGTTGTGTGTTTGTGCTAGTTTTCCAAAAGGATTCTCTAGGGAAAACTGGGAAGAAAATTGGCACTTGTGCCTGACAGGTTAGTTGGAAGATCTTAGTTGGACTTAACACATTTGACTGAACTGCTTTGGAGTTTAAAGGAAAGTCATCTGAAAGTGGTTGTTGGGAGAGCCCCTCATTAGTGGACGCAATTTGGGGGATTGAAAGTAGAACCCCTTTCCATAGTTGTTTGATTTGCCAAACAGAAATATTACTTTCCCTCTGGGAAGGGATTGTTCTCCCACAGAATTTAGAACACATTCAGAGGAGAATGGCCATGATGGGAAAGGGACTGGAGATTATGTTATAAAAAGAGTAAGTGAATACAGCAATCTGATAGTCAGAATAAGAACCAGATATTTATTGTAGGCAGCCCATGCCTTGAGGAGCAAGGCATGATATTCAGAAGCAAACTTCTGGAGCCTTGCCAACGAAAGATAAGAGGACTCATTCCGCAGGGATACTCACTTTGTGAATTTAGTGGGACCAATACTTTGTAGAAGCTGGGCTACTGTTTAGTCCTATTCCCCAAGAGATGGAGGTGGTGTGCCACTCCTGGCTTCTTTCAAGCCTCAGCTAAACTCCTCCCTTGTGATCAGAAGCCTTTTCTATCACTATTAATGCTAGTTTCTTTGCTCTGAAATGATCTCCAATTCATCATGCCTTTTTTGTACACAACTATTTACATGGTATCTCCCCCATTAAATGGTGACCTCCATAAAAACAGAAACTGTTTTGTTTGTTTCTTTGGGGCCTTTCTTCTGACACTTAGTAGGCACTTAATACACGCTTATTGACTTGAAGTATGGGGGAGTGTGCATTGAAAGTACTGGGAGACATGTTTGTAATATTCGTTCTTAATAAATTTTAAATTTTTTTTGGATGGAAAAACCCAAAAGAAAAAAAAAGACAAGACAAGAGGAAAAGATTTAGGACAGATTTGTTTTTTGCATTCTGGAATTACAGATGTCTCCCAAGGAAGTGACATTTCACTTGGTCTTTTTGTCACTTGGAGGCAGAACAAGAAGAATTTGGTAGAGATCATAGAGAGGCTGATGTTTGTCTACATGAAGTAAGGCAGAATATTGCTTAGCAAGAAGAGCTCCCCAAAGGAATGGTTTAGTGGGCTCATCTTCCCTGGAGGCTATTTGATTGGATTCTGAATGATGGCTTGTGAAGACTGTTATAGAGGAGACTCATTCAAATATGGGAGAACTTTGAGGTGTTCTCCACCTTTAAGACACTCTTCTAGAATCTTTCCTCTAAAAATTCTTATCCTCATGATATATAGACAAGGAAAAGGAAAGGTGAAAATGCAGACTACTCTGGTCCTAGACTACTTTGGCACTGAAATTCTCCTCCTATGGATTATATGAAAGCTTGAAATTGTACCTGGTTGCTTTGGGTGGATTGCAAGCTCCTTGAGGGGAGGCTGTCTTTTGCCTCCTTTCGTATCCCTAGCACTAAGCACGGGGTGGTTGGCACATAGTAGGTGCTTAAAACATATTTGTTGATTAATTACTTGATTGATTACTCAGTAAGTCACTCAACAAACTTGCTCTCCTTTGCTAACCATAGTGACATTTTATGTACTTCTCCCTTCCCACCACAGACAAGGCATGAGGTTATTCATGCCATCTATGTTATTGAGTGTTTTAGAGAAGATAGAAAAATAAAATAAACAAACTCTGACTGTGACCATGCCCACCCAGGTCTCCATATGCTATTTCCCAGCTACTCAGTTTCTGATTGATGAGGGAAGGTAGCTGGAGGAGGAGAGGAAGGCAGGAGGGGAGTTTTCAGGTGTTTCAAATTAGGAACAATTCAACAGATTAGCCTAATGAAGTCAAAAAGTTAATTTGTAACTGCCAGCTTGAAAGGAAAGTTGTACCACACAGGCAGGCTTTTTGTCACCCAGTGGGGGAAGTACTGAGTCAGAGCAGAATAGAACATGGTGAGGCTATTCAATAAACAATCTCCAGTGCCAGAAGAGAACAGTGGCCAGGAGGCCTCATGGAAGAAGAGATAATGGCAATAATAGCCATCAGGAGCCAGATTTCCAACCGTTGCTGCTCAGGGGAGGGAAAGGGCCATTTCTTTGCTCTGGCATGGGATCTAATTCCCTGATTACAGGCTTTAAAACCTCTTTTACCCTTTAGATAAAGTAGTTAGTGTTAATTTTCAGTTCTCTGTTTTGATGTCGGTTTAGAACAGAGGTGAGGACCCTGGGGCCTTGAGGCCACATGTGGCCATACTTGAGGACCTAGAGGGCGATATGGGGCCTCGAGGCCATAGACTCCCCACCCCGGTTTAGAAAGTCCTAACTACAAGACACTTTACCTTCTCCACTCCAGTTTTTATGGGGATAAGGATGAGGTATGTGATTGAGTCTGTGTAGGTGAGGAAACTCTACCAGTGCAGGTCAGCACATTCTTTGCCACCCAAATTTCAGATAGATGCCAAGAGTACTAAACAGTTAAGTGACTTGCACAGGTCTCCGCAGTCAGCATGTATCAGAGACAAGACTTGAACACATGCATCTATTCCTGGCTCCTAGAGCAACTCTGTATTCATTATACCCTCTCTACCCCATTTTTTATAAATGAATTAGCAACTTTGTCAGTTAAGGTTTTCTCTGCTCTAAATGAACCTTTAAGGGCAGTGGGAGATGCAAAGCAAGCAAGAGAGAAATTTCAGGGGTCTTATAGATTAGAAAACCAAGAAAATCCCATGGATACTATGGTCCATGGGGTCATGAAGAGGACAACTTGACTGAACGGCTGAGCAGCAATAGACTAAGGAGCTTTATCCTTCATGAAAGGGTCTGATGACCCTGTATGGCTGTTTCTGGGCAGATCCACCTTCAGGCAATACAAATCCTGTCCCTGAAATAAGTGTCAACAGAGAATTATGAAAGTTTAGAGAAGTGGTGTCACATATGTGTTTCTGATGTGGCCAGATAATGTGGTTTTCTAAGTCAATATGAAACCTTCAGGGATCCTTATGTACAATTTAATGTCCTCCATTTCTATTTGAGTTTAACCTCAGTTTCCTCATCTGGAAAAAAAAGGGGGGGAGGAGGATGAAGGACTTGAACTAGATGAACTAGACGAACTAGATGACTAGAACTGGTTATAAATCCAGTTCTAATTTACTCTACCCTCTTCATTTTACATGAAAGAGTCATTAAGTAAGGGAAGCTAAGTGACTTTTCCAAGGTCACTGAGCTAATTAGCACCAGAGCCAGAATTTGAACCTACGTCTTGAGACCAAAGACTCCCCAAAATATTAACAGGCAAAAGATAAAACACACATCACATGGTAGTCATCTATTAGGAGCAATCTCAACCACCTCTAATCTTTTTCTTACTACTATGTCACAGGGGCAGCTAGGTGGTGCAGTGGATGGAATACCAGTACAGGAGTCAGGAGGACCTGAGTTCAAATCTCACCTCAGACACTTGACACTCATTAGCTGTGTGACTTTGGGCAAGTCACTTAACCCCAGTTGCCTCATCCTGGGTCATCTCCAGTCATCCTGATGAACATCTGGTCACTGGATTCAGATGGCTGTGAAGGAAAAGTGAGACTGGTGACCTGCACAGATCTCCTTCACTGAAAGTCAAGTGCAAGTCATGTCATTATTTCTCTGATGGCACAGCCTTCTTAGGCAATGAAGGACAAACACACACTATATCATAGGGAAGATATTCCTAGCATCTGTTCCAATACTTAATTATTCCCCAAAAAACTGGTTTTATTATCTTGTATACTTCACTGCCCAAGTAGGATTCCTTAAGTGTGCTGTGACTAATTTGGATGCCTCTCTAACTGGGCTGTTGGTCTTCCTTCCTTCTTTCCTTCCTTCCTTCCTTCCTTCCTTCCTTCCTTCCTTCCTTCCTTCCTTCCTTCCTTCCTTCCTTCCTTCCTTTCCTTCAGCTGAGTTTGAATCTTAACCCCCTCAGAGAGAAAATATTTCCAGGAGACCTGGGTTCTCCCAGAGGCTTCTTTCTTAGTCAAGTCAGCGTTCTTATTGTCATAAAACTAGTGTCAAGAAGCCTCCTTTAATGCCCCATATATTAGTAACTACCATTCCCTCCCAGGCATTCCCCAGTACTTTGTCTTGCACCCCTCTGATATGAATTGAATTACAGGAATTGGAATGAGAAGGAAACCTAGACAACATCTAGCTCAACCTCACTTTACAGAGGAAGAAAATGAGACCCAGTGGGGAGGAATGGATTGCACTAAGTCTTACCAATTTACCACTTTAGTTACCTGTGGGCCTGCAAGTCCTTTTCACCTGATGGACTCAGCTGGGGTGAGAATTCAGGCAGGGTTCCATACAGAGTTAAGTCACAGCAGAGCCCAATTTCCTCAAATGTGGCCATAGAGCAAAGTAGGGCAGCCCACCATCATGCTGAGCTGCAGGTACGGAACCAGAGGCAGTCAGATGAAGTTACCATCATTTACCAATTTTTTATGACAGATATTTGGACAAAAAGGCTTTAAAGCCAAAGACAAGGCTTGGACTGTACTCTGGGCCTCCTCTTCCATGATGTCCCCTCTCCCTCCCAGGTACTCTTTTATCCTCCCCCCTTCACCTTCCTTTTATATGTTTTATTCTCCATTAGAATATATATATTTCTAGACCTTCTTCTTATTTGTATTTCCAGGGAATTGCACAGTGCAAAGTACAAAGTAGGGCTTAATAAATGCTTGTTGCCTGACTGACTCAATCTTCTCTAAATCTGGGTAAAATATAAACTCCTTGAGAGCAAGGACTATCTCTGTTCTGTGTTTGAGACCTCATTTAGTCATTCTCTGGGTGTTTAAGTATTTGTTGGTTGATTAATTGATCATCCCCAGCATTTAGCAGAGGCCTCAGCCCTTAAAGATTTGAGGTATTAAAATTCATTGTAATCAAGCTCTCTCTCTTTCTCTCTTTCTCACATCCGTTCTTTCCATTTCTACTGCCTTCACTCTGCTATAGGTTCTGACCTTTTGTAATAGCCTCCTTCCTGACTCTGCTCTCATTCAAATACAGCTGAGTAATTGCCTGCATCCTTTACACCATTGGGAAACTAATCATTATGATCAATTCCCACCCTGTCACTTGCTCGCAGATCTTTAAAGTTTCCCCAAAAGCATTTCTTTCAGGCATTATTCATGTTGATAAGTTCTTTCAAAAAGAAAACCATGAAAGTAATTGTAATTTATGAATCAATTTCAGCAGCTGAGGATGAAGAGGTAAAGAAGTTGTATAAAGTTCTTGATAAGACCTTCCAAATGAAATCAATATATATTCTGAAACACAGCAATATCAATGAAAAGACAGAGAAAGATGAGAATGGGAAGAAATTATGAGAAGGTACAATTCACGGAGGAGGAAGGAATGAGAGAGACTCTTATAGACCATACAGAAGACTCATGCCTATTAACAACAACATTCTTTTGAAAAAAAAAAATGGTAGGCACTGAACTTAGTAAATAGCAAGTATCACCACTGCAAAATGAAGGAGATATCTTTTAATAGGCAGGGAAAGAATTATTGATGTGCATGTAATTCACGAATCAGCTATCTTTGAATGGTGAAGCCACTTACTTGTCAGGGCAAATAACAGAACTAATAAAAATGAGGAAAATAGAATAAAGGAGGGGGGAGACATGGCATACAATTGCAACAATTTCATTCTGAACTAATTAAACAAGCAACTAGCAATGAAAAATGGGAAATGGAAATGAGAAAGACATTAACACTGATTACAATAACTTCATAGAGAAGTTTAACTATAGCAAATCTATTGCACAATAAAAAGACCACAACCCAGAAAGTTCCTAAGCAAACATTAGACTTCTTAGCCAAGCAGAAAGATGAATGCCAAAGGCAACAGAAGTTTAGAATATAAACTCTTTTGTAAAATCTATGAAGAAGGATGGTTGGCAACTGTGAGGAGTATTATCTCATAAAGCAGAAAGAGGCATTGGAGGGTACAAACAGTTTAAATAAAGTTCAGTAAGAGATTCAAATAAACAAAGTCACTGCAAGGACATTAAAGAACAAAGATTAAAAGAGGAAAGTAAAGAGAAGGAAAATGAGAAAAACTGGCAAGATTTAAAGGAGAAGATCTGTTCTGCCGCAATTATGCCCATTGTAGGTGGAATGCCTTCTGAGAGAATACTGAGATAGTGAAGAAAGTGGGACCCATGTCCGCTTGGTTATTAATAGATTTTGTTAGAGTTAATTAAGTTAATTGGGGGAGTTTACTCACAAGAGGCCAGTCACCCTGGGCAGCAGCAGGACTGTGTAACACTGTAGACCCCACACCAGCTGCAGGCCAGACCAGACGTCATATAGAAAAAAAACCAAGACTGCAAAGTGTTAGGGATGGCCAAAGTCATGGACGTGTTCTTCCAAGGAGAGTTGGGGCTTCTTCTGCTGTTTACATTTATTCTAAGTAGTTTACGTTTCCTGTGGAGTTCTAGGTCACATCAGTCTCTGAATAGCAAATACATAAAATAATTGTAGTAGATTATTTTTCAACTTCAAGGAAAGTAGGACAAGTACATGTGAACGCCAACATCACAATCCCAGTGGTGTTTCCTATTCTGCCATCTTGCAGGCTGGTCCTTCCTGTTATTTACATTTTGTAGCTCGCTAATATAATTGGAAAATCATGTTATGCATCCTAAATTGAACCCTCACTGCAAGGTAGTCCTTTTATTTCTTCCTAATTGATCCCCTATGTTATTCCCCACAGAAACTATTACAAACTTTCTCTTTTCTTTTCAAACCTTCCAGATCTCCCACTTCTCCCTCCCACATATGATAACTTTGTCTCTTACTTTGGTATGAAAATTTAGGCTATTGAATGTGTACTCCCGCTTTCACCATTCTCTTTTTGCAAATAAATAAATAAATTATGCATGTTCCATTGACATTTTTAAAAATTGCACACAATTTCCCCTCTATTCTTTCCTCTCTCAGCCAAAAGAGACATCCTATATAACGCAAATCTCAAAAGAAAAAAAGTAAATCAGAAAAATCAATTAAAACAAAGGAAAAATTGAAAATCCATGCAATTTCCCCACTAAAGGGATTCCCCTCCACCAAGGCATTGGGGGCTGGGGGCATCTTCTTCCTTGACTTCTTTGGAGTCATGCTTATGCTTTGTAATTTCACAACATTTATTTCCAATTATTTCATGCCTGTTGTCCTTTTTATTTACAAGGTTGTAGTCATCATGTATATTGTTTTATTGGTTTGCTTCATTTGTAATAGTTTCTTCATTTTCCCAAATCTGCCTCATTGCAACCTACACTTATTAATTCTACTTTAGCTCTTCCCTTTGGAGTCACATCAAACTAGACAAGTATAATGAGGAAATGGGTCAATGAATGCTTAGCACTTAAAAAATGACCAAATTTGTCCTTCCTAGTGAGTTATACAAAGATGGCACAGATATTCCTTGTCTAATCCTAGTCCAAACTGTGGAATTTTGAGTATTCTGTTTATAACTATGCCCAACTTGGTCTGATACTGCATGATGACAAATGAGTACTCTTAATTTGCTGAGGAGCTAGAAGGACTGATGACTCAGGTGGTACTGAGTCAGAATTGTTTACTCAAGTGAGTCAGAACTGATGACAATGATCTCTTTTCTTCTTTTGTTCTTCCTTGGTGGATTTCAAGTAAGAAGAACAGATGTGAAATGTTAGGTAGGAGAGAAAAGTTGGCTGCATTTTCCTCTATCTAGCCACCATAGATTCCCTAAACACATTGATTCTTTGTTCATTGGCATTTAATGTTTGCTGATCTTAGATGAATGACTCTCCTGAGACAGGAGCACTTGGATAAATACGTGAGATCAGGAGATACATCAAAGCCATCAGAGGTCCAACCAGACAACAGAACTGATAGTATTCCACAAGAGCAGTAGTGACCAGTGCTAGGGGAAGTACCTGCAGATTGTAGTAGGAAAGCAGTATCTTTAGGACAGTGGCAGCTTCAGACAGAAACTTTGGCTATGTTCCTTTAAAAAGCACCAATCCTTGGAGCCAACAGAGAACTAAGTACTCTATGAATGAAAAGGAATTCTCAGTCTTGGGAAAGAAGGTACCCTTTGGCCATGCATATTCTCTACTCTTTTGCCTCAGTCCCTTTCTACTTTAAGTTTGAATCCACTCTTCCCAGGAACTTTGTGTATACAAGAG
This sequence comes from Notamacropus eugenii, assembly GCF_028372415.1. Taxonomy (NCBI): domain Eukaryota; kingdom Metazoa; phylum Chordata; class Mammalia; order Diprotodontia; family Macropodidae; genus Notamacropus; species Notamacropus eugenii. Next base: position 625,772,398 of record NC_092872.1, read on the forward strand.
GATGGTTTGCCCCATGGGGTGGGGCCAGGGTGTTTTGTAATTACATTTTTCTTGCTATATCTTCTCAATATATATTCTTGTCTCCAGCTGTTCTGCTTGGTTTCAGCTCCCCATGGACATCAACCTCACCCTTTTCTAGCAAATTCATCACTAGGAAACTCATCATCATGGCGACTGCTTCAACTTTGGTAATCATACCAAATCAGTAATGTCAGTTGCTTATTTCCTTCTAATTGGAGGGCTGGAGATCAGAGCAAAAAGCTCATCCTGTAGGCTCCCTTTATAGAGAGCTCAAAATCTCAGTTATCTCTTCATTTGCCATTATCTACTCTGTTTAGGTTCAATTTCATGCTTATCCACCATCATGGCAGGACACCCTCTGGTGCCTTTCCCACCTCACCCCTTTCCTGCTTTTCAGTTTTTTTTTCTGTATTTTCTTCCCCAAATAGATTATAAGCCCCTTGAAGTCAGGGAAATTTTTCTTATTTGTACTTCCGGTGCCTAGTACAGTGCTTGGCACATAAAAGTCCCTTAGTAAATGTTTGTCATATTGTAAATATTCTTTTCTAAAAAATATTTGAATTCTGCTTGTTGATTGATAATGGGTAGGCACCTCAGATGGGGCTTTTGATAGAAACTATTAAACCATACTAGAAACTATTAAACCATACTAGAAACACTAACACTCCTAGAATCTTGAGGAGACTAGTATTCAGCTGCCCTCTGGGAGCCTGATTTACCAGTGCAAGTACCCCAAATGAGCCCAGATGGGTGCTATGTTAGTACCTCTTCTAGAGGATAGCCTTCAAATAAACAGAACTCGTCAAATCTTTATTGTTTGTATTCTAAAGATATCTTCAAGAGATCTTTCTATGCCCTAACAGCAATAAGGACTGATTTAATTATTACTTTAAATTTTAAAAGTGCTCATTACCCCAATTTTACAGATAAGATAACTTAAGCTCAGAGAGACAAAGTTATTTATTCAATATCATATAACCTAGAAGTATTGGATATGGAGCTCCTAAAGATGGAGATTTCCTTACCTCAATATCTAATGCTATGTCCACAATACCATAACAGTCACCTTACCATCTTGCTGGTGCTCCTATGGATAGTCTTCAGCTTATCAGTGTCCTTAAAATGCATCACTTAGAACGTATAATAACTTTCTATTTGACAAGTATAAAGACTTAAGTTTCAGGTATAAGAATTCATTATTTGGTAAAAATTGTTGGGAAAACCAGAAAACAGTCTGGTAGAAATTGAGCATAAAGCAACATCTTACACCATTTACCAAGATAAGATCAAAATGGATATATTACCTAGATATAAAGAGAGATATTACAAGAAAATTTGAAGAAGATGAGATATATAACCCATCAGGTTTATGGATAGATGAGCAATTTATGAATAAGTAAGAGATAGCAATGTGAAAATTTAAAAGTTTTTGAATAGATAAAACAAATATAGCCAAGATCAAACAAAAAGCAGATAACTGGGAAAGAATGTATAGACAGATTCTCAGTAAGGGTCTCATATCTCAGATATACAAAGAACTTTGTCAAATGTATAACAATGTAAGTCATTCCCTAATTGATAGTAAGTAGTCAAAGGATATGAGCAGGCAGTTTTCCAATGAAGAAATCAAAACAATTTATAGTCATATAAAACAATTATTATTGATTAGAGAAATGCAGATGAAAACAACCTTTAGATATCATTTTACACCTATCAGATTGACTAAAATAACTGAAGGGGAAAGCAACAAATGTTGTAGGAGTTGTGGAAAAATTGGGACATTAATGTACTGTTGGTGGAATTATGAACTGACCCAGCTATTTTGGAGAGCTATCTGGAATTATTCCCCTCAAAACTGCCTATACCCTTTGATCCAACAATATTCCCCACTAGGTATGTTTCCCAAAATGATTAGAGAAAAAGGAAAAGAACCTGTACACATTACTTTAGACATAGTTTGACCAGGGAAAAGTACATCAGGACTATCATATCCCTTAGGTGAACTAGAAATATGAGTTATTATTCTTCATGACAGCAACAGAAAGACAGAAAAAGTGAAGACTATAACTTTGTACAGTGTGCTATGATGTATCTTCTATCTTTTTAAATGTAAGTTTCTGTGATTGCTTGTCATGTTTAGTCAATTTCAGTCGACTTCAGGAAGGCTTTAAACATCTCCAAAATGTAAAAATCCCCCCAGACCTGAATTCCATGACCCTGAGAAAAGTTTCTTTCAACTTGAGAGGAAACGTGCCATAAGGGAAAGCATAACAGGACTGCATCTTAATGCAATTCTAAGTTCTCCTAAGAACTTGGATTCAAATCCTGACTTTATCCCTTACTATAACTTTTTGACCTCTGGCAAATCTCTTGAATACTTTGAGCCCAGTTATCTTTACCTGTAAGATAGTGATGATAAATGCAAGGCCCTTTTATTATTCCAAATTAAATCAAGCAATCGAGCTTTTGGAATAGATCTTTCAAAACTTTTACCTATAAGTGAGTTCTGTCTCCTTCAAAGTAGTGGCCTGAAATGTTTTTCATGTTTGATTAAAGTGTTTGTGTTCATTTTCATAGCAGCGGGAGTCAGCCCTTTAGGAACATAACTTCTGTTAATATCATTGTTTCTTTGAGAAAATAAAAATTTGCTAATATCTAGAGGGCACAGTAGATAGAGTAATGGGCTTGGAATCAGGAAGACTCATTTTTGTGAGTTCAAATCTGACTTCAGACACTTAATAGCTGTGTGATTCTGGGCAAGTCAATTAATTGTTTGCCTCAATTTCCTCATCTTTAAAATGAACTGGAGAAAGAAATGGCAAAACACTCTAGGATCTTTGCCAAGAAAACCCCAAATGTTGTCACAAAGGGTAGAACATAATAGAAACTAAACGACATTACTATTTTAACCCGTAACACTTATTTCTGGAAATGTCACCCTCAGTAAGAGTAAGAAATGCTTCAGCACCCAGTGCATATTCCAACATTAATGACTGGATTTGGTGTCACAAGACCTGAGTTCAAGTTCTATCTCTGCCCTCTTACCTTTATGACCTTAAAAAAAATGTATAAAATGAGTGGACTGGAATAAATAGCTTCTGAAGCTCCTTATACTTCTAAATCTATGCTCATAAATCTTTTCTCCTTCCTTAGGCCTCATTTTCTTCATATGAAGATAATATAGAAATTACCATACTCAGAGGACTATTTTAAAGAAAATCTCATTCTTTATAAGAATTCTTAAACTGGGATACATGTATTTTTTATATTCCAATAATTGCATTTCAATATAATTGATTCCCTGTGTGACCCTCCGTATTTTATTTTATGCATTTTAAAAACATTATTCTGAAAAGGATTCCACAGGCTTCACCAGGCTACTAAAGGGTTCCAGGACACAGAAATTGTTAAGAACTCCTAGAAAACATGCTTGCACATGAAGATCCAGGAGGATTTCTTCCTCTTTATCATTAATGTACATATAGACAGCTGTCTGACTTTTTGACACCACCCCCCACCATCTATCTATTCTCAAAAAAAGACAAAAAATGGGGCAGAGAATGTCTCCAAACCACACGGTGAAGAGTCCAGCAAATAGAACTGCTTTCATCTGACTTCATTTGCTGGTATAGTAAAAAAATATTGAATCATCACATTGTCCATTTCTGCTCAACAGCTTTAATTTATTATCCCACAGAATCCAGATATTCTGAATGCTAATGAAAACGACCTATCACACTAGTTCATGTCATTCTCCTTTACAATCTTATTAAAACTGTACAATTCCTTAGCACACAGTGACAATGGCTGGGGAGTGGGACAGCTGTCCTCCTGCACTGAGCAGTGCCTACATACTGCCTGTCACAGCTAAAAGCTGAGTGATTTAGGCCAAATGAGCAGCCTGGAGTGATTTTTTTTTCACCCTTGACAGGATTATATAACTTACAGAAAGGCCATTAACAAATATAAAGGCATAAGCAGGAGGGGGAAGGCAGGTGAAAAATGGAAAAAATAAATCTTTGAATCTGTCACTTTATAATAAAATACCCTCTTGTCAGGATTTAATGAGCTGGTTATCCCACCAAAGGGGACCCGGAAAGGCTGTCATCCAAAACTCCCCATGTTTTCCAAAGATGCATTCAATTACAAAGGAGAGATTAGGCACATACAGTAGGCAATGGTGTCGCTCATCCTATTAGTGTGGTATGCCTTTGTTAGAGAGAGGCAGCCCTGTGAGAACAATTAGAGAAGCTACAATCCCTGGAGACTGAACTTGGGAAGTGAACTCAGGAGTTCATGTCATTAACACTCAATGGGACCATAAAGGTAAAATAAGTCAGGTTTCTTTTTTCTTTATCAATATTGGATCTCTTACTAGCAAAATGCCATGATCTTTCCTTTGATTCTACTTGACCTCTCTTCAATGCTTAACATTGTTGACTATAGCTTCTTCCCAGACACTGGTTTGTCCCTTGGTTTGGAGAGATTGCTTTTCTGGTTTTCTTCCTATCTGTCCGACTGATCTTTTTCTGTAATCTTTGCTAGGTCATCATGCATGTCTCAGTCACTATTTGTATGTAGTCCAGGGCTCTGGTCTTCAGCGTCTTCCTTCTTTCTGGGATCTCAGCAGCTCCCATGACTTCAGTTAGGGTGTCCATGCAGATAATACTCAAATCAAGTATCTGGGCCCTGATCTCTTTCCTGAATTCCAGCTCACAAATTTCTTCCTAGGTATCATTATTTGTTATTTTACAGGCACCTCAAACTCAGCATGTCCAAAATAGTACATTCTGCCCCCCGCCAAAACAAACAAACAAAAAAGAAAATCCACCCCTCCTCCAGGCAATTGAAAGTTCTAATCATATTCTCTACTTCCATTCTCTTCCCTATGCAATGTATCCCTCACACAGTTGCCAAATTCATATTCTTAAAGCACAGATCAAACGATGTCAGTTGTGGTTAAGTAGTTTTTCAGTGGTGTCCAACTCTTCATGGCCCCATTTGAGGTTTTCTTGGCAAAAATCCTGGAGTGGTTTACAATTTCCTAGTCCAGCTTATTTTACAGATGGGGAAACTGAGGCAAACAAAGGTTACACAGCTAATAAATGTCTAAGATCGCATTTGAACTCAAGTCTGAGACTGAATTTGAACTCATGGAGATGAGTCTTCCTGACTTTATGTCCAGCACTTTACTGTGCCACCTAGCTGTTCACCCATGTCAGTCCTTTGCTCAAAAAGGTTAAATAACTCACTATTACCTTCGGAATAAAATGCAAACTTCTTAGTTTAGTATATAAAGCCCTTCACCGTCTCATTCCCACCTATCTTCCCAAAGAGATTTCATTTTCTTCTTTTTCCTCCTTCTTCTCCTAGTCTTCTTCCTAAAAGCAAAATGAATCCAAGTTCCATCTCACTATATATGTGTCTGCTATATGTTATTGCCTACCTCCATGCTTTTACACAAACTGTCTTCCATATCTAGAATGTATTCTCTCCTCACCTCTACCTTTCAGAATCCTGAGGTTAGAGGTGGGGAATCTGTGGTCTTGAGGTCACATGTGGCCCTCTAAGTCCTCAAGTACACTGAATTGAGGACCTAGAGGATCACATGTGACCTCAAGGCTGCAGGTTCCCCACCTCTGCCCTAGGTCTTTTCAAAACTCAGCCTAGGGGGCAGTAGAAAGATGCATATACTTTAGCACTTCTCCCACAGCTGACAAAATATCTGTAAAAAATGACTCTCAACAAATTCTAGAGCAGCAGAAGTCACAGCGCAACAGAGTGAAAGAGGTTTCCAGCTAAAGTAAGGCTGATAGGAAAAGTCTATCTCACGGAACACTGAGCAGAACAGAGCCTAGCCCTGGCCGTGTGGCACTGGGAGGAACAGGACCTGAATAGATCTCCAGGGCAGAATTCCCAGCAGGGAGGGTCCCAGATCTCTCAATCCATAAGCAACAAAGAAAGCTCCAAAGGTGAGTGTGGGAGGACTTTCCCAGCTGGTCAAGAAGGGAATAGGGTCACCCCAGCACTGGCCCCAGATGGTGACAGAGGCTGCGGCAGCAGCAGCACTGGGCAGTGGGCAGCTATGGTGACTATGGAAAGAGCCTGGGACCATTGTCCAGGCAGCTCAGCTTAAAGCCTCTGGGGGAATTGAGCAGCTGATCTAAACCTCAGCCCTCAGTGGTGGCCCCACCCCCACCCAAAGTCCCTGGGGGAATTGAGCAGCTGATCTGAATCTCAGCCTTGAGCATGGTAATAGGGGGAGGAGGAGCACTAGGACCCTCCTCTTGACAAAGGATTCAGAAGTCAAGTAACTGGCTGGGAAAATGCCTCAAAAAAGGAAAAAATATAAGACCATAGAAGGTTGCTTTCTTGATGAACAGGTGTCTCCTTCCATCCTTTCAAATGAAGAAGAACAAGGCATGCTATCAGAGGAAGTCAACGCTTTTGCCTCCAGTACCTCCAAAATGAATATGAAATAGGCCCAGGCCATAGAAGAGCTTGAAAAGTGAGTCAGCAGTTTGCTAAAGGAGAACCAAATAAATACTGAGGAAAATAACACCTTTAAAAATAAACTAACTCAATTGGAAAAGGAGGTCCAAAATGCCAGTGAGGAGAAGGAGACTTTAAAAAGCAGAATTAGCCAAATGGAAAAGAAGGTTCAAAAGCTCACTGAACAAAATAGTTCTTTAAAAGAGAGGGTGGTGTTGGGATTGGAAGCTCAATTCCGTGTGGACGGTCTCGGGCGGGTAAAAGTGGGACTTCTAAATCTTAGAGTCTTATGAGGCCCTCCATGAACAGCGGGGGTTCGAGAAGGTCAGACTGAGCTACCTCGGCTAGCTCGGGTATTTCCGCCTCTCCCCGGGAAATACGTGATGGGTGGAGTCTCCCTGCCCTCGAGATTGTCCCAGATTGGAGCACACCAAGTTACCTAACAGCACGGTATTGAGATGCAAACTGTGCGGCTGAAGGTTAAGTAGGATTGAGGAAGCCTGAAAGCTCTCTCTTAGCACGTGAGGAGCCAAGAGGACAGTAGGCTCCGCTTTCTTCTTTCCTCTCTCCCCTCCCCCTCTCTCCCCGCTTGTACTTCTACTTCCAAGCCCTTAAGATCCTAGCCTCCTTAGGAAATCTCCCCCTCTTCCTCCTAAGGAAGACCCCCCTGCACTTGTAACTAGACCCTGAAATAAAGCTCAACCCTTGTTCGACTCTGGAACGTCCTTTCTCTCATATGTGCATCCGGTTTTGGCCAACCGAAGACCTCGGAGGTGAAGTAAGAAAGACTCGGGTAGCCCAATACAGGCCTCTAGGCCTGGCAGGGTGGAGTTCAGGGAAGCTAATGACTATGAGATAAAGCAAGAAGTTAGAAAACAAAACCAAAAGACTGAAAAAATAGAAGATAATGTGAAACATCTCATTGGACAAACAACTGACCTGGAAAATAGATCCAGGAGAGAAAATTTAAAAATTATGACACTACCTGAAAGCCATGATCAAAAAAAGAGCTTAGACATTATCTTTCATGAAATCATCAAGGAAAACTGCTCTGATATTCTAGAACCAGAGGGCAAAACAAATATTGAAAGAATCCACTGATTGTCTCCTAAAAGAGACCTGAAAAGAGAAACTGCTAGGAATATTGTAGCCAAATTTCAGAGTTCCCAGGTCAAGGAGAAAATATTGCAAGTGGCTAGAAAGAAACAATTCAAGTATTGTAGAAATACAATCAGGATAACATAGGAACTGGCAGCTTCTACATAAAGGGATTGAAGGGCTTGGAACAGGATATTCCAGAAGTCAAAGGAACTGGGATTAAAACCAAGAATCACCTACCTGAATCACCTACGAAGAATCACCAGAACGGAGTATAATACTTCAAGGGAATAAATGGTCATTCAATGATATAGATGACTTTCAAGCATTCATGATGAAAAGAATAGAAAATTTGACTTTGAAACACAAGTCAAGAGCAATATGAAAAGGTAAACAGGAAAGAGAAATCATAAAGTACTTCCTAAAGCTGAACTGTTTACTTTCCTACATGGAAAGATAATATTTGTAACTCTTGAGACTTTTCTCAGTATTTAGATAGATGGAGGGATTACACACACACACACATAGACACACACACACACATATAGATAGAGACTATAGGTTGAGTTGAATCGGAAGAGATGATGAGAGAGGAAAATATTGGGAGGAGAAAGGGAGAAATGAAATGGGGCAGATTATCACTCATAAAAGAGATAAGAAAAATCTTGTTCAATGGAGGAGAAAAGGGAGAAGGTGAGAGGGGAAAAGTGAAGCTTACTCTCTTTACATATGGCTTAAAGAGGGAATAACATGCTCACTAAATTTGGTATGAAAATCTATCTTACACTACAGGAAAGTAGGGGAGAAGGGGACAAGTGTGGTGAAGGGGATGATAGAAGGGAGGGCAAATGGGAGAAGGGAGTAACTAGAAGTAAACACTTTTGGGTAGGGACAAGGTCAAATGAGAGAATAGAAAAAAGGGAGGGGACAGGGTAGGAGGGAGTGCAACATAGTTAATCTTACACAACATGACTATTACAGAAGTCTTTTGCAAAACAACACATATATAGCCTGTATTGAATTGCTTGCCTTCTCAATGGGAATGGATAGGGAGAGAGGGAGGGACAGAAGTTGGAATTCAAAGTATTAGAAACAAATGTTGAGAATTATTATTGCATATAACTGGGAAATAAGAAATACAGGTAATGGGGTATAGAAATCTATCTTGCCCTACAAGAAAAGAGAGAAGTTGGGGAAAAGGGAAGGGTGGGGTGTGATAGAAGGGAGGGTACATAGAGGCAAAGGGTAATCAGAATGCAAGATAGTATGGCATGGGGGGAGGGGAGAGATGGGAAGAAAAATTGGAATTCAAAATTTTGTGGAAATGAACTTTGAAATCTAAAAATAAATAAATAAATTTAAAAAAAAAAACCCAGCCTAAATGCTACCACTTTTGTTTGTACTTTTCTGATCTTTCCAGTTATTAGTGACTTCCTCCAGATGAACTTCAATTTACTTGTAAATAAGGCTTGGTGCAGTGGACAAAGCTTCTGTCTTTGAATGAAGATGATCAGAATTATATTCCTACCTAACACACTTACTATCTATATCATACCTTGGGCAAATTCTTAATCTCTCTTGGTATAACTTTCTTTATGCATTAAATAGGAAAATAATAGCACCCAGCTCATGGGATTATTGTGAGGATCAAATGAGATAATACATAAATATGTGTAAAGACTTTGATGACAAGAGTAAGTATTATATGTATAAGTAGTATATGTGTAAATAATGTGTAAAGGATGAAATGAGATAAGACATATAATGACTTTGACGGCAATGGTATAATTATTATTTTGTATTGACTTATTTCCAAGTATCTTTTTATGTGTGAAAACATATGTATATATTTGTATGTATGTGTGAAAAATGGAGTTGTTCTAAACCTTACCCCAACTGAATAATAAAATTAATGCAAGGGCAAGATGAAGACTTAGATGTGTAAACATGACACCTATTGCTATCATTATAAATAAAGTGATCTCTTTACAAGATTTGGACCTCTTTAATTAGGCGAAGAAGGGCATCATGATTCTGCGGGATTTAGATAGGCAAGCAACTTCAGCAATTGATTTAGTCCATAAAGATCCAGCCCAACAGGAGAAGGTTTCCATTTTGGAGTTGAAGATTCTAGTTTGAGCCAAGCTCCTGATAGGGAATTGAATTGCTTTTAGAAAAAAGAAAAACCCTTTTCCTCCCTTTTTCCAACTTATCTCTTCCCCTCCTCTCTATCATTTACCATGTTATTGGAGGGACCAGACAAGTAGCAGAAACACATCTATCCGGGAGTGAGAAAAACACAATGATGACAAAACAACGACACAGATGGATACAAAAAGTAGCAACCCAAAAAAGGAACCAGCTTTCAAAGGGAATTATTTCTTGCAAGAGAGAAGAATGCTAGATATGAACTCAACACAAGAGTTCCAGTAGCCAGGAGTTGAGAGTTTACCCTTTGATTACATGTTTCCTATAATAAGAACCCACTCACTCTCTTTTGGACTTGGGTGTCCTTGTTGGAAAGGATACCTAAGAATCTGGGGACATGTTTTGTCCAATTGTTCTTCCTGTACCACTTTAGTAAATGCCTTTGCTAAAACAGATAATTGATGTCGCTGACTGATGGGAAGAGGAAGCACAAATGTGGGGACACATGAGCAACAATAATAGAAACCAAGCCCTTTAAGTTACCTCTGGAATCCTGAATAGAAGTAACAATTTCTTTCTAGGGACCTGGCCCACAAATACAAATGGAATTTGGGGATAGAGTCATAAAGAGGGTGCTACACAAGAAATATTTGTGTGTGTATGTATATACACATGCACTTATATGTGTATGCGTATATTTATGTCCAATGTGTGTGTGTGTGTGTGTGTGTGTGTGTGTGTGTGTGTGTGTTGGACATGTTCTCTGACTTTATCCATGTAGGAAAATTCTGGTGAGTAAATTCTTTCTTCTGATGTAGATCGCAGTTTGTTCTATAACTTAGAGTCTCATTAAGTGACTTGCCCACAGTCACACAGACATTATATATCTAATAGAACTTTAATCCAAGAGCAATTCTATATTTTCTCTGCCATGATTGCCTCTCTGAATAATACATATTATGTAAAAAATCTAAATAGCCATACTCCAGAATTTACTTGCATTTATTTCATCATTTGGTGGCAGAAGAATAAGTAATGTGCTGTACAAAGTAGAAACAGCCCTTAGGGAGATGACATCATGAAGAATAACTGAATCAGAGTATGTGAGAGAAATTCTAACTGTAAGCAATACAACCTTATAAGCACTGAGGAATTATTTTATAAGATTTACCAGGAAGGGAAAGTTTGCCTGACTTGGAGTAAAGAAGACCAGAATTAAATTCACCTCAGACACTTACTAGGTACATGACCATTGACAGATCATTTAAACTCTCTAAACCTCAGTTTCTTTATCCATTTAATGAGAATAGTTATGGTACCTGCCTCAGAGATTTTATGAGGATCAAAGGAGAAAATGTATATAAAAATTTAAAAATATATTTAAGAAATATAAATTATCAGCTATTTTTAAAATTATTGTATGCTAAAAAAATAAGAGGGAAAAATCTTATCAACACCACAAATTCTCCTTAGAATAGTAATCAAGAGAACATTGATTAACACTGAAACATTTGCCTACTTTCTCACCTTGATAAAATCTTAATGAGAAAGATCTACACATATATTAATGGGATTTTCAATCCCTCAATCACATAAGCAAATGTTTATTCAGTGCTAACTATATCAGGCATTGTACTAGGTGTTGGGGATGAGAAATCAAAAGTAAAACATTACGTGCTTTCAGGAAGATGGTATTCTAACGGTAGAGATAAATGTGTGTGTATATCTGTATGTGTGTATATCTAAATTTGTATATATGTATGTATGTAAAAACCTATAGGATTGTAGATTTACAGCTGGAAGGTGCTTTAGAGATCAGGTCTGACATCTTCATTTTACAAATTAGAAAATTGGGGTCTTACCATCAGCATCATTGTCAGCATCATCCTCATCCTGATAGCTATCTAGCCACCTACTATGTGCCAGGCACTATATTATGCACTTTATAAATATTATCTCATATGATCTTTATAACAACCCTGGAAAGTAAGTGCAATTATCCTGATTTTACAGTTGTGGAAACTGAGGCAAACAGATTTAAGTTACTTGTCCTGCATCACACAGCTAGTTAGTATTTAAGGCTGGATCCAAACTCAGGTCTTCCTAAGGTTAAATATGGTGTCCTAATACTATTGTACCATTAATCATTCTCATATAAAGCAGATATAAGGTAACCTTGAATGGAGAAGCATTGATTGCTGTAGGCAGGTAGTGGGGAAAAGGTTAAAAAGGTTTCACACTCAAACTGATGCTTAAAGTGAGCCTTAAATATTTATTATGTTTCATATGACCTTAAATTCCACCAGATCTTTATCCCTATAGCCTCCCAAAGAGTCATTCATTATGAAAATATAAATATAGAAAATAACCAATCATGTCATAATGTCATAATGTCATCATGTCATAATGTCATAAAAAGTATGACATTAATATGCCATGCTCCACAATCATGATTCACCACAATTTCAAAGAAATAGAAGATATGTTTCATTGATCATTACAACTTCATAGATTTCCATTTATTTTCCCCTATTTATGCTCTTTAAGTCATTGTGTATATTGTTTTCAAGGTTCTGATTGCTTCACTTTCCCTGACTCCATATAATTTTTCTGTTTCTCTATATTCATTATATTCATTACTCATTGCTTCTTATAGGAAAACAGTATTTTATTTTATTCACTTACTACAAGATGTTTAGCCATACTAAAGTCAATTGGTATTTATTTTATTTCTAGTTCTTTACTACCACAAAAAATGTTGCTATAAATATTTTTATAATATGTGGCATCATTTTTAAATCATTGGTTCTCCTTGGGGTATATATGCCTACCAGTAGAATCTCTGGGTCAAAGGAAATAAGTGTTTTATTTACTTTCTTTTTATAATTTCAAATTATTTTTTTCAGCGTAATTATAGCAATTCATGTTTCATCAACACTGTATTATTGGATCCTATTATTCCTATATTTGCCATCTTTGTCAATTTAGGTATGAAGTAAGCATGCAAGCTTGTTTGATTCACGTCTCTTAAAATTAGTGAATTGTAGCATTCTTGCATTGGTTGTTAATTTCATATATCTTGTGAACTATATATTCATCCTTCTCCTCCCCAGCCACTTATCTATTGGGAAATGCCTTTTAGTTTTAATATAGTTCAGTTATCTGTCTTTATATTTTGGATTTCAGAAATTTATCAGAAATATTTTCTATGAGTGTTTTTTTTTCTCCAATCATTTTGCTTATGCAAAAGTGTTTTTTTTTTCAATTTCATGCAATTAAAATTATATGTTTAATTTTTTACAACCATTTCTCTTGTTGTTTGAATAAGAATTTGTCCCTTGCCCCTGGCTATTAAATTATCTGTTCTCCTTTAATGATATGATCTTTAATACTCAGGCCATATATTCATTTTGAATTTATTATGACATTATATAATATAGTCATCCTAACCCTAATTTCTACCAGATTCCTTTATAGTTATCCTATTATTCTTGTAAAAGTAGTAGTTCTTTCCTAAGTAATTTATGTTTGGGGGTTTATTGACTACTATCTAGTCCAATTATTTGAAGTTCTTCATAACCTAATTTATTCTACTGATCTACTTTTAAAACAGGCAGAATAGGTTGGATAGGAATAGGAATAGGTTGTATATTGGTATAGGAAATTCCCTCTGTCAAGAATGCAAATCACCACTTTCTCAGCAACTTAAAGTTTAGATTGTTGCCTAAAATAGTAGGATATTAAATGACTTGATCAGGGTTACACAGACAGTATGTATTAAAAAACAGATTTAAACTCTATTCTTCCTGTCTTCAAGGCCTGATCTCTATCCATTACAATACACTGTATCTTTTGTAAAACTAACACTTAAGAGAATTCTTAATTTCAGTGTTGTCTCTCCCCTGTCCATAATGCATTCCTTCATCTTAAAAAAAAATGCTGATTTCCATTCCATCCCCTATTTTTAATGTATCAATAAAACTCTTTTTAGGGGAAAGAGGGAAAGAGGGATAAAAAGAAAGGAAGGAAGGAAGGAAGGAAGAAGGAAGGAGAAGAAAGAAGGAAGAAGGAAAGAAAGAAAGAAGAAAGAAGAAAGAAAGAAAGAAAGAAAGAAAGAAGAAAGAAAGAAAGAAAGAAAGAAAGAAAGAAAGAAAGAAAGAAAGAAAGAAAGAAAGAAAGAAAGAAAGAAAGAAAAAGAAAGAAAGAAAGAAAGAAAGAAGAAGAAGAATAAAGAAAGAAAGAAAGAAAGAAAGAAAGAATGAAAGGAAGGAAGGAAGGAAGGAAGGAAGGAAGGAAGGAAGGAAGGAAGGAAGGAAGGAAGGAAGGAAGAAAGAAAGAAAGAAAGGAAGGAAGGAAGAAGGAAGGAAGGAAGGAAGGAAGAAGAAGAAGGAAACAAAGAAGGAAAGGAAGGAAGGAAGGCAGGAAGAGGGAGAGATAGACACATATATAGGAGTACATGTAAAAATATAAACACATATATACATACAATAAAGATCTCAAAACTCTAATGCAGTATGATCAAAGTTTATAGATATAAACATGCTTTACATATATGCATATAATTTAGCACATGTGTGGGTGCATATATGTACACATATATGTATTTGCCTATGTATATATAAATATATACACAAAAAGTTACTCCATTTAAAATATATGTAAAATAAAGAATATGTATGTATGTATTCCTTATATATATAAGGTATATGTATATATCATATATGAGCAACTCTAGGTTTTTAGATAACATGTGAACAATAAAAATAAAAATTTGTAATACATATATGATAAAATGTAATATATAAAATATATGTGTATAATATATATCATATACATATATAATATAATAGTATATATGATATGCATATTATATATAAAATATCTTCATTACACATATACATTTATTTTCAGTCAGAATAAGTTTTTGTGTATATAAACACATATGTTTTCATTAATGTGTGGATATACATATATGTATATATATGTATTATGTGTGTATGTATCCTGATCATATTACAGTTTTAAAATCCTTTCTTGTTATATGTATATATATACATGTTCACTTTTTTTATATATAGGTGTGCCCACACATGTCTGTCTGTCTATCTATCTATCCGGCAGGGTATATGGGGTGTTCGCAAGAACTAGCACCTCTGGTTTGAGATGGACCAGGTCCTTTTCAGGGCTGCTCATCCACCTTTGTTGTCACTTCATTCTCCCAACTCTCACTTGTGGCTCCAAGAAGCCTGTAGCATGCATAGCAACCACATACTGGTAAACCATCTCTGCAAATGGGCCAAACCAATTTGAGGGTAACCAACAGGTCTCAGATCTGATGGTGAGATAGGGGCATGTCTACCTTAAGCATGTGAAGACTTTCCCCAGAGGAATTGACCGATGAGAATAATGTGTTGCAAAGGCCATGAAAGCGGCTTAAGTAGGCATTGTGGAGTGCTTAGAGCTTGGTCAGGCATCAAAGATGCCAAAGTTATCTACTGAATGCCTGGCCATAACCAGTCATACTGAGTTTGTCCTACCACTGGACTTCGATGACTCAGGAAGAGAGAGTGAGATTGATGACTTTGTGTAACTCTGCCTCACTTAAATCCAATTCATGAGTAAGTCACCCGTGATGTCTTTGGTCCTCTTTGAAAATGAAGGACAAACAACAACAAAGTCTATCTGCTTGTCTGTCTGTCTATCTATCTATATCTTTCCTCTAAAAACAGGTTTACTGGTTCACTAAGGGAGCAGGATGGGGAGACCTTAGAAGACTGTGGGGTTTTTTTAAGGACATTATGGATAGGAGAGAGAAAACACTGAAATTAAGGATTCCCTTTTCTATTTATATTAATATTAAAAAGATACAATGTAGTGCAGTGGAGAGAGATCATGCCTTAAAGCCAGAAAAAATTGAGTTTAAGTCCTGTTTCTGATACATACTGTACATACATACATACATTTATATTATATATAATCATTATATACATATGTGCATAGATACCTTTATTACACACATATATTTATTAAAAATTAGAGTAATTTATGTGCATATATATTCATACATATAGCCTTATGCATATACATAGCTATGTGTATGAATATGTGTACACACTCATATATGTATACACACACATACACACACACACTGTTACTCCACTTTTGAGATAAGTTGATAACTCAAGTGCTTCTGTGCCAGATAAACAAGACTGTTCTTTGTACCTTGATCTATTTAGCCCCTCCATTGCCTTTTGCCTCAGTAAGGGCATTAGGAGTGGCGCAGGACAGAAGGTTGTCTAAACCCTGTGCTCAGCAGGGCTGTTGCTGTTTGTCCTTCTTTGTTGAAGAGGACCATGACATCAGGGAGGTAATGCCATGACATGCAAGTGGAATGGATTTAAGTGCGGGAGGGCTTTTAGCCAGGAGTGGAAAAAAACCCAACAATCATCTCCAGTGTCAAGAGTCCTGAGTTCAAATAGATTACTGTATTCATGATACAGGATCTTAACTGGAAGGCTTTTAAAAATAATCATTGCATTTTACCTATGGTGATAAATTCTCTGAGATGAGTTAGAATAATGGTAGATGCTTTTAAAGACTAGGGCCATTTATTTTGCCTTCCAGGGGCCTACTTGCAGTAGACAAAACTGATTGAAACCTGACTAATATATGATTCCATTACAGGAAATATAATGACAGAAAACTTGAATTGTCATCTTCATGTCTAGATGGTGTGATGGGCACAAGGAAGTTTATTATGGTCTAACAGGGACATAGCTGAGGTTATGCCATGCTGAAGGTTATTACTCAGTCCTTGGATTAGTTACTTCCCATTTCTGGAATTCAGTTTTCTTATCCATAAAATGGATGCAGGGCAGATTAGATGAATTCTAAGGTCCCTTCTAGCTTTAAATCCAATGATGCTTCCATTGTTAGTGGTGAATTGAATGAAGACAAGGTCTTTGTAAGGTGTGGAATTCCCCTAGCTGGGGAACCCTGTACTTCCCCCTTAAATGTGGGTTGTTCTTTTGATACCAAAGGAGAGGCCAAGTATCTCCAGATTGATTATAGGTAGTAGTTTAATCAATCATTATGAATATTAACAAAATAGGGAGCAATCTTCAGTGTGGGGAGGGGAGCAGAACCCCCAAAGTCTCCATGGTAATTATAGAAAAAGAGACAAAGGGAGGAGCTAGAGAATTCATCACTACTGATGGGGGGATATTTTTGGTTTTCTACTTAGTAATGAACTTGGCCATTAAGTCAAAGTTATGGACAAACATAAAAGTTTGTGTATTGATCATGGACAGTTCACATATGTGTCACAACATTTTTTTTGTGGCTTTTATAAATCATTGCATCTTAAGTTATCATGGTTTCTAAATTATGATTTGATGTCTAAGTTATGATTTTTAACAGATCACTATGTGTGGGCTTCCATCTTTCACAGAATTTAAGATTTTATGGCTTTTAACTTATTCCTGAATTTTATGACTTCTCCTCAGTTGAGACCCCAGTCTTTCAATGGGAAATGCTATTTAAGGAAGTCTCTCAAAGACATTCAGAGAATGAATTAGATACTGGGCCTAAGGAAATATAGACTCAGAAGAGCTCATTGCAATAGGAATCCAGATGTCTGAGGATCAGAATCCAGAGAGATGGAAACAGGGGAACATCCTCATATTCAGTGGAATTTCAGACAATGCCCATGACAAGTTTACATTTCACAATGAGTAGATGACAGTTATTATTTAGGACTCTTCACACCTTTAAACAGTGGGGCTCTAAAAATAGCTTTGGGTAACTTTGCCAAGGACAAGAAGAGAAGGTATTTTTTTGACACCATGTACCTCTCATATATGTGCCCTTCCCCACTCTTCCTTGCCCTCCCTTCACCCTGACATCACTGCTTTCATACTTCCCCTTGATATTGTCATAAAGGAAAAAGACCTGTTAAGTATGATGTCATATAAAGAGTACTGAATTCGGTATCAAAACACTTGCTCTATGTCTATTTTTGTGACTTTGGACAGGTCACTGTCTTTCTGGGTCTCAGTTTTCCTCATCTGTAAACTGATGGACTTGTAAGATGTTCTCTAAGTCCCATTCTTCACATCAAATTGGAAGGTTCTATGCATTTATACTAACGATTTAGTAACTTATAGGGACCATAAGCCATAGAAAAGAGGATTTAGAAAAGAGGGGGAATTTAGGGACTATATAGTCCCACTCATACATTTTACAAATGAGAAGGGCAGAGACTCAGAAAGATTGAGTGATCTTGGGCCTGGGACCATAATCATCACTAGTGAAGTCCTACTTCACTATACTTATCCATCACAAGACAACACTGTATCATACTCTGGACACCCTTCTGCTGTGTCACCTAGGTGTTATAGTTACAGTTGTTCTATTACCACCTTCCGCCTCTGACCTAAGATTAAACTCTTATAATTGCTGAGAATTCACTCTTTGTCATTAATTGTTCAGTCATGTCCAACTCTTTGTGACCCCATTTGGGGTTTTCTTGGCAAAGATACTGGAGTGGTTTTTTTGCCATTCCTTCTCCAACTCATTTTACAGATGAGAAAACTGAGTAACAGAGAGTCAATTGACTTGTTCAGGATCACACAGCTCATAAGTGTCTGAGGTTTAGATTTGAACTCAGAAAGATGAGTCTTCCTGACTCCAGGCACTCTATCCACTGCACCATGTAGTTACCCACTTACCATACACATATCCAATCTTACACCACCTTCTCTCTCCTAAGAGCTCATTTGCAATTTTTTATAATAAAAATGAAAAAAGATGAAGAGAAAAGCACATCAAAACAAGCCAACATATTGAAAACGTCTGACTCTATGCAGTGCTTCATGCCTATTTCCTCATCTATGTGAAGAAGTTGTTGTGGTTGTGTTCATCCTTCGTTTTTGAAGAATGCCATGACATCAGAAAAATGATGACATGACTTGCACTTGACTTTGTTTGGAGTGGTGGAAAGCTATGCAGGTCACCAGCCTCACTTCTCCTCCAGAGCCATCTGGATTCAGTGACCAGATATTCATCAGAATGACTGGAGATGGCCCAGGATGCAATGAGAGTAAGGATGATGGGGAGAGTGGGGATAAATCTTTCCTGTTGTTCAACTTCTCTTTACTTCATCTCACATTTCTTCCATCTTTTGCCACTTAATGAAAGTTGGCTTTCTTTAAAAGACAATGCTTAATACCCTTCTCAAGGCTAGCCATTGCTTTTCTTGTACCCTACAACAGGTACGAAAGCTCCCTATTGTCATTTTAAGACACTTCCTTTGCCACTTCATTCCATGATCTCCAGCACCATGTTGCTTTCTTCTATAAATTTCCAGATCACTCTCCATTTTCCCTATTAATTCAATACTTACCACACAATCTTATTTTCTACCACTCCCCCAGACTCCCATTTCCTCATCTTCTTCACACTAAATTTACCTTAGTCAACCAGAGGAGTGGTCATATTTTAGAACCCTACTCCATCCTGATCTCTACCCACTTCCTACCACTGGTTACTGTACTGTTTGCTTCAGGAACCAGATTTCCTAGTTATGACTGTGTGGATATATTTTGACAAACATAGCATCAAAAAGAAGGATTGGAGGTATAGAATATCTCAGAGGTCTCATGTGGGCAGAGTAGATTTTATTTAATTTATTTATTTTTTAATACCTCCTTTAATTATCTGCCTTTGATATCTCTTCCTTGTTTGAATATGCCCCTTGGTTCTGAAGTTCTCTGACAGAATTCCAGACCTTGATGACATTAGTAAAATGTTAAGTGTAAATAAGAACATTTGGAGAACATTTTCAACAATGAATCATTCTATTTTGTTTTGTTTTTTTTAATTTGGCACAACATATCTTCCATGAGATTCAATGTAGTATAATGAAAATAGCTCTTGATTTTGAATCAGGAAGGTTACATGCAGATATCCTGCCTCTGACAGTGACTAGTTGTCTGGTCTACTTTCTGTCAAAGTAACCACCATCCTTCTAATCACCCTGGGTCTCATCCTTAACATTATCCTCAATTCCTCCTTCTCTCTCAATCCATATGTATAATCAGTTGCCAAACCTTAGTACTTCTAATTGTACAACACATTTCATATTCATTCCTTTCTTTTTCACTCACACAGTCACCTGTCTATTTCAGGCTCTCCTCATATCTTTTCTAGACTGTGGTAATAATCTTCTAATAGGTCAGTCCAACTCAAGTCTCTTCTCATTCCAAATCATCCTCCACATAGTTGCCAAGATAATTTTCCTAATGTGCCCCTATGTCATTTCTCTACTGAATAACCTTGAGTGGTTCCTTAATATCTTTAGGACCAAATGTAATATCTTCTGTTTGACATGTAAAGTCCTTCCTAGACTGACCTAGGC
This sequence comes from Notamacropus eugenii, assembly GCF_028372415.1. NCBI lineage: Eukaryota > Metazoa > Chordata > Mammalia > Diprotodontia > Macropodidae > Notamacropus > Notamacropus eugenii. Next base: position 625,792,574 of record NC_092872.1, read on the forward strand.
TGACTTTTTCCAGCTTCATAATATTCACTTTGTTCCCAACATTCTGGGCCACTACAGATCTGGTCTTCTTGTTGTTCTTCCACACTCTGTCTCCTGTCTCCATGGGTCACATTAGTTGAACTTCTAAATCTCTAATGTACTCTCTCCAAACTTCTCTCTCAAGATACATTTAAAATAATGTTGAATTTGTTACCAGAGGTCCTGGGTTTGAATCCTGGCTCTATAACTTAATGCCTGTGTGATAATGGGTGAGTCACTTACCCTCCTTGTGAAATAATACCTCAAATGCAAAATGAGGTGTTTAGGCCAGATGGACCCTGGGATTGCATAAAACTCTAAATCTAAGACCTCTGTATCAGCTTCCCCACTGGGAGCTACCTCTCTCCCAACTTTTACTCATAGTTTGGGTTGCCTTCATAGACGACTGCTACCTCAGTATTCAAAGAGTGACTAAGTATTTTCTGGGTCTATTCTTTTATGACGCTACCTCATGGTCCTATTTCAGTGACTGTACCTTTAATAATCAGCACAATTAGCTTACAAAGACATAATTATTTCAAAGCAAAGGTGATATAGTAAAGCCTGTAGTTACAAAATATTTACCTTCCCATAAACCTGGAGGGCTCACTCTCTCATGAATATACACAGCATGCATGGGGAGAGTAGGCAGAAACTTATTGTATGCTGGTAATGAGACACACATATAGAAAATATATGTGGCCAAAGTAACTCAAGCCTTTAGTACTGGAGGACTTCAGCACCTTTCTCTTCTGGGATCCTCCTATTGTGCACAGCATTCCTACTGGGGAGTTGCTCAGGTAAACACTCTGGGTCTCCATCTCTCAATTACCAGGGTTAGTCTTCTCCTAACATGAGGACTCTAAATTCATAAATGGTTTTCTTCTTCTCCAGGATTTAGCACAGTGCCTGGCACATAGTAGGAGTGCTTTATAGATGTTTGATGACTGACTGGCTGCTGCCAAATGGTCACACTTCTTTACGTTAATTTTTGCCCCTGACTCTCTATGTTTGTGTTTCCTACTAGGAATTATCTCCATTATTTGGCAGAGAGGTGATGGATTCAAGATGCAAAATGAAATAGACATATTAGGTCAATGTGGGGATTTATGGTGTTTGACTATGTATATTAAGGGTTTTGTTTTTCTCCTTTCTTTTTCTGTGGGGCTGAGTTTGTAGGATATAAAGAAAACAGATGTGAACTAAAAACAAGATTCTCTATCTAATGAAGAGGAGGTGAGGAAGACTTTCCACCTCTCCTCACTGGCAGATGTGCAAGGATTATGCTTCCCAAAGCTGTTCCCCTGCCTTGAATAGGTCTATACAGTGCACTCAGTTCAGGGCTTGGCAGGCTTAGCCAGGGGTGGGAAACCTGCAGCCTCGAGGCCATACGTGGCCCTCTGGGTCTTCAAGTATGGCCCTTTGACTTAATCCAAACTTATTTTGTCCAAACAATATTTTGTTCTGTGGAGTTTGGATTCAGTGAAAGGATTGCACTTGAGGACCTAGAGGGCCACAGGTGGGCCTCCAAGCTGCAGGTTCCTCACCCCTGGGATTAGGTTTTTAAAAGTCTCCAAGAGCCTGGCCAGTTTTTGGCAAGCCAATATCAACCACCCTTTCCTTTGCAATCAGAGAAATTTTCTTCTTACATTGTAAAGGGATGATGGCATGTAGATGAATCTTTGCCATTTATTAACATATTACCACCTCATTATCTTGGTTATCTTTCCCTTGTTTCTATGATAATATGGGAGTGGGAGGAACAGGAAGGACCCAATTTCCCCTAATTCTCTACAAATGATCTTTGATCCTATATTCTCAGATCCTTCAAACATAAATCAAAATACCTCTTGTATGAAGCTTTTCCTGAACTCTCAGTGTAGAAAACTCAGGATCAGCAGAAGAGTTGATTTGTAAAGCAATTTTTAAAAAAAAGTTCTCTTCCATCTTCAGCAACCTCTACCTGAACCTAGTTATGGAGTTCCCTTATTTGTTCTTATATGTTGTATAACATCCTAGAGCTAAGTCACCAGTTTAAACCTATAGCATCAGGTACAATTGCTGAGTTCATACCTAGTCATAAAACTCAATTTCATCTAAAAAGTACTGGTCTGGCCTAGGTCAGAGAGACTTGTATTTATTTTTTTTTGATACTTGTTCTCATCTCTTGTAAGTTAGAAATACAGGTGTAAGCACTAATCTGATACTACTCTAATTGACCTGGAAGTTTCAGCTTGCTCCATTTTTTTAACCTGGACTAGTTTGTCCTTCTTTAAATAACTTTGTGTCCCCCATCCCCATCCCCTGGTCCCCCTTGCCTAACACCAAACAGTGGCATCATCATAGACCTTATCATCATAGACCATTACAGCTCAGAACACTTGCACTCAAGAGATCTGCCAACCTCAGACTCTGTGACAGCTAAGATTATAAACATTTTTCACTCTACTCAAGCTTCAGTATCCAAAAATAGAGCTTCCCTAACAGACAGCAAATTATAGAAGGATATTATTGTGATCACCCTCTGCTGTTAGAAGGGTAAATTCTGCCTCACTCACTTATCTTTTCTATTGTTTCAAAAAAGATTTTACTACTACAATGTGACTTTTAATTCCATGGCATTCCCCAAAGTCCCAACTTAGAATCTCCATAGTAAAAATCCAAATGTCAGTTTCCTCTCCCTCCCCTCAAAAAATTACCATGTATTTATTCTGTTTACTTTTTATTTTGTTTATGATACAGGATATGAAGTCCTTTAGGATAGTAATTATTTAATTTTTGTCTTTATACTCCTAACATCTAGTTCAATACCTGGTATGCATTAGGAGCATAAAAAACAAAATGTTTGTTGATTGATTGATTGACTGATTGATTGATTGGTTGGTTGCTCACCACTCTCCACTGAGGTTTCCTTTTTCAGTCAAATAAAAAATACATTCATTTCAAGCAAAAAAACAGTTAAACAGCATGTCAAGATAAGTGACATATATCTAGCAGAACACTCTTTCATTGGTTAACAACCGCCAATGGAGGAAAAGGCTACATTCATTTATGTGATGTAATATAATGCATTCTATATTCAGTTGTGAATAGAGAAGTCACATGGAAAGGCACACATAGCAGATAGATATCCAGGAAACATGAGAAAAGTAGCACGTAGACAAAGAACATATGACTGGGCCAAATCCCATCTTCACAAATGGCCAGATGAAATCATTGCAAAGCAGCCAAAATACTCCAGTGGTAACATCTAACTAACTGATTTCTCCATTAAACTTGAGTTTTCTTCTATTTTGGTCTCCTTGTCTTGGTGCTCTCTGCTATTTGTCTTTATTGCTGTGTTATCTATTAATGATCTTAACTGTTGCTGCTATGTCTCTTTTCTAACATCTACTGTTCTTGTTTTACCATGTGGCCCTATTCCCCATAGATGGAGGGGTTAGCTTGCTTTTTAACTTGATAGACACAGAAACCATTGTTAGTTCTTTCATGATGCAAACCCCAGTCAGCCACAAATGTCTTTCTTTCTTATTTGGGTATAGCTCCCTGAAAGGGATGTGATTTACTTTGAAGTTACAAAATTGCTTTTTCTACTGTAAATTCCCTGGTTCTTCAAAGCTCAGATCCAGTATGAATTTCAACATGAAGGCTTTCCTGATTTCCCTAGCTAAGAGACTTCCTCACCTGCTTTCTCTGCAACCCTACTGCATAATCATTTTGTATAAACACACATATGCCTACATATACAGATATAGATATAGATAGAGTCTCCAACAGTTGTTGCAAATTTCATTCAGGGAAGGACAATTTCATTTTGATCTTTGTAATCTCAAAATCTAGGATAAAACAAAGCACATGATAGACATATTTAATCATTGCTTGTTTATTTATGTATCATTGATCTGTGTTACTTCAAAATATCTTGAACACTCTATCACATCTATAAAGGAGGTGAGTAGAACTGAGTTTAACAAATAGTGGTCTTTTCTACTGCCTACAATTCTGCTGGTTGCCATGCAAATCAATTTGGGGCAATATTAAATGGTCCAGGCAGAAGTCAAGAGTTTGGCCACCTTAGCTCGTTTCTTCATTCTACATGGATGTATTTGTTATGCAATAATGACAGCAACAAAATTGCTCATTTCCCTACAATTATTTGCTGATTAATGAAACATTACTGGTAATTTTCCATCATTGTCTTCTAGAACATTTTGCAAGTGCAGTTGTACTCTAAACATCATCTTTGACTACCATGTTTCCCTTCTTGGCAAAGAGTTGAATTTGCTGACTGAGGCAGCTTCTGTGCATTTTGAGCCTCTACATTGTGGAAGGTGCTTTGCTACAATTACTTGTCTCTAAGAAATGGTAATGGAGTCAACTCTTTTCCTTTTGTACATTTCCTATACATTTAGTAATAGAAGGATGCAGCTGCTTTGATTGAGCAGTATATTCCTCTCATATAAAAAGGTGTTCAATAAATGCTTGTTAATTAAGCCAATTCTTTTGCTCAACTGCTTCGTTTCCTCTGTAGCACTTGGATTATTTAACAGTCTGTTGTGGAAACACCTAAGTTAATCAGGACAGAGAGTTGTCTGTTGTGTTAAAGGTAGTTCCTTTTAATTTTTTCTTGCATTTCTGATTTATAGTTCCATTATATTTTAAATGACTTCTTTTTCCCACTAATGCTATAAGTCCAAACTTGTGTTGGTTCTATATCCTGACATATGCCACATCACTGATTCAACCAGGCATGAACTTTCCATGGGTGGAAACAGCCATCTATGCATCACATATGCTATAATCAGACTTAATACATCGACTAATCCCTTACTAGAAGATGTAGGTTGAGAATAATTATCATTTTAATTGCATCTGTAAACCTTCCTCAGTGCTTGGAGAGATGGAAGTGGAAAATGATGAAAAGCCTCAAAGCAGAGAGCCTCATGTTATTAACCTTTAGTTGCATGCTGCTTTTTCATCTTCACGTATCAAGATTTCTAAATGTGTAGGCATTTATGTTTGATTTAGCAGTTTTTCCTTCAAATTTAGAACAAATAATACATCCCAGGAGAATGTAGATTCTTTGAGGGCAGGGTGGCCCTAAAAGGTACCTTTTATTTCTGTCTACATATTCCTAGCTTAGCTTAATACTTTATATATAGTAGGTGGATTGTTTTTATAATGACAGAAATGATTTTTTTCACTTAATAGTATTTAATTTTTTCCAATTACATGTAAAGATAATATTCAATATTCACTTTTGTAAGATTTTGAGTTCCAAATTTTTTTCCCTCTCTCCCTTTTCACCCCTCTCTCCAATACAGCAAGCAATCTGATATAGGTTATATATGTACAGTTATATGAAACATATTTCCACTTTAGTCATGTGGTGAAAGAAGAATCAAAATAAAAGGGGAAAACCATGAGAAAGAAAAAAAACAAAAAACAGCAACAAAAGTGAAAATAATTTGCTTGGATCTCCATTAAAACTCCATAATTCTTCCTCTGGATATGGATTGCACTTTCCATCATGAGTCTTTTGGAATTGTCTTGGATCATTGTATTACTGAGAAGAGTCAAGTTTATCATAGTTCATCATTGCACTATGTTGCTCTTACTGTGTTCATTGTTCTCCTGGTTCTGCTCATTTCACTCAGCATCAATTAATTTAAGTCTTTCAAGGATTTTCTGAAATCTGCCTGTCTGTCACTTCTTATGGAACAATAATATTTCATTACATTCAAATACCACAACTTGTTCAGTCATTCCCCAGTTGATGGGCATTCCCTCATTTTCCAATTCTTTGCCACCACCAAAAGAGAAGCTGTAAATATTTTTCATATAGGTCCTTTTCCTTTTTTTAATGATATTTTTGGGATACAGACCTAGTAGTAGTATTGCTGGATCAAAGAGTATGCACAGTTAGATTGCCCTTTGAGCATAGTTCCCAATAGATCTCCAGAATGGCCAGATCAGTTCACAATTCCACCAACAATACAATAGTGTACCAATTTTCCCACATCTTTTCCAACCCTCATCATTTTCCTTTTCTGTCATATTAGTCAGTCTGATAGGTATGAGGTAATACCTCTGAATTGTTTTAATTTGCATTTCTCAAGGAGGTGGAGCTAAGATGGTGGAGTGAGAACAACTGTTCACCTAAGCTCTTGGACAAACTCCTTCTGACCAAATTTTGGAGGGGCAGAAACCAATAGGAGACAGACCGTGTCAGATTCGAAGTCCAAGACAGACTGGAAGGTCAATGGGAAGGCTCTGTTCTGGGGTCAGGGGGGGAAAGGGGTCAGGTCCCCTCCACAGCAGGGCCAGAAAGGAAAGCCCTAGGGTGGTCTGAGGTGGTGGCAGCACTGGGGAATCTCGAGCAAAACACCCCAGGGTGGGAGTCCAGCAGAACCAAGAGTGAGAGCTGTGGAAACCCACATATCTGTAGCAGCTGCTCCTGAGACTATCAGTCCACAGATTAAATGTCTGTAAGTCACCTACTTGAACTCCCAGGAGCCAAAATGGCAGAGTGATCCATAAATGCTCTCTCCTCCTCCCCTTGTTGATCTTGAAAGAACCATAAAACATTTCCCCAGAAAAATCGTGGATTAGTGGGATCAGCAGAAAGAGTAAACAGTCTCATAGCACCTGAAGCTAGGAAAATCACTAAGTAGTATTCCTCTGACTGTGGTGGAGGATGGGAGGCTGTCCCAGACAGCCCCACCTCAGTAAGCCAGGAGGAGATTGGGAGCTCCAGGGGGGTGGAGCCTCACAACCAGCAACACCAGGAACCCAGGCATACCTCAGCATTTCAGGGGAAACAGGAAGACAACAGGGATCACCAACCACTGAGCTTATCATTGCTCTAGCTCAGCTGAAGAGATCTGTGACCAGACCACCTCTCCCCCACACTTAACAAGCTAGTTCCAGGGCTAATCCAGGGAAACACAAAACAAAAAAAACAAAATAAGAAAAGAAATCACCTGGCCTCTGCTTTCTCATACCAGCCAGCTCAGCACCAACTTCTTTAGCCTCTAGATGAAAGAACCAGAGGCCACAATACACAAAACATCGTTATCATGAGTAAGAAGCAAAGCAGGAAGGAAAAGATCATAATTTGCATTTCTCTATTCAATAATAATTTAGAGCATTTTTTAGTATTATTATGATAGCTTTAATCACTTCATCTGAAAAAAATGTCTGTTCATATCCTTTGACCATTATAAATTAGAGAATGATTTGTGTTTTTATAAATTTGACTCAGTTCTTTGTATATTTGAGAAATGAGGCCTGCATCAGAAACACTGTCTGTAAAATGTGTCCCATCTTTCTGCTTTCCTTCTAATTTTGGTTGCATTACTTTTGTTTATGCTAAAACTTTTTAATTTGATAGGATCAAAATTATTCATTTTTCATTTCATAATGTTCTCTAGCTTTTCTTTGGTCATAAATTCTCCCTTACTCCGTAGATCTGACAGGTAAACTATTCCTTGCTTTCTTAATTTGCTTTGGATATCACCTTTTATGTCTAAATCATGTATCCATTTCAACCTTATCTTGGTATAGAATGTGAGATGCTAGTCTATGGCTAGTTTCTGCCATACTATTTTCCAGTTTTCCCAGCAGTTTTTGTCAAAAAGTGCATTCTTATCCCAGATGCTGGAGTCTTTGGTTTTATCAAACAGTAGATTACTATCTTGATTAACTACCATGTCTTCTGTACCTAACCTATTCCACTGATCTACCACTCTATTTCTTAACCAGTACTAAATAGTTTTGATGATTTCCACTTTATAATATAGTTTTTGATCTGGTGTGGTTAGGCCGCCTTTCTTTGTATAACTTTTGCAATAATTCCCTTGATAATTTTGACCTTTTATTCTTCCAGATGAATTTTGTTATTTTTCTAGCTCTGTAAAATACTTTTTGGTAATTTTATTGGTATGGCACTGGATAAGTAAATTGATTTAGGTAGAATTGCTATTTTTATTATATTAGCTAGACCTACCCATGAGCAATTGATATTTTTCCAAGTGTTTAGATCTGATTTTATTTGTGTGAAAAATCTTATGTTCTTATAGTTCCTGGGCTTGTCTTGGCAAGTAGCCTCCTAAACATTTTAAATTGTCAACAATTATTTTAAATAGAATTTCTCTTTCTATCTCTTGTTTCTTGTTGCTGATATATAGAAATGCTGATGATTTATGTGGCCTTATTTTATATTCTGCTACTTTACTAAAGTTATTGTTTCCAGCAGATTTTTAGTTGATTCTCCAGGATTCTCTAGGATACCATCATATCATCTGCAAAGATTTGCAGTTTTGTTTCCTCATTGCCTATTCTAATTCCTTCAGTTTCTTTTTCTTCTCTTATTGGTAAAGCTAACATTTCTAGTACAATACTGAATAACAGTGGTGATAATGGGCATCCTTGTTTCACCCTGGATCTTACTGGGAATAATTCTATCTCCATTATATGTAATGCTTGTTGATGGTTTTAGATAGATATTGCTTATCATTTTAAGAGAAATGATTATTAAATAACAAATTATTGGGGACATCCCTTACTTTTCCCCGAGATTAACCCCACTTAGATTATCTTATCTAGATGGAGTTGTTGTACCACCCAAGTAGAAAACCTTGTAAAGAATTTAATCTAAGGTGAATTCTGTCTTATTATGTTCCATGCAGGCAGGTTTTTGTCAGGAGGGCAGATCCTTTGTCTAAATTGCAAAAATCTGGGAATGATTTGGAAGTAGATGAGATGAGCAAAGGCATATCCCCCAACCCCTCATTAGAATAGGTCTGTCTCTCATTATAATATTCATTCTTTCTCATTACTTGTTAATCAATCAGAATTGATTGCCACCCTCAGGAACACCTCTTATTCCAAAGGCATATAAGCATTGCGTGTATTCCATGAGGTTCTTTGGCATTTGAGAGTGTCACTGACCCCTTCTATTAATTTTATGTTAGCATGATTTATAAAATGATTAATTATCCAGAAGCTATGTCTCTCCAACTTCTTATAGGTCACAGTAGAATTCATTTCTATTAATTCAATAAACACTTATTAAACACTTGATTTTAAGAGGGGAAGAGGAGGTTCTACAAGCACAAGGATTTTTTTTTTTAATGACTTATTTTCTCCCAAGAAAATTACATTTTTATGAAGGAGAGGGAAATAATGCATATTCTGATAATTATAATACAAAGTGGAGATCTCTACAAAGCACCTCAGGGAAATTTTAGGAAGGAGGCAGTACTTTTATCTAGGGGCCTCATGGAAAGTTTCAAAGAATGTGAGTCACATATGAAAATAATTTTGACATACATACTACCAAGGAGTGAATGCACACTACACATGGGGGATAATCTATAGGAATAAATGACTTGTGGGAATGCTATATTGCATTTGGTGAATAGCTACAAGTCTAGTTGGCATGGAAAAATATGAAATAAAAGGTGTAAATGTACATTACAGACAATTTACCAGCTAGGTGGTACAATGACTAGAGATTTGGACCTGGAGTCAGGAAGATAGTTCAAATGTGTTCTCAGACACTTACTAGTGAAGTGACCTTGGGCAAGTTATTTAACTTCTATCTCGCTGAGTTTCCTCATCTATAAAACAAGGATAATAACAACCTCTCTCTCCCTTGGGGATTGTTGTAAGGATCCAATGAGATAATGCTTCTAAAAGAGCTTGGCAAACCTTAAAGTACTATATAACTCCTGACTGTTGTTAGCATCATTTTGTTATTATGGTTTTATTATATTATTTACTATTATTTTTTATTTATTATTTTTATTCCCAGGCTAAGGAATCTATATGTAGGCAATAATAGGATGCCACTTTTGACTTCAATTAATTAATTCAATAAGTGTTAATTCATGATGTGATTATATGTTCAATCCGGATAAGCTAGAACAATAAATAAAACCTGGTCCCTAACCTTCAAATCTAGTGGGGAGTGGAGAGTGATGTTATATATTATATAAATATACACAGGACTGGGCTTGTGATTTGATTAACATAGGGGAACTCTCAGGTAAAGAAACTCTCAGTGCAAGTCACTACATTTTCTCTCCTTAAAATTTTAGAGAGTTGGAAGTACAAATAATTGCCCAGGGTCACTCCTCCAGTATGTAGACATAACCTCAAGTTTTGTGGCCTTGAGGTCAGTTCTCTCTTCACTACGGCTTCCTGCCTCTCCAAGCAAATACAGTAAATGAAATGAATATAATAAGTGTATGAAGAATTAAAATTGTCATGAGAACATATAATGATGAAGATTCTGAGAAATGTTGTTATGCTGGAGGTAGCATGTTCTCCTAATACTTTGTGTAATGCATGTACTTAATGGTATTTTCTTTTATATTGCGTTTATTATTATACTTAGCCACAGTACTAGATTGTAACTTTTTTGAGGGCAGGAATAATGTTAGATATATCTTTGTATCTTTGTCCAGCACTCAGAATGGATATAGAATGAATATGAAATAAGATTTTCCAGGTTTAGGGAATGATATAATTAAAGACTCAAAATCAGAAAAGCTTATTACGTGTTTAGAGAATGGTTAGTAGGCTGAATATAGAAGACAGAATGGAGATCAGTGTGAAATATGACAGAACAGTTGTTTGGAGTGCAACTGTAAAGATATGTTCTTGAATGCCAAAATAAAGATTTGATTTAACAATCAAATGACAATGGGATTTCTCCAAGGCTTCTGAATAGTAGTAACAAGATGGAATAATTTGATCAGACCTATGTATTAAGGAGATTAATTTGGGAGAGATCTTTGTAGATATCCTAGCTTCCCAGATCTTTAGCCATCTTAACTCCCTTTATCCTCTATCTTCATTCCATCTTAACCAATCATAAGAGTGGTCATTTCTTTGATCTCACCATCACCCATAAATGGTTCACCATGATCCTAAACTCTGAAATTCACATTAATCACAGTCTTATCAAGCATGTTTTCCTCTAAGATGTTCCTCTTAAATCCAATATTTATTGAAACCATGATATTCATCCCTCCCTTATCTCTCAGTCCGCTACTCTTTATCTAGCTTCTCGTTCCTTCTTTCATAGTCTTGAGCCCATAGTTAACCAGTTCAAAATACTGTCCTCCAACCTTGAATCCCTTACCTCTTCACATTGCTGATGATGCTTCCCCCAGCTAATTTTTATCCCTGGATCAACTCTACCATCTGACTACTCTTCTAATGCTGATGACTGCCACCTAAGGAAGTGGCATAATCATGAGGACTAGATCTACTACAAATGAATGTTATCTGAACTTAGCTGGTGCTTTCTTGACCCAAAGTAATTTTTAAATTCTCCCTAAATAACCTGTGTTTTATGTTAAGCTCTAGTGCCTGGGAAAATGGACAGAACAATTCTCATAAACAATCCTGTGACTTGTTTCCCCCACCAACAAAAATACTGAAATATTAGTGTCAGACTCCTTCTGCTTTCCTAAGAAGTGTTCTCAGCTCTGTTACAAGTGTGTTCATCCTTCGTTGCTAAAGCAGACCATGCCATCAGGAAAATAATGACATGACTTGCACTTGACTTTGTTTTGAGTGAGGGAAGGCTGTGCAGGTCACCAGCCTCACTTCTCCTGCAGAGCCATCTGAATCCAGTGACCAGAGATTCATCAGGATGACTGAAGATGACCCAGGATGAGGCAATTGGGGTTAAATGACTTGCCCAAAGTCACACAGCTAGTGAGTGTCAAGTGTCTGAGGTAAGATTTGAACTCAGGTCCTCCTGACTCCTGCTCTATCCACTGCACCACTTAGCTACCCCGTACTGTTACAAGTATTCATACTATCAACAAATAAACACAGTTTTTATTTAACCTGACAAAAGGACAAAAAACTTTCATACCTAAGTCTATGGATAGTCAAGAGAAAGCTCCTCCTGACTGTAACTTATGTAGTTCTTTGAGCTTATAATTGAAGGACTTTTATTTTTAAGGACTCAGAAATCAGAAGCTGAATGCTTACGCCATCTATAATGCATCTTCTGGCTGTGTGACTTCTTCTGACATCTTGGGATGAAGCACTGGTATGGATAATAGACTGTCAGTTCAGCTTACCCTACAGGGGCTTAATCACAAACTATATTTGCAATATATGCTGTACAGAATATAGGTATTTAAGTCACCAAATATTTCTTGAGAATTTGAGATTATGGATAAATATCTCCCAAATCATCCCAATCGACATGCTTTCAGAGAGTTTTGAAGGGAATTGTCCTTGAATATACAGAATCTAACCTAAAAAAGAAGACAGTAAACTAAACTAATTGCAAAAATGCAGTCCCATCAAGTTCAAATAATCCTGTATACATCTTGGTTGTACATACAGTAGCTGTTTGAATGTTGGCATCCTTACTAGACTGTGAGTTCCTTAGAGGACAGGGACTGTGTTTTGCCTTTCTTTGCATCTCCAATGCCTGGCACTTAATAGGGCTTAATAAATGTTTTGGTGAATTGACTTGGATGCACTTTGATAGGATCCTGAACTTTGATTGGTCATATCCACTAGCTGACTTCTGAAGGTCAGTCCAGATAATAGGGGAAAAGAGGAATGACATATATAAAAGACACAAGGAACTGGAGATTGGGAAGCCCAAAACTCGGCAGAATCAGATTAGAATATAATTAGAAAATGTTTAAAACAATAAATAAAAATGCAATACAACATGGATAATGTTAACTTGTAGTGTTCTGAGTCAATATGGGACCTACAGGGATTCATTTCCACTGAACTTGATACCGTTAATGTAGAAGATCCAGATTTAAGTTCCTACTCTAAATCACTGAAATTCTCAAAGACTCAATTATCTCATCTATAAATGCTCCATTACTTGGAGCTTTGATAACTGAGTTTCTCTTAGTTCTTCCGTCCAACGATGAAGATTTTCTGTAATTTCATATATATAGTTTTTGAGAATTTGGTAAACAAAGTAAAATAACAACATCAGACATTATGCAATTGTCCATTTCTTAATGACCCTCTGCACATTTAGCCAGGGGAGAATAAAAATAGAGTCGCTTATTAGGCTTATATTTGAAATCTTTCCAGTTTGTAAACTTTCAAGGACCTGAGCTCCACTACTAGCCTCCAAGACCCCAGATTCCTCTTTATTCCACAATCAGACATCAGAGCTGAACTTTAGTGGAGTCCTTTGGAAACGAAGATCATGATATTGATTTATTATTATTTTATATATATTTATTAATCTTAATTCCTACTTCTTAAAGTTTATTTTTAATTTTATGGAGTCATGAGTTAGTTCATCGGTGTTCTCACTCTGTTTTCTCAACTCTTAAATGAAGATTTTAGCTAGATAACCACTAAAATCGCTTCAAATTTTAACTCTATTACTTTGTAACTCCGTGGTGTTATTGCGACAAAAGAACTTTGTGAAATGTAAGAACTAAAAGTAAATATGAACACAATTCCAGAGATAAGAAAATGTAAACAGCTGTCATGTGTTTGCTCTGAAGTATTTTTTTTTTCCCTTCAGGGTTTTCTATGGTGGAGAGGGGGAGTTAAGGGGAGGGAAACAGGGCCTCCAACACTTCCCGGTACATCCTGAACCAAATTAAAATGTAATTAGGAAATAGGTAAAAAATAAATAAAAATACAATAAAACATAGATGACAATATGTTTTAAAGTTATCAATTTGCTGCCCCCAGGCAGTGATGCTTATGTATGGAATAGTCACCTCCATTCCTATTTTAAATTGAAACCACTGAGGTAAAGGATGTCATCATGGGAAACTATAATTGGAAAAGAAGTTGGGATTATGAACGTTGAAAGTGATGGATGAGTAGCCAGCCCATGTGCTCCATTGGTCCTTATGTAAATTTATCCAACCTCAGCTTATTTTATAAATAAGGAAACTGAGACCCAAAGGGGCTAAGAGATTGCCAAAAGTCACATAGATAATAAACATCAGTGTTATTACGTGAATTCAGGTGTTCTGATACCAGTCCTTCTACTGCACCAAGTTTCCTCCCTGTATATCCTTGCAATGTCATGAGAAAATAAGACCCCAAGCGCATTGAGTGAATACCCCATGGTGTTCACTGTGAGAGGTCAAGGGAAATGGGAAGGTGGAGGGAATAAGCATTTATATAGTACCTATCATATGCCAGGCATATGTGTATTTTACAGTTATTTCATTTGATCCTCTCAATATCCTTGGAAGTAAATGCTACTTTTTGTCTTATATTATAGTTAAGGAAACTGAGGCCAACAAAGGTTAACTAATATAACTGGGATTACACAGCTAATCAGTGTGTGAGACTGGGTTTGAACTCAGGTTTTCCTGACTCCAGGCCCAGTGATCTATCCACTGTGTACCATCAGGCACCATCTGGGCAAACAGTCCCTGTCTGACATCCTCATATGTAGCGGTAACATCCACTTTGAGGACATCAAAGATCCCCAGTATGTTCATCTTCCTCTCATAGATTCTCTTTGTTTCCATCTCTATTTTTGAGGAGGTTTTGCCTTCACTTCGGGATATCTACAGGTACCCCAGACAGTCATTGAAAGGGGCACTGAAGGCCCAGAGCTGGTGTTTTAGTGGCGCCAGAGAACAGGAGTTAATTGATTGCTGTTGAGCTAAGAGACACAATGAGTGAATAGATAAAATTGAATCCTAAATTAATTCTCATCCTTTTCTATACAAATGAACAGATTGCAGTTTGGGACCATGTTATATTTCATTCTTGTATCTGCAATGCCTAGCACAATTCCATGATAAATATAGTCACTAATAAATATTTATTTGACCTTGCAGGGATATGGGAGACAAACAAGATAGTTCCATAAATCCAGAGGAATGTAGAAAAGGAGAAGTGAAACTCATCATTGTGAGAGTAAAAGAGACTTTACAGGGCCATTGAAGAGCGGTGGCTGGGCATGACTGGGGCTCAGTACAACCGTACTCCATTAAGGTGGCTGGAACTTTCATCCACCAAAGCAGATGTTAGAGTGGTGAGCAGAATAGGGGGCAGTCTGATTACTAGTGAACTTTCTCCTAACCTAGAATTCTTGTGGATGATAAAAATGCCTCTTTTCTTCTCCACCTCTTCCTCCTTCTCCATCTGAGAACATGAATGTATGAGCCAGAGTTTCTCTACTTTTTAAATCTGTTTCCTTGTCTTTTTAATTAATACCAAAGGTAGATGATTTGAGATGAATGCTTGATTTTAACTTTCTGGCTGTGTGACTGAAGAAGACAAAGATAAAACAGGCAGTGAGATACTTATATAGATCAGAGAGAAGAAAAAGACAAAATATCTAAAGTACCAAGTTTCTATACTGGCTGAAAGCTCTAAGCTAAAAGATAGATACTTTAATTGGTATTGATTTATTTTTATGTATATTCAAAAGCAAGTAAAGCTGTATGTATGTATATGTATATACACAATATATTTTGTATAATTTGCATTATATATGTATATGTATATATTTTTTTTCTTTCTTGGGTTAAAGTAAATTAGTGGTCATTGTGGTCTGGGAGAAAGCTGGGTTATTGTGTTGGCTGATACTTCCTCCTTCATTGCTTTCCTATCCAATTCACTTGCAAGTCATGGCATCACCTTCCTGATGTCACGGTTCTCTTGGGGAACAAGGAAAGATAACAACAATCCTTCAATATACATGTGTAGATAAAACTCTGTAAGTGAGCAGTTGAGGGTGGTGCCTTGGGAGTAGGACAAATGGAATGTCAGGACCTGTCCTACAATCTAAAGGCAGAAACCAGAGGAAGAAACGAATGCTTTTGCCTTTAATTTTCTCTTTCACCCTTCAAATCAAGGGAGTAAAATATTGTTTGTCCCAAATCTAAAGCCTAAAATGTGTTCCCAGAATATTTTAGGAAGAAACAAATTAGAGGACCTGGGAGCTGTGCAACTATCAGAATTCTCATACTCTTTAGCATCAATCATCAAATTTTTAACCTCCCAAGTGTAAGTATCTACTCAACTCCCTATTCCCTACTCTCTTCTTTGCCAGAAGTATGAGAAAAATGTGGGAAAAGGTATTTTTCCTTTTTCTGCCTCATACCTTTCTGAAGATGTAGCAGAGGGGAAATGGCATGATGAAGCTAGGATATTTAGATTTATACGTCATTGAAAACAGCTACGGTAGTGATGAGTCTTTTGTCTTATGAGCCCTGTGAAGAAGAAACCTCATTAGGATTGCAAGGTGCCACTCATGGAGTAATCTAAGATGTCAATAAAAGACTCTTTATTCATAAATAACCGATATGCAGTAATTTATGTCTGTACATTTTTCTTCAAAAGTCTGTAGCCATCCAATTTCTGCAAACTCTACATAAAACATCCAAACTGTCCATTTTTTCAATACAATATAACACAGCTGTTGGGCATTACCAAATATATATATATGTATATATATATATATTTATATATATGTACATGTGCTGAAAAAGAAGCCAGTGCAGCCTTTTCTAAGGAGTCCATCCAAGTATTTACTGTACAACATTCAGAATTTACATTGATAGTACAAGGCACAGAAAGTGTGGTATGAAGCCAAGGCCATGCTTTATTCAAACTATCTTCTCCGGCTTGCTTGCTCCTTCAGCTTCATGTCAAACCAAGCGTTCAACCAGCTCTTTGTTGTTTCTCTTTTCTTCTAGCTCTTAACACAATTAAATATTAACAAGGAATACGGTGGGGGAGGGAGATCTGAGTCATTTGTTCAGAAAGTGCCTGCAGACCAACCCTACACCACACCATCACTAAAGGGGAAAAATTCCCTGCCCCCCCCCAAAAAAAAACTGAAACAAACAAAAAAACACCTTCTGAAGTCTATTCAACACAGAAATGGAGAAAAATGAAAAACAATTGGTTTCATTATTTGTATTTGAGTCAGGAGAATAAGATATTATTTCCCTCTGTATTTTCACACATGTATGTATATGTGTGTATGATGAGGCATTTAATAGACCCCTCAAAGAACAATTAAATGCAACTATGAAATATGGACAAGAGGAAGCAAGAGCTTGATTACTTTTTGGAAAGGGCAAGGAAAATTTCTTGGTCAGAAATTTGGTTACCTGGAGTATATTCTCCTTCCATATTGTTCTGTCCCTGAACGCACAGGAGAGCCAATGGCAAGGCCACACAGGGATGACAAGTTGTAAAGATTTCTGTTCTTGAATCTCTAAGAGAAGTCTCAATTCAGGGCTTGGTTATTGTCATATTCTAACATTAGAATTGGTTAGGAAGAGAGAAAAGAAGAATATCGTTTGGAATTATTCTCAGCTTGGTTCTTTTTGCCATGATGAATGTGTCTAGGGGGATGATAGTTTGTTTACAAACTGCCCTCACATTTTTAAATCACAGAGCTGGGGAGACCCATAAGAGGTCATACAGTCAGTTATCTTAGTTTCAGTGAAGTTGGGGAAGACAAGGAGTCTTCAAATATAGAGAGGGTGGTGGCATAGAGAATGCAGGGAATATATCTTTTTTTTTTACTTTGTTTTCCCAGCATTTTTGCTCAGAGAAGATGCTTATTGAATTAGATTGAATTGAATTAAATTTATTCCTCCTTGGAAATCATCAAACTACATGACTTTGGACATATTTCCCATCTCTGGAATGCTATGCTTCCTCCCCACCATTAAAGATGTAGGGTTATGAAGTTAAAACCCAGTCCGTTAAACTCCGCGGAAATGTCCTATTTCCAGTTGTGCTAAAATGTTGTTGTATTGAATCTTACTTGAAATGATGTGATCATTGTCTAAGGGCTTGGAAAACAGAGGTTATAAGGACATTTTTACCCCAGATTTTAACAAGACTTAACATAAAACTGTAGCCATCCGTGAAAAAAAATGGTATTCTTTTCTGTAAGATGCTATCATTATCATTAAATGCTGCATCTTTTAATGACAGTGGCATGGTTCATACTGAACTACTTTTTCTAGATTTCAATTTTATTTATTAAATAGAGAAGGGAAAAAATACTCTTAAAAGTACAGGCCTAACCAGGAAGCGTTCTGCATATGTTTATCTTTGGGTTCAGATGGTGGGTGGGTTCTAAGACATGAAGCTTGATGTTCACTTCCTAGGCCCACCTCATGAGGACATTCCAAATCCATGGTCTTCACAGCAAGAGAAAAAAAAAGGCTAAGCAGCTGCTTAGAAAACTACAATTACTCTATGTGCGTTAAACTTCCTACTTCAGATTACAATACTACACACTAGTGACTAATTGGCAAGGGTTGGTCTTCCATCTTCTTTCCTTTCTTTAATAGAAAAAAAAAATCTCTTTTCCTAGTGTCATTCTATTGGGCTAGATGACCCCGTTGTGGGGATATAAGAAGACCATATGACCATGTGGTGGACCCTTGCCTACCTAGAATCGCTTGCAAAAACACCACATGCTGTTTAATACACCCAAACAGCTTGGTAAACTGCAGCTTTTAAATCATTTGGAAATTAAAAACACACAAAGAAAATGCAAACACATCTAAGATCAGTTAACATTTTCACTTTTGTGACAGTTGACAAAATACACTTTCGTTTGTTCTGGAAATTTCTATAGGGACAAAGCAGTGGAAACGGCGCCCATTCAGCTCTTAGCTAAAGCATTGATTTTCAAATACAGCATTATGGCAACTAACACCAAGGGCTACTATTTTTTTTTAATGCCACTATTGTTAGGACAACTTTTTGCTCTCCCATTTCTATGCTGAAATCTCTAATAAAGACAATGGGAGTTACTAAGAAGACAGAATCCTGCAATGTTATATGAAGAAAATAGAATGAAAGTAAGCCATAAGGTAGGCCAAAGAGGCACATTTCTAGCTCATCCACAGTTCTTTTGAACTTGCTATAGCTAGAACAAAAGCCTCTGGGAGAACTTTTCCTTTACTGCATCCATCAACTATATTATTCAAGACATTTACAGGGGGCAACTTGACCCACTCATAATAGACCAAAAAGAGAAGTGACTAAAATGGGCAAAAAGAACATTGCACTGATATATTTCACAACATTTTCTAACTTCACAGATACCTTTGCTAGAAGTTTGGCATCTGGAGAAAGCTTTCTGAAAGGAAACGAATATGCTATGTATCTCTACTTTTTTTTTTTTTTTTAAGATCATGTCTTTCACAGAGACAAGTTCTTCAGGTCTTCAAGTCCAGAGATTTTAATCCAAAGAAAACCCCTGTTTTAGTGATTTAAGCTTAATAGCCTCTTTCAGAAATTCCTGAAAGAAAATGTATAGGCCACAGCAAGGGGTAACAGCTGCTTTTGGAGATAAAAATAATAATAATAAAAAGTTCCCCCCCACTTTAAAGAGAACAGTGTCAATTCTTTTTCATATCTTACAAAAAGGCCAATAAAATTTTTGTGGGAGTACATCCTAGTTTTATGGGACTTCATGCACCGGTAAATGAAGTTTGCATTTAAATCTACAGAACAAGCTTCCTTTCAGCTTAAAGGATTTTAATGTAAACTAGTCAGACTGCACAAGCAATGCTGTAAAAGCCATAAATTAATTTTATGAAGCTGCAATCTGGCAAAGTAATGAAGTATACCATTTTGGTGACATAATTGTAAGTCATTTTGAAAATACAGCTATTAGTCTTAAATTAATCATAGGACCCAAAATGGCAGGGGGTAAGGTAGGACACATCATGAAATTTTCTGAATAGACCACCAAAAGCTAAAGGGCTCTCTCTCTTTCTCTCTCTGGTTCTCTCTTTTTCTCTGTCTCTGCCTCTCCATCTGCCTCGCCCATACAAAATTCCAGTGCAAAAGATGAACCAGATAGTCTGTCAAAGTAAGGCCTCAGGATGACAAGTGAAATCTCATTCAAGAGAGGCATTTGCTTGGCAAGTCTCAGAGCAATGACAGTCAAACATCAAAGACCACACAGGGGTTTAGGTTGGACTAAGTAGTCCAAGATTCAAATAAAGCTCTGTCTGATCTGCCCCTAAGGCCCATTGCTCTGTACTTCTTGAAAGTTCTCTCATTAGACATCCATTGCCACATTGTCAAATGACTCTAAATGTAGCAAGAATCCAACTTCACCCTTTTCTGTACCTGATATCAGAAGAAGGGAGATTAATATGTAAAGAAGGGGAAGGAGGAAGAATGAGTCAAAGGGTTAGTCTGAATATTTGGTTGATTTTCATACAAGATTTTATTTTCTTTGCCATTGTCTCAAATGGTCAAGTGCATCTTAATTCAACCTCTCAGCCTCAGTTTCCTTATTCATGAAGGAGAGGGTTGGACTTGATGATCTTAAGGAATAGTCTATCTTTTTATCAGATGAGTCTTTGAACTTAAGCCACAGGTGGAAAAAAAGGCCATTGAGTTAATATTCAGCAAATAAAAATGGCCCCATTTTACCTTTAAATGTTCAAAATAAATTTTCATTAGCCTTATTTAAATTTGGGGTCTGTTGTCTTTAAAAATACTGAGATTCATTCAAGATCTGTCTTAATTCACCTCAGTGGATGAAATGCTTAGAAGGCCATTCAGGAGAGAAGAGAAAAATGGTGACTGTCCTACTTTAGGGAAGAAAAAAAGATGGCAGAAGTAGTGGTAATGTCTTTTTTCTCTGAGGAGCCAAAAACAGCTGCTCTGCAAACTCTGTCCCAATCCCTCCTCCCAAATCAGTTCTGAACTTGTTTTGATGATTGACTCTCTCCAGTGCTGCTTCTTCAAGAAACTATTTCAGAGATGTCAAATGACTTATACTCCCATGGATTCTCTCCATTGTTCCCTATAAGGGATAAACATGTTGAACAGACTGTTAAGAAAAGGGCATTCTTCTGATAGAGAGACAGTATTTCAGAAAATAGGCTTGACAGTGTAAGTAGATTTGTCTGTTCTGTACAATAATCCATTCAGTTCCTGAGAAAAGTCATATGCTGCTGAATTTTACGTAGCAAAGCCAATGCAGAAGTCAATATGCACCAGCCTGTGTTAGATATGGCATCATAAATTCCATGCCTTTAGACCATTTCCCTTGTGGTGCTATTTTTGTATTTTTTTTCAAAAGGGTTCTAAAAAAGATGGGTTACACATTTTAATAATTGTTCAGGAAGCTCGTTCTTTGGATAAACTAACACATCTATACAGTTAGCTATTTTCATCTCTTTGGATAATGTAAAATTTCTCCTTTCCACCTGTTGCTGGTATAACCCAAGTCCTTTAGGAAGAGTTAGGGTCTGCTTATCCAGCCTGTGGCTTTTCCAAGCCCCTGCCTCCTTCTCCCCACTTCTGTTGTTATGTCTAAGAAGAATGTTACTCTTTGAGGTAATGTTTCCTCATAAACATAGCTAGGGAGTAGAGGTCAACCTAAAGAGAATCCATTTGACTGTTTCCATGAAGTTTTGTTCAAAAAGGTTTCATGGGAAAGGAGGTTAAAATAAAGTTCTTGAATTTCTTGTAGATTTCAAAACTTTCAGGGTTCCAAAATCCATTATTTCCCCCATATGACTGAAAATTAGGTATACCACAACGGTGTTGCCAGAAAGAATTAAACTTGTGGGAATGGAGGGCATTGTAATAGCTTGTGTTATAGGATGTCCCCTTTGAGGATCAGGGATATTTCATCTTTATCTTTGTATTCACAGTGCCTAGTATTAAGTAGGCATTTAATAAATACTTCTTTATTTAAATGGAATATATATTAAATACTATCCAAAGTGAATGGTTCTGGTGATTCTTTAAAAAACAATTCTGGGGAGAAAGTGGTCCACAACTTTTACTGGCAGGTTCTCAATGATAGAAAAATGCAAGAAGCATTTCAATAAACTTCATCAAAAACCACAGTGAAACTCCATTTTCTTATGGAGGTATTAAGGAGATCTGGTTAACACCTAATATCTTTGAAACCAGGCTCTTTAAGGTCTTCAGTTTATGGAGCTATGTTTTCTGAGAAAGAAACTGACCTGTGACACATGCAAATACACTACCCAGGTGCCTTATAATGGATTTGATTCTACTGCAATTGTGTGGCTCATTTGTGAGTAGAGGTGGTAGGATTGGGGGCCTTCTTCTATATTGTGAGCAACGGTTATCATCCTAAGTCACCGTGCAGAGGTGATTAATTGTGGTCACGGATGCATCTGGAAACAATCCCTCACTATTCTGCATTGAGGGGGAATGGTAGGAGGGAGTAAAGCGAGTCTTGGCTTTTGGAAGTGACTATAGGGTATATTTAACTAATGAATCACCGCTTTCATTCCTCCTAGCAGCACTTGTCTGAGTTAGGGGATGTGGGGTAGGGTGGGAGGCGGTGCTGTTGTAACTTACTTAGATTCTCATTTCTAAATTCTCATTTCCTGCTTGTGGTATGGTTGAAATCACAAAAATGGACTGGCAATATTGTTACTTATAAAGGTCAGTTTTATACTCATTTTCCATATTGCAAATATCAGTTGGTTTAAAAAAAAATTCTGATATTGAAATCAGAATAATTTGGCCCTTGGGGAACATCATGACTTTATGACCTTTTTCCAAACCATACATTTTTTCAGTCTGCTTTGTTGTCACCTGATATGTTCTGACCCATTAAAAATTTCAAAATATGAGCCTGTTTAAAGGCAATTATGTATATGTATGTGTGTGTATGTGTATGTGTATGTGCGTGTGTTTCACTTCACCTATGCAGAATTGGTAGAGTTAAGACAATTTTAATTTAAATGGGACAATGGGGTCTTTTGGATGCAAACTTGGACCTTCCCAACATTAACATGATTTACCAAGACAGACTTTAGTTTCTTCAAGTGATGTCCCTCAGATTATAAATGAAGTTGAGCTTTCCCAAATACCACTGGGCTAAAAGCCATCTCATTCTTCTCTACCTAATAAAAAAAAAGTCACAAAGCTGGCCATCGGTCTGTCCATGAGAGGAGATGGACTAAAGTCCATTTTGCCTGCTGTAGCTGAAGTCGGGCTCTTCAAGCTGAGTTTCAGGAATGTTTGAGAGCTTCGTGTGTGTCCTCCCAATCTCTTCAAGGGCACAGGCCAAGGAATCAAGGTCACCATCATGTTGATGACGAGCTTCCCACAGGTTCAAAATGACAGCAGATGGGCTACTTTGTGTAGCAAAGTAGGATAAATTCCTAGACAGAAAGAGATCAATTAAAGGGATAAACAAAAAAAAAAAAGTGGAAAGAAAACAAGAATAATGTTAGACTAGAGTGAAAAGGACTTCAGAGAATACCATGACTTGACACAAAAGAGATGTAGAATAACACTTATTAAAATTGTGCTCTGCCTCCACGGTTAACATAGTAGATTAAATGGTTGAGAGAGTTCCTATTCTGGTAATCCTAGATTTCTGAAATCACACCATCTTGGATGCCAGAAGCATGAGATGAAGGTAGATATAGTTTCAAAATAAATAAATAACGATGTAGATTTGCATTTTACATGTTAACACCTGGTGCTTGATTTTGAGTTCCAAGCTCTATTGAATTGGCTTTCAAATGTTGCCAGTGACTTCCTTTTCTTTAAAGACCTTTTTCAACCTTGATCTTTTTTAATCTCCATGTGGTATTTTGTGGTGGCCAATCTGAAACATTCTTCTCTCTTGGGCTTCTATGACACTGCCTCTTCCTGGTTCTTGTTCTAGATCTCTGGAAGTATACCCCGAATTTACAAAGACTATAACCAACACTTTCATCTTTTTATTCTAGATTTATTTGGCAAGCTTCTTCACATCTGGAGTTTCAACCAACCCCTCAGCAGTGGTTAATCGAGCCTACAAGACTCATTTTTTGTTCTTAAATGTTTATGGAACATCTTGGATATCTTACTGTCACTTCAAGCTCAGATGTTCAGAGGTAAGTTGGAAAAAACAAGCATTTATTAAGCTCCTGTTATGTGTACACACACACACACACACACACACACACACACACACACACACACACACACACATATATATATGTGTATATGTAAGTGTATATATATATGTATATATATATATATGTATATATATATATATATACATATATATATAAAATCTCATCTGATCCTTATAGCAACCTGTGAGATAGGTGTTATTATTAGTCTCCTCATTTTACACTTGGGGAAACTGAGGCAGAAACAAGTTAAGTGACTTGACCAAGGTCACACAGTTAGCAAGTATCTGGTGACACATCTGAGGTCTTCCTGATTCCTGACCACTCTATTCCCTGAACCATTTTGCTGCCTCTTCCATAGTACAGTGAAAATCTAATTTTCAAAAAACAAAGAACAAGGTAACAACAGCATCTGCAAACTATAGTCTTAGAAGCTTGAGTTTGAGGTGGCCTGGTACAGGCAAAAAATAATTCTGGATTTGGAGTCAGAGTACTGGGGCTCAAATACCAACTCTGACACTTTCTGCCTGTGTGATCCTGGACATGTCATTTGCCTTATCTGGGACTTAGTTTCTTTAATTATATGGGGTTGGACTAGGTGACCTCTAATATCCTTTTCTGCTCTAAAGTCTATGATCCTCTCTCTAGTCTTGGGGGAGGGGCAGGTCAAGAGATCTGAGTTTGGAACCTTCTGTGATATCAATCAAATGGCTCATATTGCACTGATAATATCTATACTACTTATCTTGCAAGGCTATTATAAGGAAAGTGCTTTATAAACTGCGGGACACTGTAGAAATTTGAGTTATTATTATTATTTTCCTGAAGTAAGTTTTCTATTCTCCACCATCCCTTTCTCTCCAAAGCTAGAAACTTTATAATTATCTTTAACCCTTTCTAACCTCTCTCTCTATATGTGTATGTGTATATACACACATACACACACACACACACACATACATGCCCATCTCCTATTATTTCTTCCTTTGGAATTTCTCCCTGCCTCATTCTTTTGACTTCAGTTTAGGTCTTTATTACTACATATCTAGATAACTAATACCTACCTAACTGCTTTTCCTTCCTCTAGTCTCTTCCCTAATATACTGCTTTCTGTTTACCAGTATCAGATGTCTCTTCATTAAATAGTCACAATCTTAATATCAAATCTGCTGCATCTTACTCAAGACTAAACTCCATTTCCTGGCATTCTAGGTCCTTCATTTAGCTGACTTGACCTTAGCTATCTGAACTTTGCTGCAACTGCCTACCAACTTACAACTACTTTTTCACACAAGCAGATCTACTTAGTGTTCCCAGAAAACACCTATTTATGCAGTGATCTTCCATTCCTAGTGTTTTCCCCATCTCTTACTTACTACATTCTACATATATACCCTACTAATGCTTCAAGTTCGATATTAATATGACACAAGTTAGCACTGAATTGTTCTCTGTTTCTTGTACCCTAATTTTGCATACCTCCCTAGTTAGATAGTAAGCCTTACAAGAAGGGGATCACATTAGTTCTTAAGTGCTGTCGACTCTACCTCTTCAGGATTACCTGTATCTATCATGTCCTCTCTAGTCACATGCTGTCAACCTTGCTCAAGCTCTTATCTACTTTCAACTGAGCTACTGATTTGGCTTCCTATCCAGTTGCTTTCCTTTCATCATTTTCTTCTCCAATCTACCTTTCATAAGGCTACCAAAGTAGTCTTCCCAAGCATATTTCTAACCATGTAATTTACCTGCTTGAAAACCATCATTGGTTCCCTATTGAATGTTGAATTGTGTTCCATTCATAATCCTTACCACCTCTCTACCCTATCTCACTTTACACCCTTCTTGACAACAGTATTCAAGTAACCTCTTTCATAAACAAAAAGGATGTGGTAATCAATTGTCCTATAATTCCATTCACCAATCCTGTAGACATCTCAGGCCAGCTCACCCTTCCTTGATTATCATTTGTTTTGTCTTACCCCACTGGAATGTGACCTCATTAAGAACAAGGACTATCTTATTTTTTTCTATTTGTATCACCATCTCTTAGAACAGTTCCTGAAACATCTTAAGCTTTTGAAATAAATTCTTTTGAATTAATTAATTCTTATCACATTCTGTACTTTCTAAATGGTCTTATACTTGTCCTATATACATATATGTGTATGTTCTATATATGCATATGTATGTGTACATACACATAAATCTCTCCCTCTCTCTCCCTCTACCCCACTGAGACTGAATGTGCCTTGAATTCTGGGACTGTGTTTTTTCATCTAGTTATCTATGCTACCTTGCACATGATAAATGTTTAATAAATATTTATTTGAATTAAAATATACTTTTTTTGTCTCCTGAAGCACATATCATATAATATTAGATATATTGGAGTTTAAATAATATATATACTTGAAACATGGATGGGGGTTGATGGACTCTAAATTTGACAAAGATGCAATATAACAACCCCCCCCCCAAGAAAAATGTGATTTTATACCATATTAAGAATATTTTTAAAAGTCCAAAAATAAAAGAAAAGATAGTTTCATTGTCTTCTGTTCTGGTCAAGTCACATGTAGAATACGGTGTTAGAATTACCATATTTCATATTCAGATTACTGGGATGATCAGGAAGATGAAGGCTTTGGAAATGAGAACATATAAAGTTCAGCTAAAGAATCTAGGGATGCTTAACTTGGATAACTAAGACAAAGTAGGGGAAAAGAGAGACAGGAACCCCATCTTCAATTGTTTGAATGGTAGTCATATAGAAGGAAAACCAATATTTCTGCTTGGCCCCAGAGGACAAAACTAAGGGTGGTGTCTTAAGGTGAAATGAATTTTAACTCAAAATAAGAAAGAATTGCCTAATGATTAAAGTGGTATTCAAATGGATGGAGCTGCCCCAGGAAGAAAGTTCCCTGCCACTGCAGATCTCTGAGCGATGACTGGATTTCCCTCATTAATGATGTAGATGAGATTCTTGTTGAAGTGTGGCTTGGATTGGATGACCTTAGGGGTCCTTCCACCTCCAAGATTCTGTAATTTTGTTAATGGAATACAAATTCAACATGAATTATCAGTGTGACATAAGTAGCACAAAAGTGCTTAACTAGTTATGTTACATACATCAGGAGGAGGCTTGTTTTTTGTTATTGTTAAGCTTGTTTGGGAGGTTTGATTTGGTTTGTTTCTAAGCTGGTTCTGTTCCACCAAAGGGAGAAAAAAATGTCACCTCTGGGTCAACTCTGGTTTCCTACTTAGGACTCTCACAACAGAGAAACAAAGATTGGTAGAGGCTAGTAAAGTGTTCCCTTTTTATAACTGGGACGTGTTCACAATATAAAATTAGGTAGAAAGCACTTTCTTATAAACTAGTTTTTAATGGCATTTACTGTTCCTCTATACGATTTGATGATTCACTCCAAAGGCAAACCCAAAGAACAGTGAGAAGGTTACGACATTTTACTCAAAGATCCCAAAAGGCCCTTCAAAGTTGAGTAGCTGACTATAATAAATACCAGAAGCAGTGTTTATACTTTTTGCCTACCTGCATGTGTATCTTTAATAGGGAGGAGAGGGGTCACCCTCCAATGTACTTTTCATCTCTTTCTGAGTTGATTCTACTGTGTTTATTTACTTCTACACTAATAGAAATGTCACTGGGCTACTCGTTTGTGGATTTGAAATGTGCCTCAACTCCCTGATTTAAATGCAGGTTGGGGATGATGCCATTTACGTTTGGTCACCTGAATGTTGCCTGCAAGGCTGTCTTCTGTGCCTCCCATAAGAGCATTTTCAATTCTGTAAGTCACAGAATACCTGGACACCACCATCTCATTCAACAATGCATGTCCAGATGCCAGCAGAATAAGATGCAAAGGAAAAGGAAGGAGGTAAGCTGAGGGAACCTAACCAAGAAGTGTTCAGGCTGTGGCCTAGGGACAACTAAAGATCCCAGAAGGTCCCCCAGGGAGCACCTGAATTCATATGCTCTTCATGTTTTTAATAATAATGGAGATGGAGCTGATCTGGGATTTGTTACAGTGAACTCCTAAGAAAGAAACTCTCTTTTAATGCATATCAGCACTTTCTATGCTCCTCAGTCTTAGTAAGTTATTTAGAGAACTAAGAGGTTAATTAACTTGCCTAGAATTACACAGCTAGTGAACCTTAAAATCAGGTCCTGTGTCTAAGTATTGTGCTAGGTTGCCTCTAATAGCTCATATTTATAAAGTCCTTTGAAGTTTACAAAGTGCTTACCTGACAACTGCCCTGTGAAGTGAGTAAGTAAGAAGGATCTCTTGAAGTAACTGAAACGCATGCAATCCCTCAAACATCTATTTGGCATTGAATACATAGCAGAACGTATGTTAGGTGCTGGTGATATAAAGACAAAAATAAAAGTCTTCTGACCTCAGAGAACTTACGTTGACTTATCTGTCCATGGTCACAATGCTATTAAGTACCAGAGTAGGATGGGAACCCAGACTTTCTAATCACAGACTCTGTGTTCTTTCCTATTACTCCATGATGCTCCCTATACTATACTATACTATATTCTCATATTCCTATGAGTTAGTCCTTTTATTAGGCT
Source organism: Notamacropus eugenii (assembly GCF_028372415.1). Classification (NCBI taxonomy): domain Eukaryota; kingdom Metazoa; phylum Chordata; class Mammalia; order Diprotodontia; family Macropodidae; genus Notamacropus; species Notamacropus eugenii. The sequence continues at coordinate 625,821,083 of NC_092872.1, forward strand.
CTTCCTCAGTGGTATCTCATCAAAAGCAGTGTTAGTCTTCTCATTCATTCTAATGAGGTATTTATATTTGAAATGTCCACTGAAAGATGGTGGTGTGGGAGCCCCATGGAAATGGTCTGAAGTTTAGAAAATATTGAGAACTGCTGTTCTGCAAAGACAATCTCCTCAACCTCAAGTACATATTTCTCCTATAAGCAATCTTACCCTACCAAGCCCTGCCTTTGGATTACTCCCATTATCTGCTTTCTTCATCTCTGTTAAAGTGTTGCTGATTGAAGGTGGAGAAAATCACAAGTGTGCTAACTGGCTCCACAACAAATTTAGATCACACAATCTCAACTAGACCTTCACTGCCACAAGGCAATCCATTTACACCTCCCTAATCGATTCAATATTCTACTCATCCCAGTAGCTTTAAGTGTTCTCACCCTTTCTAAAACTCTTCCAATGACTCTCCCTCCTAGCTCTCTTAGCTAAGAACCTTGACTCATATTTCAGTAAGACAGAGACAAGAGAGAGACACAGACAGACAGATAGACAGACAGACACACACACACACACACAAAGAGAGAGAGAGAGCAAGAGCACTGAGAGAGCTCCAGCTTCTTGCCTCCACCTTATTTCATAATCATTGAAATGCCTTCTGAAACTATCTCCTAACTCTGGTGTCACATGGTGGTCCTTCTTGTCAGCTCAAACTCTTCTACATGCACAAGAGATTACATTTCTATCTTCCCCATTTTTTCATTAATCTTTAATCTCTTCCTGTTTACTGGAGGCTTTCCTGCTGTCTAAAACATGACCATAATTCCTCCCAAAATCCTAATCATTTGATCTGTCCATCCATACTTGTTGTTCAGTTGTTTTGCGGTTGTGCTTGATTCATTGTGACCCTATTTTGGGGTTTTCTTGACAGAGGTGCTAGAGTGGTTTGCATTTTCCTTCCCCACATCATTTTACAGATGAAGAAACTGAACCAAACAGGATTAAGTGGCTTGCCCAGGGTCACACAGCTAGTAAGTATCTGAGGTCAGATTTTAACTCAGGAAGACAAGTATTCTTGACTCTAGGTCCAGCATTCTAACCACTATACCATGTGGCTGCCTGCCTATCCAGACTGTTACATATTACATCTCTTTTCCCTTTCATAGCTAAACTCCTTAGGAATGCTATGTACAATTGGTGCCACCACTTCTATTCCTGTCGCTTTCCTAACTCTCTGTAGTCTGTCTTCTGATCTCATCATTCAACTGAATTCACTCTATCCAAGGTCATCAATGATCAATTGACCAATTCAATGACCCTTTCTCAGTCCTCATTGTTCTTGAACTCTTTATAGCCTTCGACATTGTCAATCACCCTCTGCATCAAGGCTCTCTTTTCCCTAGGTTTTGTGACCAAGCTCTCTCCAAGTTCTCCTAACCTGTCCGACTGCTCCTCATTCTCTTTTTCTGGATATCCAGGTCATATCTGCTAATCTTGTGCTTCCCACAGGGCTCTATCCTAGTCCCTCTTTTCTTCTCCTTCTCTACTATTTCTCTTAGTAATCTCATAGGTTTCCATTGATTCAATTATCATTTTAAGCTGATGACTGTCAAATCTACTTATTCAGCTCTAACCTCTTTGCTGACCTCTAGTCTCTCATTTTCAACTGTCTATTGTACATTATTGAACTCAATATCACATAGACATTTTAAAATCAACATGTCCAAACTTAATTCGTGATCTTTTCCCTAAATTCTCCTCTCTTTCTAATTACCCTATTTCTAGGAGGACATTACCATTCTTTCAACCCCACAGGTTCAAACCTATCTATCATCACTGGAAGGACTTTGTCTCTCACCACTACTCCCTATTCCTCCACATTCAGTTTCTTGGTAAATCCTGCCAATGCCACTTTGTAATATCTCTGGTATATACTTTCTTCTTGTTCAGTCTTATCAGTCATGTCCCACTCTTCCTGATCCCATTTTGGATTTCTTGGCTAAAATACTTGAATGGTTTGTCATTGTCTTTACAGAAGTGGAACTGAGGCAAACAGGGTTACACTGGTAGTAAGTGACTTTCCCAGGGTTACACAGCTAGTAAATGTTTGAGGTCAGATTTGAATTCATAGAGTGAGTCTTCTTGACTCAGGCCTGTCTCTCTATCCACTGCACTACTTAGCTTCCTCACATGCCCTCTTATTTCTTCTCTATCACTGCCACCACCTTGGTGTGGACCCTCATCACCTTATACCTAGACAAATGCAATAATCTGGTTGGTCTCCCTGCCTCATATCTCTCCCCATTCTAATCTATCCTCTCTTTCTTCATCCATCAAAGTGATCTTAAAGCATAGGTCCAACCATAATACCTTCACTATTCAATAAACGCCAGTCATTCCCTATGACCTTCAGAATGAAATATAAAATTCACTGTTAGGCTTTTAAAGCCCTTCACAACCTGAGCCCTTTCTATCTTTTCAGACTTTTTATACTGCGTTGTTGCTGTTGCTGTTTGGTAATGTAAGACTCTGCATGACTCCATTTGGAGTTTTATTGGCAAAGATACTGGAGTGGTTTGCCATTCCCTTCTGCTCGTTTTACAGATGAGGAATTGAGGCAAACAGGGTTAAGCGACTTTCCTACAGTCACACAGCTAGTGTCTGAAGCCAGATTTGAACTCAAGAAATTTTCCTGACCCCAGGCCAGCATTCTGCGCACTATGGTGCCATCTAGTGACCCTCTTACACTTTATTCCTCTCAATGTACTCAGTGATCCAATGACATTGGCTCTTCCTTCACATAAAACACTCACTATTGAGTATAGCTCCATGTTTTTTCATTGGTTGTTGCCCATACCTAGAATTCTTTCCTTCTTTGTCTCCACCTCTTAATTTCCTTAGAGTCTAAGCTAAAATCTCACCTTATGCAAGAAGACTATTGCAGCTTCTTTCATTTTATCCTTTGAGATTATCTCCAATTTATTCCAATATATTTAGTTTATGCAGAGTTGTTACCATTGTTTCCTCCATTAGATTCTGAGCCAGGGAATGTTTTGCCTTTGTTTCCCCAGCACATAATACAGCTCCTGGCATATGGTAGGGCTTAATCAATGCTGGTTGATTTAACATACATTGATAGTCATAGATTCCCAATTATAGACCCCCCACACAACTACTCAGAGTAAACTGGATTAAATGTTCTGTTTTGTACCAGTGAGAAAAAAGGTTAAGACTATACCAGGATACAGGTAGTCATGTACTACTGAGTTACTACTGAGTGTAAGGTAAAATGCTAAGTGTTGGAGATACAAAGGCAAAAATGAAATTGTTCCTTCTCTACAAGAATCTACATTTCCCTGGGGGTATAACGTACACATTTGATTATATGGAAAATAAATACAAGATCATATTAAGGGTAATACATTAGCAAATTGGGGGGGGGGCATTTCAGTTAAGACATGATGTAAGATCATAGATCTAGAGCTGAGAGACCTTAGAACTAATCACATCCAACTTCTTCATTTTTATAGATGAGGAAATTGGGGTCCAAATAGGGTGAGTCACTTGGCTAGAGTCATACAGCTAGTTTATGCCTGAGGTAAGATCTGAACCCAGGTCTTTGTGGCTCAGAATAAAGTACTGTAGCCACCTTACCACATTGTCTCACCAAGAAGAAGACATTTGAGCTGAGGTTTGAAGGAAAGTAGTGGGGATTTAGAAGGTAAAGGTGAGAAGGCATAGATAGAAGGAAGGAAGAAAGGGGGAAAAAGGAAGAAAGGAAGGAAAGAAAAAGGAAGGAAAGCAGGAAAGAAAAGACAGAAGAAAGAAAGGGAAGGAAAGAAAGGAGGGAGGATAGAAAGGAAAAATGAAAAGAAGGATGTTGGGATTGGAAGTTCAAATCCGTGTGGACGGTCTCGGGCGGGTAAAAGTGGGACTTCTAAAACTTAGAGTCTTACGAGGCCCTCCATGAACAGCGGAGATTTGAGAAGGTCAGAGTGAGCTAGCTCGGCTAGCTCAGGTATTTCCGCCTCTCCCCGGGAGATACGTGATGAGTGGAGTCTCCCTGCCCTCGAGGTCGTCCCGGATCTGGGCACACTATTGTTATCTAACAGCACGGTATTTAGATGCAAACTGTGTGGCTGAAGGTTAAGTAGGATTGAGGAAGCCTAAAAGCTCTCTTAGCACGTGAGGAGCCAAGAGGACAGTAGGCTCCGCTTTCTTCTCTTCTCTCTCCCCTCCCCCTCTCTCCCCGCTTGTACTTCTACTTCCAATCCCTTAAGATCTTAGCCTCCTTAGGAAATCTCCCCCTCTTCCTCCTAAGGAAGACTCCCCTGCACTTGTAACTAGACCCTGAAATAAAGCTCAACCCTTGTTCGACTCTGAAACGTCCTTTCTCTCATATGAGCATCCGGTTTTGGCCAACCGAAGACCTCGGAGGTGAGGTAAGAAGACTCGGGTAGCCCACACAGGCCTCTAGGCCTGGCAGAAGGAAGGAAACATTTAAGTGCCTATGGTGAGCCAAGTACTTCACAAATATTATCTCATCACAACAATCATGATCATCACAACAACCTTGGGAGAGAAATGTTATTATTATCATCCCCCATTTTATAGTTGAAGAAATTGAGCTGGCAGGAAGGGTAAGTGACTTGCCTAACATCACACAGCTAGCAAATATCCGAGGCCACATTTGAACTCAGATCTTCCTGACTCCATGTCCAGCACTGGACTTACACTATGGGAGACTACTTATGCCATGGCAACAGTATAAGACTGGAACTGTCCTTTCCTTCTAACACATGTGAAACCCCAGTCCTTGTGAGAGAGCCAAATGTGAAAGATGTTTGAAAGTCACTGCTATTTTAGTAGTTCCTTGACTTAATTTCACACCTTCAGTCTTTGAAGTGAGAAAGAGTTCTGGCTATGGAGATGCTTCATATCTTCATGCATCATATAATTAGGCCCTCTTTCACTTATTTCTGCTCAACTGAAGACTGAGATTAGTGGATCTAAAATGCAACAAGTAGCTTTTAGAGGAGGAATAAAGCATATAGATGCTGAGCAGTGATAGGTCATTAGGGTATCCTTTGGCATCTTAATTCCTTAGGAACTTAAAATAAAAGACACATATGAGTGGGGGATGGAATAGGTCTACCACTGTCTAGAGACCAAGGGCAGACAAAGTAATAACATTCCACCTACGGATTTGTGAAATCCTCTACAATTGTCCTAAGCTTAGAAAAAGCTACAGTTGTGGCTGCAGGTGATGAATGCTCAAGAGATAGAAATACAAAACTTGGCTTTGTGGCAGGTCTCCTTGTCTACTGTATGCTAGTTATAATGTGTTCAAGCTGATCTCCCTCCCCCTTGCCTCTCCCCAGGCAAGCATTAGTTTCACCCTTTGCATTTACAGAGGAACAAGGTATCATGATATGAAAAGCTAACTTGCTGCCTAGATTTAGTACATGAAGTTGTAATGTCATGTCAGCCTTATAGTGCAAAAATACAGCAGGCTCTCTGCTACCTGGCATCTTGTTAAGCAGAATTTCTCCACTTCTATTGTACAATATTATTCAAAATGATTACCTGGAGGCACTTCAAGATGCAAGGTACCTTTCTCCTCAAAGAAAATGAAGCTTGTTTCCTACAACTTTAGTGATAAATGTATACAAACACTTTGGTAATTCCATTATGTGTTTTAGCTTTCTTCCCAATAATCTTTTCATATCCACTGGTGGCCCCTACTGATATCAACTTGTACCCTCCTCACTTTTCACTTCTATCCATCAGAGTTTCTCAAGAGAAAGGGGATGGCCAACCCCCATGTCATATCATATAGAAACTTGTCGAATGATCTGGGAGGATGGGGATTTAACCTTAAGAAGAACACACTTAGCAGCAATGGGAGAGTGATAAGGAGAGGATTCCTGCCTTCAAATATTTGAAGGGTTTCAAGAATGAAGGGAAAGACTTATCTTCTTTGCCCAAAAGGACAGAAGTTGGACCAAATAGGAAGAAGTTATAGGGATTCAAATCAATAAAAGGATCAATATAATTGCTTATACTAGAAGGTAATTCCTAAATGACATGGGCTTGGGATATAGTATATTTCCCACCACTAATAGTTAGCATTCATCAATTATAAAGCTTACATAGTGCTTTGTAAATGTTATCTCATTTTATCCTCACAATAATCCTGGGATGCAGATACTAATATCATCCTCATTTTACATATGAGGAAATTGAGTGCCAGAGAGAATAAATTACTTGGCCAAGGCCACAATGGGCAGATTTGAATTCAGGACTTCTGGACTCCAAGGCCAGAGCTCTGTTCTATGCATTGCACTATCTAGTTTCCTTATTAAAGTTAGCATTTACATAGATGCTTTAAGGTTTTCAAAGTACCATAAATGCTATTTTATTTTATCCCCACACTGCCCTTTGAGGGAAGTGCTACTATTATCACTTTATACATAAAGAAACTGAGGCGGAGAGAGATGAAGTGACTTGGCCACAGTCACACAGCCAGTAAGTATCTGAAGTTGGATTTGAATTCAAGTCTTCTGTACTCTAATCTAAGGCTCTTATCCACTATGCTGGTCACAGCATAGATGACTACTAATCAGGGGTGCCATATAAGGGATTCCTGCTTATGTAGCAATTGAATTCTATGATCTTGGTGTTCATTACTTTCAGTTCTGGAAACTTCTACATCTTCCAGAAACTCTATTAAGAGAGAAATTCCCTTGGGAAGAGAGTTATTTTACAGTTAGTGATTATCAGTTAATATGTCAGTGGGGATTATACAATCAACTACTACTGAGAGCAAAATAAAAAGGACCCTTGAGGCAGAAAGGAGAGGCAGAAGGAATTTTTTTTTAGAGCTGGAGGGGACCTTAGAGATTATAATTCAACTTGGTCATTTTACATGAGGAAATCCCAGAGAGGTTCACTGAGTTGCCTAAGATTTCCCAGAGAGCAAAGGTCAGGATTCAAACTTGAACCTAGATCGTTCAGGAAGTAGAGTCATTTGCTTCATAGTTCTGCCTAAAGCTGATATTCTCATCTGTACTCACATTATATCATTTCTATAACACAGGGTTTACAATCCCTCCTAGGTCTTAAGAAAGAAAAGGTAAAGTATCAATGAGAGGGTAACCAAATGCAGACAACAGGTAGGAGTATTATGAAATACTCAGGTTCAGTAAATGTCTTTGTTGTTGTGGTAGCATTTGTCCTTCATTCTCAAAGAGGACCATGACATCAAGATGATCAAGTCATGTCATCATGTCATGTCATCAAATGTTGTGGCCATCATCAAGTGTGATGTCTCATTTTATGGATGTAAGGCCCAGATAGGGGAGATGACTTCTCCAAGATGATACACTCATTAATTACAAAGGTAGAACTAGAATCTAGATGCCATAATGACTTTTTTAAGAGTTGTTTGTTTTCCTCACTACACCTTGATGCTTTCAGATAATTTTTAGTTAATCACAATTAGTGACCATGAGCCTATGTCTCCTGCCCCTCAGTGTTTTGTTATTTGTCTGAAGATTTTAGTTACGGCAACTTTTCTTATAACACAGAGGTCAGGACAAAGATGGTACCTTTATCATAGTTAAGTGTTACGCTAGATAACAGAATGTGTGGTACATAGAAGTTATTGGGTCTGTCCTCTAACAACATCCCTGGTGTGGAATGGTCCTGTGTAACAGGGAGTCATTGTAGGTTAATAGCTTTAAATTGCACCAAGATTTTTGAGATATCTCACATGTTGAATAATATACATACATACATACACACACACACACACACACACACACACACACATATATATACACTTATGTGTAGATGCAGATATATAGCTAAGTGGTGCAGTAGATAGAGTGCTAGTCCTGGATTCAGGAAGACTAATCTTCCTGTGTTCAAATTTGGCCTCTGGGAAAGTCATTTAATTCTGGTGGCCTTAGTTCCTTATCTGTAAAATGAGGTAGAGAAGGAAATGGCAAATTACTCTAGAATCTTTGCCAAGAAAACCACAAATGAGGTCATGAAGGGTAAGACATGACTGAAACAACTGAAAAACAACATGTGTATATGTGTGTGTGTATGTGTGTGTGTATGTGTGTGTTTATATTCTAGCATTTCAAGTACCAAGAAATATGTGAGCATGTCTCTTATTCCTACCTATGTCTTTCTTTCTCTAGGAAAAGTACACCTAGTTCCTTTGCTACTACTAATAATTCTATCCCTTTACCACTGCATGGTTGGTAGGAAATGCATACACACACACACACGTATATATCTACATACACACACATAAACATACACACACACATGTGTGTATATGTATATACACCCATATGCATCTATGTGTATATACATATGTATATATCTGACTCTTGCATCAACCACATGAGGAAGATATATTGTGATCCCCATTTTACATATGAGCAAACTAAGGCCCACAGGGGTTCAATGCCCAAGGCCAAAAAGTTAGTATCTGACACCTTTCTGACTCCAAGTCCCCTGAGTCCTATTGCCATATAACCAATCTTCCTATAGCATATCTTTGAGTATACTCACCATACTGGTCTCCCATGGACATACTCCAACTTGTCAATGATATTTCTGAAGTATGGTGCCCTGAACTGAACACCATACTGTAGATGTGATCAAATATATTACCCCCTTTATTATGGATGTTGTACTTCCACTTCTTTTTTTCTAATTCTACCTTTATTAACAGCTAAAAAGAGTTTTTCTTCTTTAAAAGGCAATTCTTTAGTAACACTGCAGTTGTAAAAAGTAACAACTAAGTTAAGCTTCTTGTAACAAATAGAGAGATATCATTACAAGAACAGTACATAATCCTACTGTGTAGTACCAAATAGGGAATTGAAACACACTCATAATGGAAAATATTAATATCTCTGCTATCATCATAATTGTCTCATTTAATGAAAACCTCTTATGTGACCAAAACCAACCCTCCATATGGTTCTTTAAATGCAAATAGAAGTAAAAAGTCATTTATACTCAATAGGAGCAATTGGAGACCCTATTTCAGTTGGACTCATTCATCAGGCATTCATTCCCAAGCTGCAATTTCATTGGGTATCCAAGGAACATAAGCAGCCTTGAGGTATAGCTAATCAGTGCTTTTTAATTATTTTTTCTGGAGAAAATCAGAATAGGAGCTATATCATCTTACTTGAATCCAATCTTGCCTATAGTTCTCTTGTGACTTTAAGGGTATAAAAATGAAGGAAAATTGCACACATACACACATTGCAGACATGCATATTGGAAAGAAAAAATAGCTATGGATGCTGAGCATTTTGAACCCCTATTTGACACAGATTGTATAGATATGCTTCCTACTCAATATAGATCTGAACTATATGTCCCTTGCCATCAACTTTCCACTCTGAGTTTTGATAGTATTCTAGTATGGCTTGGGGTCAATGAGAGAACATATATTCTAGCAATTAAACTTTTCAAAAAGTATAATGAGTTGTCTTGATAAGTAGTGAGTTTTCTATCCCAGAAGATGTTCAAGTGATGATTGAATGATCACTACCTTTGGTTGTTACTCAGGGGGATCCTAATAAGTACCAGTTAGTCCAGATGACTTCAGTGATTCCTTCCAGCTCTGAGATTCTGGAGGATCATATGATTTGGAGCTGCAAGGGATATTAAAATTATCTAGACATGGAATCATGTATTTAGAGCCAGTCACTAGCCCTTAGAAGCTATTTATTTCAATTCTCTCTTTTTAATAATAAGGAAACAAAAGTCTAATTTTTTCCAAGGTCACACAGGTTAAGTGGTAGGACCAAGATTCTAAATAAGAGGCTCTGACTCCAAATTCAATGTCTTTTCTCCCTCAGGGCCCTTACATTGGGTAAAGGGAACTGAGGCCCACCAAAGGAAAATAATTTGTTCACGGTAAGAGACAAAGGTAAGATTTAAACCTGAATCTTTTGATTTCAGCAATTCTTCCTTTAATGATTCATTTGTTTCCATGAGATGAACGGAAGCTGTTCCTTGGATACAAAAGTATGATGTTTCTGACATAGTGCTGTATTTCAGGCTTAATTAGCTCTTTTCTTTCCCAGACCTGGTTTTCTCTTTAGTCCCAAGGCAGCTTTACTGTTGATGTTAGGAATTTAGGAAAGACTCTCCGGTGAATTTATCCCATTGAGATCCTTTTGTTTTCTTCAGTCAGTTTTTCACACAACCTAGAGTCAGGGGTCTGAATTTGGAGTATTATCTTTTCATTCTGTCTTTCGTTGGTCAATGGGGAGGAGAGGGGACAGGCAGCAAGGATAATCACTGTTTTGGAAGGTGTACAATGATTCTGAAGAGGGATTCAGAATTTTTTCCCATGAGCATTTTGTTTTGTTTTTGAGGACAAGGAAACAACTTGTGAAATGATATCAAGTATAGGAATTCTCCGTGTGAAAACGCCATCCACTGATTCAGATTATCAACTCATCTGTAATTTATAATCTTAGAAATATTAGGAGGGACAAAGAGATGGGCGGAGACTGAAAGGTTAAGTGATTTGCCCCTGCCCAGGGTCATGAAGCTGATATGTGCCAAAGGTAGGACTCTAGGGACAATATATGTACAGCTAGGTCTTGATTAGGGCCAATAATGAATTCTGTGAAGAGCTCTCATGTATTAGAATTCAACCATTCAAAATTATAATTATGTAAAATAGGATAATTGGTTTCAAAGCAACAGAAAGAAAGATACAGCATGATTTCAAAGAATGTGACCACATCACAAGGACCTAGATCATCTTGTAAAACTTAAAGCATTTTATCAGCATTACTGTTAGTCAACAAAGCATTTATTAAGTGCTTTCTATGTGCCAGGGCTATTATGTTATTCTAGACTCTAAGGCCTGTTCTCCATTTATTATACCACACTGCCTCATGTTCAATGAATTACCAAACTGGAATGATCCAGTAGTCATATTACATTATAAGCTCCCATGTACATCCCTACCCTAAAATGAGATTCTTTTTTTTTAAGAATAGACCATAGAGATGTACACAGAACAAAGCCCCACAAGGAATAGGCTACAGTCATGTTTTGTACAAGTCAGATGAGGGGGAAAAATGTCATTTATATTTGGAGCGATTTAACAAAAGGAAAAGGTTTCTAAGCTCCCATTTAGTTCTTGACAGAGAAACCTCTTTCTGAGGCCTCTGTCTGCTTCGTCAGATAATTTGGGTCCTCTTAGAGAGCTCTAAACAGGAAATGAAAAGGTTGTCTTTTCTAATCAAGGAATGAAAAGAAATCATCTGTCAAATCAAGCCCCATTTTTCTTTCCGTCAGAAAATTTCAGAAGGAGGTTTGGGGAGCTTGCTTAGTTTTTGCATTTCCTTCATAAGCTGGGCAAATTCCTCGCAAAGCCTGAGTAGGAAGTAGAACTACTGAGTCACGCTTTGACTCAGACCTGAGTGTCACCTCTGTAAATCTATGTACAATGAAATGATAAGAATAAGAAAATGCTTTCTAAAACTTAAAAGAATTAAATAATCAACAGTTAGAATTTATAGAGCTCTTTAAAACTGACAAAGCACTTCACAAATATTATCTTGTTTGGTCATCACAGCAACCCTAGGAAGTAGGCAAAATTATTCTCTCCAGTTTACAGATGAGCACACTGAGGCAGACAGAGGTTAATTGACTTGCCTAGGGTCATATGAATGCTGAAGTGAAATGAGTAGAACCAGAACACTGTACGCAGTAATGGAAATATTGTAATGATGATCAGCTGTGAAAGACTTGGTTATTGTGATCAACACAGTAATCCAAGAGAATTCCAAAGAACTCCTAATGAAAAAATGTTGTCCATATCTAGAGAAAGAACTGTTGAACTCTGCTGAATACAGAGTAAAACATATTTTTTTCCACTTCCTTTATTTTTTTTGCTTTGTTTCTTGCAACATGGCTAACATGGGAATATGTTTTCTATGTATAATTGATATCATACAATTAAAAGAATTAGGTCCATGCCGATTACTGGTATAGCACATAGAGTGGGGAACCCAGAGTCAGGACGAATGAGATTCAGATTCTGCCTGAAACATTTACTAGTTGTGTGAACAGTCTATTAACAAGCGTTTATTAAAGGATTACTATGTGTCAAGTACCATGATGAGTATTGAGTATACAAAGACATCTGTCTGAGGAGGGAAACCTGTCTTCAAAGAGTTCACATTCTAATCATGGACACAAAAGGTTCTGCTCTCTGTAAGATATAGCTATATTTTATAGATATCTCTCTCTCTATATATATATATCTATAAGATATAAGTAAACAGAGTAGAAGTAGAGTGGAGTAGGAGCAAGCAAGTGGGGGCAGAGTTGAGAAGGTGGAATTTGAGCTGAGTCTTGACGGAAGCTAGGGCAGCTAAGATGCAGAAGAGAAGAGGGAGAGTATCACAGGGAGAAGGGTAGAGGGGTGAGTGGGGGCAGGCATGGGGACAAAGATAAGGAGGCCAGTGATAGAGTGTCTTTTTCAAGGAACATCAAGGGACAAACAAATATATCTGCTTCATAGAATGTGTGAAGAAGAGTGAAATTTAAGACTAGAAATACAGGAAGAGGTCAAGTTGTGAAGAGCTTTAAATGCCAAACAAAAGACTTTATATTTGATTTTTGGTAATAGGGAATCACTTGAGTTTGCTGAGGCAAGGTAGGGTATGTCATATGGGTGGACCTACCTGTGTTTTATGAAAATCACTTGCAATTGGATGGAAAATAGATTGGTGCATGGAGATGTTTGAAGGAAGGACACTAATTAGGTTATTACAATGGTTTAGGTGAGAGGTGAAAGGTGATGAAGGCTAGATTTAGGGTCAGTGAGTGGAGAAAAGGGGATATATGGGAGGTGTTGTGAGAGCAAGAAAGGATTTTTGCCAAGTTATTTAACCTCGATGGCATCTAAGCTCAATATGATTATTTGAATTGGGGAAAATATAGTGATGAACTAGATTCTGTGGATTTGAAAAAGTGTTTGATACTTAAGTCAATGAAATGACATATTCATAATATAAGAATATGTATGCATTAAAATGTTCCAATCAAACTGAGTTAGAGAAATACTTACTACTTCACCAATACTACATCTTTCAGTATACTTGCCCAAATGACTATTTAACTGTCATATTGAGACACTCATCCAGTTGTAAATGTCCTGGATGAATATGAGAGAAAAGGATAGTTTGGCAGGAAACTCAGATGTCATGAAAGCTGTCTTATTATAAGGAGAAAAGAGGAGTAGATAGGAAGGGGGGAATCTTTCTAGCAGTGACTAACAAAGGCTTGTTTGTGGTCTTAGAGAAGTATAGTTTTCATTTATATGGTACATGGAATTTGATTGAATAATATATTTGGTTTCCTTCCCCTGGTAACACTTTTCCTTATAGTAGGTGAATGGATACCTAGAGACTTCTAGGTACTGCCACTTCTTTGACTTAATTAGTCCCAAGTCAAAATACTTTCACTTTTTTTTTTTTAGCACATTTAGCATTTTATGTCATTGTCCTTAGCAGAATGATGCTCAAAAACTTATTGGAATCAGGGAATGTTAAAGTTGAAGAAATTCTCAGATTTGGTTGAGATCTCAGAGGTAAGAGACTCATACCCAAAGAACCCCAAATTGGAATGAATCTCAGGAGACAAGTAACTAATCTAGCCTGTGCATGTAATCCTTTCTGTAATATCTCTGATAAGTGTCATATTAATAGAACTCTAGTGATATAGAACTCTCTCCTTCCTGGGGTAGCACATTCCATATTATTGTAGCTCTAATTAAAAAAAAAGTTTTTCTAATTCAATTCAATCTATGTTTCTCCCCAGTAGCTCTAATTGTTGAGATATGTGCATAGAATATAGGCCTAAGGGATACATAGAAAAAAATCTCTTTTTTCCCTGCAAAATGAACTCAGTGTTCTTCGATCTATCCTCTTTGAGCTCAGCAGAATTTGTCTTCTTTTTCTTCCATATCCAGCATTCTATGTTATCCATTCTAAATGCCCATCCAAAAATATAATGTTAAGTAGCGTACACAATACTCCAGATGTGATCTGACCAGATCAAAGGTTCTACACATTGTTCCTAGCAAAAGAATGAACTAATTATATAATAGGTGAAGAAGACAAGTTCCAGAGACTTTAACAGATTGGCCACCAACTTCCCCCTCCCTCCACCCCACTGCTCTGTGGCATCTTTGCTGCCCTGGGTCTTCCTGTTATGATTAGGAGGGACCTCCATTACATGAATTCTTGGCTCACTTGGCTTGATATAGAAAACTTAATTAGGGTCTTGAATTATTCTTCCCACAGGGAGCCATGAAGCTGCATAATATCCCTTAAGCCTTAATTCTCCCCTAAAGCATCAGGAAGATTCAACGTTGGCAATGACTCAGCCCCACACTGAGTACATTACTATACTTTTTTTGTTATTATTAAATGATTAGAATCTTTTCTAGCCTGCAGCTAGGAGAATAGCCGGAGACTCATTTGGTATAATCACAGCAGAACCAGACAAACAACAATAAAAATGCCTAGTCTCAGTGGTCACTAATGCACTGCCCTTGGTGCTCCACCTAAATAATGTAGGTCTAAAGGATGCATGGAGTCCATCCCTTTCTCTCTTTTTTCTCCCTCTCTTTCCTTTTCAACCAAAAATCCAGTGACCCCTTAGTTTTCTGGGGTTGTTTTTTCACTCTGTTACTCTCCTCTTTTTGTCTCTGCTCACCACATTTTTGGCTATTTCACTGCCTAATTGCTACTTAGCTGGAGGCTGGGCAGGGGGAATAAAAAGAAATGACCCAGAATGGGTCAGTTTTGTTCCTGATGAGGCACTCTGGTGATAGATCTAGTGGAGAGGAGGTCATAGAACTCTATGCTTGCAACATTACAGTGGATTTCATCTGCTCAAACTTTCTCTCTCTCTTTCCCCATTAGTATTAACATTCAAGAATTGTCTGTATTACATATCACAGAGTTGACTAATAAAAAATTTCTCTGGAAGGCAGAACTTAGTGTCCTACAAGTAGATATATTACAATGTAGGTCTGGCCCTTGGCAAAATTCTGAAGTAAGACCAAGTTTATTTCCTGGCTTTCATTTTTAGAGGCCTTCTTCCCTCTTGTTTCCCTCAATCCTCCCTACCACCCCTGCTAATTTACCCATTTCCCAACTCCAAGTACTTGTACTTATCCTTTGTCCTATTTATTTCTACAGGCATTTACTCTTAGTGAACTTCTGACTAATCCTCAGAAATGTGTTAAATGATAGGAATTTGCACTATAGCAAGTTATTTCTGAAGATGTTCCAGGTGTTTTAAAGATAGAAATCTGTAAGGGCATAATTACTGTCACTTTGATAGAGGAGAGGAGGATATTATTGGAACAGAGATTTGGAGCAGAAAGGAACATGAGAGGTCATATAGTCCCATTTCCTCATTTTACAGATGGAGAGACTGAGGCCCAGAAAGGTCAGGAAAGGAAAACTGGGTTGTAGGTACAATCGAGAATTAGTATATCATTTTATGAACCTTAGAAGGCATCTAGTCCAACGTTTCACCCCCAGTGCACAAAAATCTTCTATGATATCCCTGACAGAGGGTCAGCTAGCTTCTGCTTGAACTTTCTGAGGGACAATGAGTTAACATTTCTGTGAAGAAGGCAACTTCATTATTAGGATTTTTTTTTACACATATTAAACCTAGCAATAGTAATAACAGATCATACTGAAAAATGCTTTGGGATTCATAGAGTCTCTGAATTTGGAGAAACCTGAATTCTTACAAGCTCACTTCTTTTGTTCCAGTTTCAGAATATGTGACAGCCCCTTGCCCGATCAAGGCTGTTCTGGAAGCTTGCACCCCTTACTGTTCTCCCCACATGTGTGCTACCACTTGGGCAGTACTGGTAAATTTTTAACCAGGTCTAACCAGGTTTAATGAGGTGAAGCTAGGTCTGACTGGCTCTCCAAAACATGAAGGAAAACTTTTAATTTAATAAATGTTATTAAAATTTTATCCATCACTTTCTTAAATCTAGAGCAGAAAATCAACAAAACAACCAATCAGGCCCTCATTTGTAGTGTTTGCATATTTCTGAGATATAAAATACTCACACTGAAAATTTAATAATGTGCTTTCACCAGCCCAGATAAGTGAGCTCCAGCACACTCCTACCTCCTACCACTACTGTCATTGCCCACATATTTGACATGCTCCTTCTTTACTAACTACAGATGTTATCACGTGTCCCCCATCTTTAAAAATAAGTACATACACGTATGATGAACTGTTATAGAAATAACTGAAGAAAAAAGTCAATTAACAAATACAAAGCTTGCCTTGATGTGACTATGCTCTCAAGTTAACATCCTTTATCTCCTCCTTTTCATTGTTATTCTTCTTGAAGAAACAGTTCACATTTGCTGCTTCTAATTTCCCCAAGCCCTTATGGTCTGGCTTTTGATATCTCAGCTCCATTGAAACTATTCTCTCAAGGGTCACTAATGATTTTTCAGCTGCAAAAACTTAGAGCATTTTTTCAGTTCTCATCTTGCTTGATCTTGTTATAGCTTTTAACACTGTTGTCTGTCTCTTTTTCTTAGATACACTCTCCTTCCCTGACTGCCAAGACATTGATCTCTCCTTTCTCTTCCTGCTTGTGTCACTGCCCTTTCTTAGTCTCCTTCAATGGTTCATTTTATCCTGCTTCCATCTTTAAGTATGGCTGTCCTACAGGGCTCTGTTCTGGACCCGCCCCTCCCCTCCCCTCCTCTCCTTTCTGTATCTGTATGTCTCACTGTCTCTCTATGTGTATCTCCCTGTCTCTGTGTGTGTATATATATGTATATATATATATACACACATACATACATTTATACATGCATACATGCCCTCTGTTTTTGTGGTTTTATAAGATCCTATGAATTCTCATGGAGCTAACTGCCAAGTATAAATACAATATATCTCTATATTTATATCTGCCCAGCCTCAATTTCTCCCCTGAGAAATTTCTCCCTATTTCCAATTCATTCCCGGCGATCTCCAAGCGAATGTCTTGCCAGAACCTTAAATTCAACAAGTCCAAACTGAATGTCTCACCTAAATCTGCCTGTCTTTTCCATTTCCCTATTTCTATGTAGGGAAACACCATTCTCCTAATCATCCTTAATCTCCCCTTTTCTACATCCCATTAGTTGCAAGGTTTATTGATGCCCCCTCTCATCTCTTATATGCATTTCTTTCTTTCCACTCATAATACCAGCCTCCTCATTTAAGCTTTCATGACCTCTCATTTCTCTTTTTTTGTTACTGTTCAGTCAGCTCTCTGCAACCGTGTTTGGGGTTTTCTGGCAAAGATATTGGTATGGTTTACTCTTTCCTTCTTCAGCTCATTTTTTAGATGAGGAAACTAAAGCAAACAGCATTAAGTGACTTGTCCACAATCACGCAGCTATTAAGTGTCTAAGTCCAGATTTGAACTGAGGAAAATGAGTCTTCTTGATTACAGGCCCAGCATGCTATCCATTGTACCGCCTAGCTGCCTTCTCTTTTTTATAATCCATTTTTTTGAACCAGTTTCCATTTTGAGCATCTAGCACACAGCTGGAGTAATCTTCCTAATGCTTAGGTCTAACTATATCACTGTCCTGATAAAAAAAAAAAAAACTTCAATTGATTCCAATTTCCTAAGGAACAAATTACAAATTCCTCGTCTGGCATTAAAGTCCTCTATAACTTGACGTTCACCTACCTTTTGAGATTTGTTTCACATTTCTCCCTTTAATTGAGAGGCAGCTAAGAAACAGCATGGACTATAGAGAGTCAGCCTTAAAACCGAGAAGACCTGGATTCTAGTCCTACCTCTGGCACACACTGTCAGTGTAACCCTGAGTAAGTAATTCAACCTCTCAGAACTCCAGTCAGCTCTCTAAGAGTAAACCTTGCCGAGAGGATGTCAACCTGCAGTACAGGGTGTTTCCTCACCAGGAGGTTCCCTGTACAAATGCAATGACAAACCAGGTCACTATCTGTCTCCCCCTTATACGCTCCATGTTCTAGTCACTTCACATTACTACTTGTTCCTGAACTTTATATTCTTCTCAGTGTGTCCTCATGGCTATAATATACTTCTTCATCTACATGCTTCAGAAGTCTTATCTTACTTCAAAGCTAAGGACTTTAAGTACAACCCAATCAGAAGGAATGAAAAAAACAATAATTTATTAAGTGCCTATTATGGGTCAAGTGCTGTGCTAAGTGCCTTACAAATATTATCTTTTTTGTTATTCACAATATACCTGTGAGGTAGGTGCTATATTATTCCTATTTTCTAGTTGAGAAAACTGAGGCAGACATTAAGTGACTTACCCAAAGTCATATAGCTAGTATGTGTCTAAGAGCATATTTAAACTCAGTTTCCAGCCCCAGAGTGACATTCTCTATACTATTTAGCTGCCACTGCCTCTGGAAAGTCTTCCTGGATTCATCCAGTTAAAAATATTTCCTCCTTCCTCAGTTTTGCTATGGCATTTTTGTCTTTTCTGGATTTTTCTCTGGATTGTCTCTGATCAATTCCTGACTTGTATTATATCTCTCTGTACATGTACAATTTCCTCTCTCCCAGCAGAATCCAAATCCCTCGCAAGTAAGGACCGTCCTTTTATATCTTTGTATACCCAGGGCCTGGCACATAATAGACGCTTAATAAAGGTTTATTGAATGAACTGATGGACCCGTCAGGCCATCCAGTCCACTTTATCCACACTTTAGTAAGAATAGCCATGACACGTGGTCATCTAGAACTGCTGGACAACATGAGGTGGGTCTGGTGGAGAGGAGGATTAGTTTTACATTAACTAAATCATCATTTGGAATATATGTCCTTAATCTTAAACACTGGGTTACATTTGAGTAAAATATTTTTCTTTTCTTGTCTCGTTATTTCTTGATCCTATTAAATTCTCAATATTTCTTCTTACCTGGCACTATAGTACCTAGTCTCAGGCACTGTGCTTCTCACTGATGAATTCACAATATTTAAGGGTCTCTAGACCTACCACAATATACATTAGCCATTCCCCCTCCCTCCAAAATTTTTCAGCTCCTCCCCTTTCCTTGGAACAGTAATCAAATCAACACTCTCATTCCTAGAAAGGACATATCAATCAAATACCCTATGACCAGCTATACGTCCAACTCTTTATCATCCCATTTAGGGTTTTCTTGGCAAAGAAACTAAAGTGATCATCATTTCTTTCTCCAGCTCATTTTACAGGAAACTGAGACAAACCGGATTAAGTGACTTGTCCAGGGTCACATAGCTACTAAATGTCTAAAGTCAGATTTGAAGTAAGGAAGATGAGTCTTTCTGACTCCAAGCCCTGAGTTCTATCCACTGTGCCAACTAACTGCCCCTACAGAAAGGTAGTAGAATCTAGTAAGTGATATGTCTCTCATCTATTCCCTCTTCATTTACTTCTCATTCTACTTCTACCATTTTTTCCCCACATAAAAGATTTTGAACCCCTCGGTAATCATCTCCAAGAAACTGTTACCTGTTAATGCTGTTTTTCTGTGCTAACATCTGCCAGTCTTTGCCTTTGGCACTGGGAGTATCAAATGTTGCACATATCCTCTGTCTGATGGAGTAGGGGATTTTGAAGGCTTTGGGGCCAGTCTGCGCAGGGAACGTGTTGTCCTCTTGTGCAAAAAAAGTGATGGTTTCTCTTTCACTCTGCAAATACAAAAAGAAAACTGTGATTAGATCCAACTGTTAGCATCACAATTTTATCAAAATAAATTCAATGAGAAATTCTGCTTAACACACTTTACTGTTTAATTGCATGGAAAACATAGACAGTAGTTGCTCTTCTTTAAAATGCCATCAAGTCTTATCTCATGTGCCTGGCAAATATCTCCTAAAAATCCACAACATCTCTTATGGTGGATCTCTAGACATCTTTAGACATCATCTATATGTCTTCAACCTAGAAGGTATTTGTTGGGGTTACGAAATTATCAAGTACTAAAATAGGTAGTGCTTTTCGGTGCCATAACTACATTTATATTGTTTTTCTGGTGATTCTTTTAGAATCAGATTTTAAATATTAATGATTAAGGCAAGTCTCACCAGTAATTTTACAATAACTGTCTCCCATACTATAGTAGTGACTGTCAAATAAATCCCACCACTTCTGGGATGTGATGATGCCGTTTGATGGTCCCATTTCTTACGGAAATCCATATGATTTGTGTCCTTTTAGGAGGACTCAATAGATGAAAGACCTTCCTAATAATTATAAATATCAAATAAAGGATGAGAAGCTGTATGATTTCTCAAGCTCCTTATAGATCTAAAATTTTGATTCACTGAAATATTGGCAGTTAAGAACTCAAGCTCTGCCATGTTCTATAGAGGTGAAAAGAATTGAGTATGCATGGCATTTGTCATGTGTATGTGGCACAGACATTTTGATTAAATATTTCTTTAAATGTTTCTGAAAGGCATCAAACATTTACTTTTCTTATAATATATATCTACAGATATATATGTACATAATGTTGTATATAAAACTCTAAACTTTGACTGCTAAAGTTCTACTGCTGGCAGATGTTTGCCCCACCTCCACCCCCACTCCCAGGAGGGTGTGATCCTGGATACCTATGGAATCAATTAATAGCAACAGAAACTGAACAAGGTAGTCTGGATTGCAAGTGAGTGAATGACAAACAACAAGCATTTTAAAATGTATAAATGTGGATTCCAAGAGCACAAAAAAAGAGAAAGTTTCTGACTTTTAATGGCATTTTGATGGGTGGCCTTCCTTCCTCCTTTCACTTAGAAACTTTTCTATTTTAAATCAGTTCATTGCACAAGGATGGAGATACCACCAGTCACTTTATATAACATTTATGAAGTATTCCAAAAAGCATCTGGACCAGGTAATAAGAATCCTGTAGATATATCACATTTTCTGATTGTTTAAATTAAATATGCAGAGGAAAGAGGAGATTTCACGCCCTGCACATCTGAGATAAGCAGTTGCTACCTGGTTAGCTGAGGGAATTGTAAAGCAATGAGGAATTCCAAGTATTCAGTCTATTTTGTCAAATTATCCCCCTACATCCATCACCTTTGGAGACGGGATAAGAAAACTTGCCACATGATTGAATCTGCTTGAAGGGAAAATTGTAACATGTAAAATTCCCATTTAAACTTCTTTTCCCCAAAAGATGATTCTACTGCAGTATTTTATTGAAGAGAAAAGATGAAAGAAAATGCTTAGAGATGCCTCCCTTTTCTCCATAGCATTAGAAAAATTCCTTGGCCCTGGTTTACCTATAGTGCTAAGTGTCATTGGTAACACTGAAAGGTATCATTCACCAGTAGTCTTTGGTCAATTCAATTGACTTTCCTAGGCCAACAAGAGGTTTATGTTTAAGGGACACCAGTAATGACAGTTTTAAAGTTGGTCTGATACTAAGCTTACCATTTCAAACACAGACCAAATTTTTCTTCTATTCATGAAAGAATATTAAAATATGAAGGCAAGAGGAATAGTAGGTTTCCCTAGAAAATCATTGCATTTTGCAGGGTGGAAGGTGATGGTGGATATGGGTAGACATAAGGAACTAAATTACTTAAATTACCAATTTTATTAATTGTTAATTAAAGATAATAGAGCTTTGATATTTGTAGGTTAAAAGTCAAGGTCAAACTGTGACCTGATAAAGCAAATCTTTTATTCTTCTTGTTGTGCTGTTGAATCTGTGGACCACAGAAGCTAGGACAATTAATGGTACTATAGCAACTGCATTTTATGCCAAGAAAACCTGAGTTCTCATTTTGGAACAGAAAAAAAAAAGTCCAGAAGGACAGGAATAGATATTAAAGGACATGAACTGGAGTCTGTGCTCCAACACTTTGTTTTTTATTCTATCTTACTGTGGCTCCAAGCTGTAACATGAGCAGTAGCCACACCCCAATAAAAATCCTCAGTAGATGGCATTAATCAGATGGAAGGCAACTGACAAGCCTCCAGACCATCAGTGAATTAGGGGAGTGTGTGCCCCAAGCATGTGAAGACTCCCTCCAGTCAAATCAGCAGATGAAAACAATCTGTTCCAATAGTCATGATATGGCTGAAACAGGCACTGTGGAGCACTTAGAGTCAGTCATTGAAGATGCCAAGGTCATCCATTGCATCCTGGGCCATCACCAATCTTCTTGACTTTTATCATATCACTGGATTTTGATGACTCGGGAAGAGCGAGTGAGGCTGACAACTTTGTGCTACTCTACCTTGCTTAAATCCAATTCACATACAAGTCAAGACATCACCTGTGATGTCATTGATCCTCTTTGGAAACATAGGACAAACAACAATAGCAAATGTGTTTTATCGTGGAAAAGTTGCTCCATCTCTCTAAATTTCAGTTTTCTTATCCAGCAAATGTAGAGCAACATGTAAAGAATTGTAGGGAAAGTGCTTTGTAAATGTTAAAGAACCACAGAACTATGAATCACCATTGTATCTTCATCCTCATCATCATCCTCATGTTAATTGTTAGTACTGTTTGGAGAGCTTCAGAAACCTCGGTTCCACATTGTTCTTGCCCTAGAATGGATGTGACTTCCCTGGTAGGTGGAACATCAAATGTGGTATATCTGCCTAAGTCTGTAGGATAAGTTGCTGATGACCTAGGGTTTTCAAAAGGGTGTTATGTCCTTTAACAAGTGAACCATTTAACGCCATCTTGATAGCCAGGGAGAGAAGGTGGCAGATGAAGAGTTCTGCATACAGGCTGTGGTCTGCTTTCTCCCCAGCTTAGGGACTTATTTAGCGATATTAGTTTTGCTTTGCCTTTTTGTGCAAACCATTTATTAAAGGTTTAGAGGGAATAATCCCCTAATCCTTCTTGGTTTTGCTGAGGGATGAGGGCAAGCAGTGTGCTTTTTTTTTTTTTTTTTTTTTTTTATGAACATACACATTCACCTACTGCCAAATGATCTACCATAGAATTGACCTTGAGAGACTATATGACACTGGCCTCTTCCTTCAGGTAGGTCAACATGTAAATCTAGAAGGGTTGTCTATTCTCTTGCTGAAGATACATGCAGATGTAACACTCTAAAGATCATAGTTTGCCACATTATTTTGAGTGAATGAAAAATCATTTATTAAGCACCTACCATGTGCAAAGCACTAGGCATAAAAATAGAAAGCAAGATGGTCAGTCGCTGCTCTCAAGGAGCTCACATTATAACTGGGGAGAATATAGATAGATAGATAGATAGATAGATAGATAGATAGATAGATAGATAGATAGATAGAGAGACAGAGAGAGAGAGAGAGAGAGAGATAGAGAGAGGGAGGGAGGGAGGTGGGTATGTATGTATATGTATAGAAATATGTATGTATGTGTGTATATGTATATGTATGTATATACATATAAATATGTACATAAATATGTACATATACAGTTATCTCTTCCACATCATGGGGATTAGGGGCACAGCACCCTCACAATCTGAAAAATCCATGTAAAATTTTGCGGTCCTCCCTTTGCACCAGAGAAGAAGTCTGGTATTTTTTCCTTTTTCTTTTATGGGGTGTTTACAGTACCTTATTGTTAAATTTGAGTCGATATTATACAATAGTATACACATGTTTTATGCATTTCTGTGTTACTACACTTTTTCTGTGTCATCTGCTGGCCTTCATGTGTCATCTGTGGCTTCCACAAAACTCCCTCAAAATTCCCTTTTAATTTCTTATGCCAATCAATGATATATGGGAACCTTGATGGGGAAAGTCATGATGTGAATGGGATAACTATAATCAAGAAGCTGGATGGAAATGTCCTGTCTTTAATGTCATTCCACTAAATTATCATAAGGATATTTATCATTCTTTTATGCCCTCCTTGAGCTACCAAGATGCTCATGACTTTTCTGCCTTTGGACATCAAAACACTTTGTTTTGCACCTTCTCTAATGTACTATTACTGTGCATTGTTTGAGTATGTGTTTTTTGTTTATTTGTTTTTCCCCAAATTCTAGATTGTAGTATCATATAAGAAAAAGAGTAATGCCTTTGGAGTCAAAAGACCTGAATTTGACTCCTGGTTCTGACATTTATATGCAACCTTGGACCAATCATGTCACTTTCTGGGCCTGTTTCCTCATCTATGAAATAAGGAGTTTGAGACTTCTGAAATTCTTCCCAGTTCTACATCCACCTAGGTCAACTTTCTTCTCCCCCAGTATCCTACTATTGTCATTTGCCATCTGTGTGACCTCAGGCAAGGGATAATAACTTCTCTGATTCTGAGTATCCTCTCCTCCAAAAAGGAGCCCTCTAAAGATGGCTAGATGGCTTCTGAAGTCCCTTCCATTTCTAAATCTAGGATTCCATGATGTGATCACAGTGTTCTATATATAGCAGAAACTGAAGAATTTATTGACTTTGGCTGTGTTTGTCATGCTGATTCAACCTAAACCCTTCCTGGTTTAATTTAACCCTATTCCTTCTTACTTGGTCTTCTATAGACTTGTACAAAACACTCCTTATAGGAATTTTTCGTACGTATGAACGCAGAGCATCTGTATTGCTCAGTACAGCTGCCATCTTGTTAACAAATGCATCATTTAAGACATGCATAAAGTACTAATACAATGCAATGGATCAAATCTCTCTACTCGATAGAAACAATGCAATACATTCTATCATTATATAAGGGGCTGATGCTGTCAGTCATTGATATCCTACATGACTGAAAAAAAAAGTAAGTACAATTTCCAAAAGGGAAAGGTTTATGGAGGAATTGCATCAATCTGGTCCAACATCTTAAAATAACACACTAACACTTGTAGGCTTATAGGGTTGTGTATTTAGATCTGAAAGGAACCTTGGAGGTTATCTAACCTCATTTTAGGAGATAAGGAAAGTGAAGTCCAAATCAATCAATCAATTAAAAAATGTGAAGTACCTTTTATGTTCCAGGCACTGATAAGTGCTAGGGATACAAAAAGAGGCAAAGTAGTTAACTGATCTGAGGTTAATTAGGAAGAGGACAATGACATTAGGGAGATGGAGCCATGACATAAAAGTGAATTGGATTTAAGCGAGGGAGAGCTATGCAAAGTCACCAGCCTCACTTTCTGCTTTGCAGTTATCTGGGTCCATTGGCCAGGACAATTGGAGATGGCCCAGGATGCAGAGGAAGCAGAATGCGTGGATCTGGAGTCAGGAAGACTCTTCCTGAGTGCAAATCTGACCTCTGACACTTACTAGATGTGTGACCCTGGTCAGGTCACTTAACCCTTTTTGCCTCAATTCCTCATCTGTTGAATGAGCTGGAAAAGGAAATGGCAAATCACTCCATTATCTTTGAAGGGTAAGCTGTCACTGAAAAACTACTGAAAAGTTGTAGAGCAAGAATTTGAATCCAGATCCTACAACTCTAAGTGCTCTATACTACATCAGGCCCCAACATTGTATCTCAGATCTGATAAGTTCCACTTATCATCGAAACCTTTCAGACCCCTGCCACAAATAAATTGGACATGGTTAGTGCTTGAAGTTAAGCTGATGCTATTGAAAAAAACAAATCCATAGGCTTATTTTTTTTTCCCTTGAACTACAAGAGTTCAATGATGTTGAGAACTAACTGTATAAGATTTTAAAATCCTAACACAATTTTCCTTAGTACTAATATTCTGCAAAAGCTGAAGTGGCTACCTGCAAAGCCAAGGTGCCCTTAGAAGCCTTCTACCTGGAATTCTTTTGTCAACCTCTTAACTGATATTAAGGGTAATTTGCATTGAAGAGAACCAGCATTGTGCTGTTCTCTGCCTTTCCATACTTCTGAAAGGCCATTCTTCCTAGCTTTTCCTTTTCATGATGTTTTTCACATTTTCTACAATTTATATTTTACTTTGAAATTCACTGTGTTAAATAGTCCATGACTGTTCAAGCAAAAAAAAAAAAAAATTAATCTCTCGCTTATGACTCTAGCTCTACCATTGATTCCTCTTTTCCAAGAAAATGCCTTGTACTAATTGAATGTAATAAATGCAAATCCAGTGAAGACATACCACTTGAGATAGCCATTGGTTTGGAGAAATGGCCTTTTGGAAAATGCTACTGTATTTAGTATAACAATTATTTTAGGATTAAGTACCACCAAACACAAGATGACTGATCAGTGAGTGAAACAGTGAGTGAGATAGCAAGGTTACATGTCCCACTCAACTGATCTCCTCACCATTGTCTCTGGCAGTACATCTTTCAGAAAGATTGAGTCATCTCTGAAACTCACTCCTCTTCAATATTTCCTGGTCCTGGCACTCCCTTCCTCTATCTGATTGGAAAGGGTAGTACACCCTTACTTCAGAGATCCCAGATCCTCCATTTAAGGAGGGAGTCCGGTGCAGTATTCTCACTCAAAATCCCTTGCAGGTTTTCACCATGTTCCTGGCTACCTATTTTCCCATTCCTCTCTCCTTCCCCTTTTCAGCCCTTTTCTATGTGTTGTCTTTCCACATTTTATTGTAATCTCCTTGGGCAGAAGGGTTATCTTTTGCCTTAGTGCTTAGTCCTGGCACATAACAAATGTTTATTAAACGTTGACTATTAACCATGTAGCCAATAGTTAAACAGAAGTATAGATCCCAACTAATTAATAGTATCCCCTTATTGACAATGGATTACACATATTGATGTGGCTTAACCATTTTACCAAATCCAAGTCAGGGTTTCTTATAATCTAGAGTTGGTGAAGTCAAACTACAGTTCTGTTTGACGGGCCAGAGAACATCCTAAACATAGTTTGTTGAGTCCTAGCCTCATGCCTCCTCTTGTCATTCTGAAAGAATTGCCTCAATAAGAACTCCCATTTTTTAGATCCTTACAAACCTATGAAACAGATACATGAAACAGAATAAATAATATTACTCCAGTTTTACAGATAACAAAACTGGAGATCTAAGAGGCAGGTCAAAGTTCATGCCCAGAGACTCACAGCTTCTAAGAGTTGAAGGTGGCATTCAAACTAGATCTCAACTCTAAATCTGCTGCTTTGCCCTATGCTACATCTGGGAACATTGTTATGTTGAGCTTATAAAGCAAGGTCTGTAGCTAAAAGACTTCATATTTCTCTTGGGATGAATCTAAGAGAAGTCCTATACTAAAGAAACATCAAAAGACCTGAGATGAAGTCTAAGCTCCCTTATTTGAAGCAGTTTCCTGGTGAACTTGAAATCAAGAAAACCTAGGCTCAAATCCTGCCTTAGAT
Source organism: Notamacropus eugenii (assembly GCF_028372415.1). Taxonomy (NCBI): domain Eukaryota; kingdom Metazoa; phylum Chordata; class Mammalia; order Diprotodontia; family Macropodidae; genus Notamacropus; species Notamacropus eugenii. Next base: position 625,848,425 of record NC_092872.1, read on the forward strand.
TTTTACTTATGGCAAATCATTTAATTTCCCTCAGCTTCAGATTCCTTATTTGTAAAATGTGCATAATATAGCACCTACCTCACAGGGTAGTTGAGAAGGTCAAATGAGAAAATCTATGTAACCTGTTTTACAAACCTCTTCTGCTATCTAAACGCCAGTATTATCACTACTACTTATTGGCTGTGTTATTTTGGATAAGTTCCTTAACATCTCAGCCTCAGTTTCCTTATCTGTCACTTAGCCTTCTGTAAAATGAGTGTTATATCCTGCCTGCCCCAAAGGTTTGCATAAGATTGAAATGATAGAATGAATGCATACCTATTTTGTCAATAGTAAAAAGTCACATAAGTATAGAATGTTGTTGTTCTGGTTATAAGTATAGAAGATAGAGAGCCGGCCTTAAAGCCAGACCTAGGATCAAGTCCTGATTCTGACACTTGACTGTGTGACCCTGGGCAAGTCATTTAAATTCTTGGTGCTCAAGGCAAACTCTTTTAAGTTTCTAAATTGCAGAGGAGTGCCAGACTGTATTGGGAGAGGAGGTTTCTTCACTTGAGAGTTTCCCTATATCAGCGAAATCTCAGGGCTAGCACCTATCCATTTCAGTATTATTAGTGTTGTGTGTAATCCTAGGAAAGTCACTCAATCTCTGTTTGCCTCAGTTTCCTCAATTGTAAAATGGTAGTAATAATAACACTCACTTCATAGGGTTGTTAAGATCAAATGAGATAATATTTGGGAAAAGTATTTAGTGCAGTGCCTAGCACAGAGTAAGCACTAAATAAATGCTTATTCACTTACCATCATCATCATCATCATCATCATTAAACACAGCAATAGTCCTAGAATGAAACTATGATGACCATACCTCGAGGATGGATGTCTGCACTTGGAGGATCTGTTCATGGCCTTTGAGCTGCCGGATGCAAATCTTGCAGGACAGCTGGGTGGTGGTGGGAGTGTAGCGCTCCAGGGAGAAGGCACAGTGCAGGGGCTGTCGGTTACTGCACCACACCCGCGAAAATGGGACTTCCTGCAGTCCAGAAGGAAGAAAGAGGAGGGGAACGAATATGGACCCATCCAACGTGAGCAGAGAACAGGAAAAATAATGGCAACAATAATAATGATGGCGGCAAAGATAATTGCATACATGCCTTGGATGAAAATGTTTTTGAAATAATGTTCCAATATATGCCAAGTAGCACAAAACTAATTAATGTCAATTCCAATTGATAATATTAGTATTCCAAGGCTACCACAAGCTGGAGTTTCACTCTGTGGCACAAATGTTTATGAAGAATGCCTTCCATAATGAACCACCTTTTCTTATTACATAAATGTTTCTTTTTTGGGGACTATAAGAGCCCCTTTCCCAGGATTATGGTTATGGATTCCTAAAACTGGGCTGGCAAGGCATTCCTCATCTGTCCCCCTGTTCACTTCAAAACAAAAAGTGGTGGAAAGATGATTGGATCTGCCTTCAAAGGAACTGAATTCAAATCTTGGCTCTGCTACTTGCTCTCTATGCGCTCTAAGGAAAGTCTATCTCTGAACCTCAGATATTAGAGGTTCAGATATGAGGATTTCTAGGTCTGAATCCAATGATCTTCTCATACTTGTATTATACTATATAGACCACCATTATACCATGTGTACCATTAACAACTAATACCAATTAACAGGTGGCACACCAACAAAAAGAGCCATAATAAAGATATGCTAGTGGACAATAAAAACTCGCACTTATATATGTCCATGCACTATAGATACAAGCACAGACACAATGGGCTGTTTTGGCCACTCCAGTTTTGTTTGGTCATGCAACATCTCTCAACTCCTCCTTCTCTTTCTCATACTCTTCCCAAGACCTCTCAGAGAGTAATCACTCAGGTGGAAAATGAGAAAAATAAAACACTATAAAAGCTTTACCCTACAAACCATTAGAACCAATTAGACTGGGCCCAGAGATGAGTTTTATGGTGATTTCATGACTGCATTCTTCTCTTAAATATTGAAACAAGCCACCTCCCCCAACCTCACTCCTCCTTACTCTGTTTCATAGACTCACATTCCATGCTAAAATTTGTTATAGAAGAACAGAAAGCTATGCATAGTCTAGCATGCCCATGAGGATTTGAAAGGGCAGGTTTCAAAGTATCTGGAGAAAAGACAGGAAAGATCCCATGATTCTACAGAGAAAGTTATTATAGGCAGGATGGAAAACTTTGAAGAATAAAATTCTGAGGCACAAAGAATAACTATTCATACAAGGAGAATAAAGTGAAGTTGTCTAAATACACCAGTGTGGATGCATAGGAAGCTCACTGATGCAAATGAATTTCCTTTTTTATAGACACATATGTAAAATGGAGACAAGGAGGGCCAACAGAATACCAGGGCAGAGTACGATGGGAATAATGTCAGGAGGAAAGTGAAGCTTGTGATTTGTCTAAGGATACACAAACAGTAAATTGTACAGCAGGGATTTAACCCCACAATATCAATTTCCAGAACTAGGACTCTTTCCATTGTATTGTATGTTTTGCTGAGCATTGTGATCAAGCCTTTGGTTATCTCTGCCTTTACTCCATTTTATCTCTTTCAGACGATTTATGTATCTCTTCTTTTGCTTCTCTAACACTCTCTTAAATGAGAAAAACAAAAACAAACACACACAACTAGGAAAAAAAAACAAACATGGCAAGTCAGTCATTTCAGCTTTTTGTGGTCAAGCTAGCTGTGAACTACAGATATCCTTTTAGGTCTAATTGTTCAATTTCCTTCTCTTGTTCTACCTCATATGCTCCTATATTTTCAACTACCACCTTTATGTGAACAAGGCCTAAACATACATGTCCAGTTGTAATGTCTTACATACACTGAGCCCATTTCCACACCATCCCACCTGTTCTTTGATCATCATCCTGATCTTCCATCCAATGAGAACTTGCACTTTGCCTCTAGGTCCCCTGACTCTGATAGATGAACTTTTACCTTACCTTGATGGGTCCAGGCCTTAACTTTTTCTTAACATTCCCTCACTATATCTGCCCTTTTCATGACCACTTTATGTGTTTTCTTCTTCTAGTAGAATATAAACTCCTTATCAGCAGGGTCTGTCTTGCTAGCCTGCATTTGAATGCCCAGTACGTGACACAGAGTCTGGGATATAGAAATCACTTTATAAATTCTCTATCAATAACTGTTCAGTATTATATCTCTACTTGTCATCAACAGCTTCCCTTGTGAGTCTTACCAATATTTATAGCTGAAGTTTTCAAGAAGCTGACTCTCCATCTCTCCCTTTTGCTATTCCTCTCTAATTTTCTTCTCAAAGGCCCTTTTTGGTTTTCCCTCTTCAAAATCTAAATCCATTCACTCCCAATGTTTTTGCAATATATCTTTCTATTTAAGCTATCCCTATCTATGTCTTACTTTTAGCCATCACTACCTTGACTCATGCATGAATTCTTGTCACTAGTAATCCTGCCTTTAGTGTCTCCTGATCAACTGCTCTTAAGATTCTCCAATCACCATTTTAAAATCACATTACTCCTCTCTTCCCAACTTACTTACTGCCTATCAAATCAAATCTAGACTCTTGAGTCTGGTCTTCAGGGACATCAGTCCTAGTTTTTCCTGAGCCATAGTCCTTGGATTTCCTGCAGATACCTCAAACTCTGTGTATACAAAGCAGAATTCATTTTTACCTCCCAACTCCACTCCCCCTCCCCATATACAACTCTTCCCAGTTCTCCTAATTCTGTTGAGGGCACCACCATAATTTAGTTGCTACAGGTTCATAACCAAAGAGATATTTTGTGCTAATGTTCCTTCTCTTTCATACCTCCTGTCTCCAAAAGGTGTGAATTCTTGCTGTTTCTACCTATACAATATTTTTCACATATACCTCTTTTCATCCATTCACCCCATACCTACTGTATTAGAGGTGAGAGGTTCATATAACACCTCATCTGGACCACTGTAATAGTATCCTAATTGGTCTTCTTGCATCTAGTCTCTTCCCTTTTCTACCTATTCTCCACTTCGTTATGTTCTAAAACATTTATTGTAGTTCTCTTTGTGGTGGCAAAGACCTGGAAATTTCAAGGATATCCATCAATTAAGGAGTGAACAAGTTGTGGTATACATTTGTGATGGAATACTCCTGTACTGTAAGAAATGATGAATTCATCGATTTTAGAAAAACATGGAAAAACTTGCATGAAATAATGGAGAGAAATGAGCAGAAATGAGAAAATTGTATAAAATAACAGCAACATTATTTTAAGAATAACTTTGAGGTGTTAAGTCATTTTGGCTCTTATACATACCCAAATTAACTACAAAGAACCTAAGAAAGAAGATGTTATCTGCATCCAAGGAAAGAAGTGATAAATAGAATTACATATAGAATGAGTTTACATATATATATGTGCATGTGTGTGTATATGTGTGTGTGTGTGTGTGTGTGTGTGTGTTTAACAGTAGCCATCTCTAGGGTAGTGGAGGGAGGGAAAAAACGGAAAAATAAGAAATTTACATGATAAATTTATTATATATTTTAAAGTAATAGCAATACTTAATAGAATGGCAGTTTCATGTGCAATAATCTTTCTATTATTCTACCATTCTATGGAAATACTTGTTTGATTTCGTAAATTGAAAATAAAGTTTAAAAAAAACAAAACTACAAAAAATGATATTACTATGTCATTCCCCTGTTCAACACTTTCCAATAGGTTTCTCCTCCTTCTACAATAAAATTTAAAAGAAAACCACAAACCTCATATTTGCTCTTGGAAGCCCTTCACAATCATGCTGCCATTTTTCTCTCCTGGCTATTGAATATTACTCCACTTTACACACACTGTCAATTTGAGCCAGTGGCCTACTTACTGACCCTGTGAAAACCATTCTCATTTTCCTGTCTGGGCCTTGCATAGGCCATTCCACACATCATACCTAGAATGTACTTCCTCCTCACTTCCGGCCCATGAAATGTTCAATTTAAGCTTCTTCAAAGCTTCATTCAAGTTCCACTTCCTACATGAGATCTACCCGGTTTCTTCCAATTTTTAGTGCTCTTTCTTTTCTAGTGCATCCTCTATTTTTAGTGCCCTCTCTTTTGCCTTCCTTCTTTCTCTTCAAAATCAAAACATTTTGAACATCCTATTTTAAGATAGTATCTAAGGAATTTTCTTTATTGTTGACTGAAGTAGCAGCTGCCAATAGTGATAAACAGAACATTAACAAATAATACAATTAGAGCTGCTGTGATTAGTGTTTTTCCAGGGTAATCATCTTTGCTTTCATTTATTTAAAAATTAAGAAAAAAACCCCAGAAAAAAAAGAAGTTCATTGAACTGAAAGGAAATACGTAGAAAGTAATAAGGGAGGACAAAGTGTGGCAAAGTTATGGGTGTTTAAAGTATTCCGGAAATGTTTTCATTTTGATTCCCATTATAATTAGGTTCCTAGCAGATGGAGAGAATGTAAATCATCTCCTAGCAGGAGACAGGCACTGGGTTCTCTAAGATGCAGAGCATACTGAAAAAGACAGCTGCTTTTTTTCCTAGCGAGGTGACAGCCTGGCTTTGTATTTTGCTGGCTTAATACGTATTTTGAAAACATTTTATTATACATTGCGTATAACAAATTGTCTTTGCTACATGACCCTCTTATCCTCTCCAATAAGTGATCAAGTGAAACATGATTAAAGTAGATATAAGGTTCCAGAAAGTCTGCTGAGACTAGCCTTCCAGAAGAGGCTTCTGACTTTTGACTCCCCCTCTCTTAATTATTTCCTATTTATCCTATATGAACCTTGTCTGTTTGTGTTCTCCTCCAGTAGATTCTGAGGTCCTTGAGAGTAGGGGTTGTTTTTGGCGTCTTTTTGTATTTCCAGAGCTTAGCATAATACCTGGTACATAGTAGGTCCTTAATAAATGTTTATTGGTTGATTAATTGAAGGGTTTCTGGTTGGTCTGGATAACTGGAGAGATGAACATGGAATGGTGAAATGGCATTTTCTCAGGAGTATTATTTATAATCCTTGACCTTTTCTTGGCAAGTACATATAGACAGGGGCCCAGTGTTTAGGAAATAAGAAAAAATAACTAGAATCTCAAAATATAGGAATTATTGACTAATTTGAGCTTATAGGTATCACTGAGAATTAGAAGAATAAATCAATGCCTGGAATCTGGTTCCATATGGATATAACTTATTAAAGAGAAATAGGCAAAAGCAGGGTATGGTAACATTAAAATGAAAAAGCAAACTCATGGGAGGAAATTTAAAAACTAGAAGAGTAAATGTATTAGAAAAACAAATTTGGTTAAAGATCGGTGATGGGAGAAATAGGAACTGGTTTTTTATTGGTGTGAACTATAGACCACTTAATAAGAAGGAGGAAATAGATAACTGCCAGGCCTAGAGGCCTGTGGGCTACCCGAGTCTTACCTTACCTCTATCGGAGGTCTTCGGCTGGCCAAACCGGATACTCGTATGAGAGAAGAGACCTATCAGAGTCGAACAAGGGTTGAGCTTTATTCAGGGTTCTGGTTACAAGTGCAAGGGAATTCTTCCTTAGGAGGGAGCGAAGAATCTCCCAAGGAGGCAAAGATCTTACAACAAGAGATTGGAAGTAGAAGTGTAAGTGGGGAGAGAGGGGGAGGGAAGAGCGGAGAGAGGAAAAGCAGAGCCTTCTGTCCTGTCCGCACCCCTCCTGAGCTGAGAGCGCTTTCAGGCTTTCCTGATCCTAATTAAGCTCTCCAGCCGCATAGTTTGCACCTGAATACCATGCTGTTAGATAACAATAGGTGTGCCCAGATCCGGGACAATCTCGAGGGCGGGGAGAGCTCTCTCCCATCACGTTTCTCACGGGAAGAGGCGGAAATACACGAGATAGCTCGGTTCACCTCGATTCCCAGTCGTTTCCTGGGGGCCTTGTGAGAACTCTAAGATTTAGAAGTTCCCACCTTTACCCGCCCGAGACTGTCCACATGGAATTGAGCTTCCATCCCCAGCAGATAACGAGTTTGGAAAATAGACCACAAGCCTGGCACAGAGGTGTGATATAGTAAAGATAAGAAACTTCAATTATCCAGACATATGCTGGCATATAGTCTGGAAAAAACACAAGAGCAAAAATTCCTTTACTTGCGCTACGATAATCCTATCCTTTCAAAGGTGGAAGAACCAACAATACTTTGTTTTTGTTATTTTTGTGGGTATAGAATAAAAGGGACTTTGGAGAGAACAGAGAATCAAGCGTAAGTGATTATTTCCTCTTATAATTTGTAATAGAGATAAAGGGGAAAACTAGTTCTTTTGGCATGTACCTTAGGGATTGAGAAAGGAGATTTCTATTGTTCTGGGCCATTATTAGGAGTATCGGTAAACTCCCATGAACTAAAATTCTACAGAGGAAGTCTGCTCAGAAGGGATGAGTAACTCAGAAAAATGATGCTTTCAAGACATAAAGGAATACTCCAATGAAGAGGGAAAATAGGAATTGTATCAAGTAACTGATGTGAATACACTGGTTACTCACCAACTAACATATATTTCTTTTCAAATATATCTATATGTGTGTGCATATGAAAAAGAGAGAAAATGGAGAGCAGTTTGGGGATGGAATGGACAGAGTACTGGGCCTGAAATCAGGAAGGTCTGAGTTCAAATACAGCCTCAAACACTTACTAGCTGTGTGATCCTGGACAAGTCACTTAAACCCGTTTGCCTCAGTCTGTAAAATGAGTCGGAGAAGGAAATGGCAAGCAATTTCAGTCACTTTGTCAAGAAAACCCCAAATAGGGTTATGGAGAGTTGGACACAACTGAAAGGACTAACCAACAAATATAGAATATGGAAGCAATGATAGGTAATAGAGGATAAAGCAAACATGGTTGTATCAAGGGTGGGTAATGCCAGATTACCTTATTTGATTTTTTGAAAGTTACTGAAGGTCAGGCAAATGCTGAAAATATAGTGTACCTAGGTTTTAGTAAAGCATTTCATAAAATATCTCACACTATTCTTGTGAAAAAATAGAGAGATACAGACCATACTAAATGGATTTGAAACTGGCTGAATATTTGGACTCAAAGAGTAGATGCTAATGGTCCAATGTCAGCTTGGCAGGAGCTCCCCAGTAGAGAAACATGGGATCTGTTCTTGGCCCTGTGCTGTCTGACCTTTTTATTAATGACTAGAATAAATATTCATTAACTTTGCAGATAACACAAAGGTGGGAGAAATATCTAATAAACTGGATGACAGGGCTAGGATCCAAAAAAGGTCTTAGGCTAGAGCACTGGGCTGAATCTAATAAGATAAAATCCAATTGGGATAAATTCTCACTCTTGGAATTAAAAATAAATACAGGTAACGATAGAGAATGCATAGTTGGGCTGTAGTTTGTCCAAAAATATAGTCAGTTTTTGGTAGACTAAAAGTTTAATATGAGTCAATAAGGTGACATGGAAGCTAAAAATCATTAAGGTGGGCTTCATTAAGTGACGTATAGTGTCTAGGAATAAGAAAACGATCATCTCATTTTACTTTTCTCTGATAAGACCACATTTTATATGTTTTGTTCAGTCATTCCTATTTTGCAAAGGACATTAATAAAATGGACAACATTCAAATAAACTACTTAGAGAGTAAATTGGTGAAGGGTTTCAAATCTATGGTATATGAGGACTGGTTGAGGGAAATAAATAAGTTTAGCCTGCAGAAGAGGAGACTAGAGATGGGGTGAAAGTGACTCAAAGGCTTTATTAAGCACTTGACAGGGGGTTACACTTCTTATGTTTGGTCCCAGAGGGCAAAACTATAGGAGCAATGGGCAGAAATAGCAAAGAGTCAGATTTAGGCTAACATTAGGTAAAATGTTCTAAACACTAGAGCTATCTAAAGTTCAATGGGCCTTCTTGAGAAAAGTTGGTTTCCCCCTCACTGGAGGCATCTGATGAGAGGCTACATATGATCTCATGGCAGGTGGGTGATAACAGGGAATATTTTTGTACATGGGTTGTACTGAAGTTTCTTCCAGTTCTAAATCCTATGATTCTGTGAATTAGAGGCTCAGTGATCTCTAAAGTTCTTTCTAGATGCAAATCCTAATATCCTTGGAACCTTCAGTGTTTTCATTCTCTTTCTAAGAACTTGAGTAACCCTATGCTCTGCCCCAAGGGATTATTATGTAAATGGTCCACCAGCTCTGAAGTTGCCTGGCCTTCATCAAACCCTCTCAACTTTCTTTACCTGGAGATTTTTCAAGCAGACAACCCCACTATTTATTTCTATGGACATCTTTGGATTCCCAGATATAACCAAGTAGTGGCGATTAGAACATACTTCTTATTTTCTTGGCATTTTTCTAGCTGGTGGCTTCCTTAGGCTCCAAGACTCTGTTTAGGGAAGCTAGACTATTTGGAGAAGAGTTTAGGTTTGATATCTCGTGAAAGAAATGGAGTGGGAAGAAGAGAGAGGGTAGGTATGAGATAATGTGATTGTGACAGTGGATTGTGAATATCTTATCTGAGAACTGATATTCTAATATGTTCCTCCTTACTTATGCCCTTTGAATCACCAGACCCAACCCTACGTCTTTGTCACCATATCTGATATGCAGATAAAGATTGGGCCTTGTCCTCTACTCTTTGATGATGCTTGTACATATGTTGGCTCCCTATTTGAATGTGTGGTCCTTGGGAGAAGGGGCTTTCTTGCATTTCTGTTAGCATACCCAGGCATTAACATAGTGTTTGGAGCATAGTAAGTGTTCAATCAATATTTTTTATTCATTCATTCATTCATTCACTCACTCTTTATTCTTCCTAAGAAAGACTTTAGTTCAGGTCCAACATTTGACATTTAGGTTGTATAATCATGGGGTCATTATTTATTCATATTATTATACAGTTTACTCAACTCAATATATTATATATTATTATACAGTTTACACAACTGTAAAATGGGATAAAAATATTTACAGTAACTTCATCGATGCTTTTGTGAGGGTCCAATGAGATAAAATATACAAACTTGTCTGTGAACTTAAAAAAATATGTAAGTGGTAGTAATTAGGCAGCTGAAAGGGAAGGGAATGTCTACTTAATATACACGTAGGAGTCTTAGAACCCTTGTGCTTTTAATTTTATTTTTTTTTGTTGTTTCTTATGAACTCAATTTCTAATAATTAAGCTCTTAAGAAAAAATAAGCAACATTCCCATAGAGTTTGTTCAATGCACATGCAATGCTATGTTCTTTATAAGGTTGGTTTGAAGGAAACATTTTATAAAATCTCTAAGAATTATGAATGTGAGAATATGAGTTTATTATTATTGTTGTTGCTATTATTATCATTATTACTGAGATTTTTTTTTTTTACCCAGACCTTTGATTTCATTGGTGTGAGGAATACCTTGTATGAAAATGATTAGATTGGTCATCTAATTGTAACGAAGTCTCAGAGAGTTTTCAGGGGTACTGCAAGACTAAGTGACTTGTGTATAAATTAGGTTAAAACCAGATAAGCCCATAGATTCCCTATGGAAGGTGTTCTATGATTCTCTAATGTTAGAAGTAGATAGTGCATGGGCATGAAGGCCACAATGACATGTAGGATGACACAAGTTGAGATTTCCCAGGACTGAGATGCCCTACAGAAATTGACTAACTGAAGATTGTAGGGCTACAGCAGAGGTGTGAGAAGGAGAGTGAGGAGGAGTACATTGGAACATCAGGACCCAAGAAAAGAATATTTAGTGGAAATGAAATCTCAAGGGATGCCTCCTTCTCCTTAGAAAGTTAAACTATTCCTCCACCCTCCTAAGCAAATACCTATGATTGTAAACATAAATATTTATACCTGTTGACTATCAGCCTCCAAACTTCTCCATTCTGGTTGTAAACATATGTGGAGCAGCTTTGCAAGGGTCTGACTTTTAGACTTGGAGCATCTCCAATGCCTCTTCTAAAATAAGCAAGCTTTTGCATTCTCCTAGTTTTTTAAACAAGGAACTTACAAAAAAAAAATCTCTAATTTTCATTGTTGCTTAAATACTGTTGCAAGGTCATTACCTTTAACCAGAATTTTTATCTCTAAGCAGTAAACTTCATAGTTATTTTGGACTGATTCATTCATATTGACTCTAATGACATATGGCCCTTACAACCCATAAAGATTAATACAGAAGGATTTGAATGACTATCGAGACTTGTTTTAACAGCAACCTGAAGTTTGATTAGAAGCAGAAACTCTCAATAATGCTTACTGGAGAACAGAGACATCCAGGTCTTATATACCAGAAATAATGCGTTTATTCATAGAAAACCATTTTTTCTAAAAGGAAATGTGCTGATTCATTTTTAAAAAATGTTCTAGGATAAATTTGTTCTTGATGCTTTGAATACACTAAGAATTCATGAAAAGGTGACAATTCCTTAAAGTAATTTATGATGTCTATAGAAGTAAACAGAAAATAAACTTTGTGTTTGGCAAACTGTCACGTATGGAAGTACTATGTTTGATATATTCAGAAGGTGAAGGGTTCACCTTTCTCCTCAATCTCACAGCCCTGGTGGAGTTTTCTCTTCATAGTTCAGTTCATTTTTATTCTGACAGGCTGGCATAGCTTGTACATGGTTTAGGAATAGGAATGATGTGAAAAGTGAAAACACAGCCAAACCACTGTGCCATTCAGATAATGAATAGTCAAGTCATCAGAAGTCCTCATGTGATGCCAGTTTAGAAGGAGGTAAATAAGTCAGTTGGAGACATCATATCCATTTGAGTTACATTTGCCTTTGGTTTGAGGATTTGTAACTGTCAGATCTGTAACTAACTTTGAAGGATTTTAATGATCATTTTTAGTTTTCTTGATATTTACTAACATGTTCACCAGGTGATTGGGGGGGGGAGTTCATGCTAAGCAACTGTTTCATACTAAGTAACAGCTTTTCAACATGGTCTGAAATCTACTCATGTACAGTATGAGTAGCTTAAACTCTCCCTAGAGTCTGATCTAGGGTAAGTCTCAGTGAAAAATAAAATATTTACATCTCTAGTGCTTTCATTGGGGTGTACAAAATTAGAAAATAGCCTTCTCTCTCTTATTTTAATTCTGATGTATTATTTCACAAGATAGCAAATCCTTCAATGGTTTGACATGATATCTATTGCTTTCTACTCAAAGCAAGCAGCACAGTCATGACTTGGACTCATGACTACATCGGTATTCTTCAACTCTTCAATGAAGCTAGAAAAAGAAAAGGATGGATGGATGGATGGATGGATGGATGGATGGATGGATGGATGGATTACAAAACTTTTCACTATTAGTAGCTAGGTTGGCATATGAGTCGGAATGGAAGAGCAACTTCAACAAGAGGGAAGAATGGAAATGTTTTATCTGACAAGTACTTTTTAAATGTATCTACTGCCTCTGAATTTATAGCAACATGTTTTGTTCCAATTGTTTCTCTAAAATTGGTACATCTTCACTACAATGTTGAGATTAAAACCACATTTTTTATAATGTAGCAGAGCAAGGACAGGGTGGACCAAGGGGACCATCACTGAAGTTTTGTTAACTTTTTTGCTGGTCAATGCGGAGCAGCGTGTGTTAAACAAAATGATTGTTGAGTAAATACCTGGCATGCAGTAAATGGTTTAATTCTCCAAAGGAAAGGGGGGATATCGAGGACAGAGATCTGAAGACTAAAGGTATTTCCTTTGAAATGCAGCAACTTTGGTTCTTCCAGTAGCTGGCCTCCTTGATGCCTTTCATCTGAAACCACTTCCTACAGAAGAGGAAGAAAAAGGCAGAGGAAGAGAGGAAGGCAGGGAGAGAAGAGAGAGAGAGAAAAAAAGAGATAGAGAAGAAGAAGAAGAAAAAGAAGAAGAAGAGAGAGAGAGAGAGAGAAGAGAGAGAGAATGAAAAATTCAGTTTCATAAACATTTTTCATTGACAAATATATATACCAACTATGATGATAAACAGAGAAAGAATGGGCATATGCTCCTTATACATCTGTGGCTGTCTAAATTCACACTGGAGGTGATTTGTCCCTAACAGAGGAAATCAATTATAATAATAAGATTATAATAATAATAATGATAAGTTAATTAGGGTCTTGTTTGTCCTTTTCACAACAATAACTTCTACTGTCAAGGATGATTCCTTTTTCTTTTAAGAAAACCACTCTGTCATTATTAAAGCTACTAGGACTCCAGAATTCTCAATAATGTGGATGTACTTCTGCAAGTATAACTGAATTTCACTTAACAGCAGGGACTTATGTCTAGTCAACATTTTCATGTTGGGATGTGTCTTTAACAGATCTGCCCTGGTAGAGAAAATCTCCTAATTTACAATTCCCCTATATCAATGAAATCATGTCTACTCCCTATTCTTATTAAGGTTTATTTATATGCATATAAAATATGTACATACATATATTTATACATATCTGCATACATATATTGTGCTAAAAAGTTGTAATATCTTTTTTAGGATTATATAGATTGTGTAGTGACTAATGTTCGTATTTGGGAAGAAAAGTTATGATATTCACAGATCTTTACATATTTGCATATGTGTACAAAGCGCAGTAGATAATAAAAAAAGAGAAATAAATATTTCTTTAGCCAGGTTTAACCTAGGTAGAAGCAGAAAAGAAACTTTTCTTAGAAAGGTAAACTAAAATATAAATATAGTCATCTAGTTCACATGCACTTTTCACTTAAGGAAGGGAACAGGGAGAATGTTAGTTTACATCTATGGCACATTCACATGCATTCTGACATAGCACAGGCAGTCAGCAAACTGCTTTTTGCCAACATTTCTAGAGCTGTAGGCTCTAGAGTTAAAGCCCATTAGGGGATGCTGAAGAGGTGTGAGATGTTTGCTAACTGCCAAACTGTGTAATTCTGAATAAAAGCGCCTTAGAAGATGAAGGATCTTTTTAAACCAGTGTTTTAGAACTACCTTCATTTATATCCCAAACTTAGTTAACAGATGTGGGCTGAAGCAGAAAAACCCAAGTCATAGAGTTAAATAATCCTAAATTTCTGACCTATAGAAGGAAACCAGAGAGTTCCAAGCCTGACCTGTATTGTAACAGGAAATTCCTTAGCAATATAACTTGAAGAAATCTTTTAATCATTTTTGCAGTTAGGTGTTTCAGTGGCTAAAACTCTAGACCTGCAGGCTTGAAGACTTCAGTTCAAATCCAGCCTTAAACACATACTGCTATATGACCCTGGACAAGTCACTTACACTATCTGTATCATTTTCCTTATCTGTAAAATGAAGATAATAATAACATCTGCCTCCTAGGGTTCTTGGGAGAATCAAATGAGATAATATTTATCAAATATTTAACAAACCTCAAAATGCTAGATAAATACTAGCTATTTAAAAAAAAAGAATAATGATTTTAAAATCCTTTTTGATTACTTTATACTTTTATGTAGGATGTTTTTAAAATGGAACAATATTTTAAATATAACAATTCTGTAGTTCCAGATAACACAGATTCTAGGGATAAAGTTATCTTGAATGGTCATAATAGGGAATTCATTCATATATGGGTTAAACTAGATGACCTCTGAGGTCCATTCATACTCTCAAATTCTAGATTCCATGATTCTGTCATCTCATCAGTTCATTACCTATCATCAGAAACATGCTGAACAAGTCTTTTCATAAAATCATAAAAATAAAAAACCAGATTATATTTTGAAGTGATTTCAAAGATTATACAATCATATTTAAAATTAATAAAACAATGAAAACATATACTCTTTAGATATTACATAAATATATCATATATAGGTATATTCTAATATAGTTCCATTTTCCACATGTATTGTTGATTTTCACATACCCAGCATTTCATTAGAGGGCTTTAGGCCTAAAAAGTGGCAATAAGTACCTCTGGAAGGTAGCCAAAAATTTCTCTGATTTTGCTTTGTTCAGCCTTTTTTTTTTTATGTACCGCAATTTCAGACCAATGAGAATTTTACCTCCATTTATTTTCTATTTACTAATAAATTATTACTTATTGTCAGTGAGCTATTGTTCTCTTTTTAAGACCAGCCAAAGATATTCCAGTTTCCTTATCTTCATAAAAGGTAACTCTCTATTTCAATCTTGATGCTAACTCTAACCCTGATGAATTTTACAAATACTCAGTGAACATTTACTTTACAGGCCATAAAGACAAAAATGGTACAGATCTTGCCCTCAAGGAGTTTAAATTTCTTATTAAATATATGTGTATTAAATAGATATTTTTGCTACTCCTTTTAATCCCATCGAAATCCACAGCCCTCCAAGCTAGAAGATGGTAGAACTGGCCTTCTGGTTAGGAAATACTAGGAAGAAAAAATTTTCGTAACACCCATAATATACACAAAGATATATATATATATATATATATATATATATATATATATATATATATATATATATATATATATATATATGTATATATATATACATATATATGTATATGTATATATATATGTATGTATGTATGCATATATATATATGTAGATAGATATAGATACAGATTCAGATTCAGATGTAGCTGTAGATATCAATATTGATACTGATATATTTAGCTGCAGGAACCCTTAAAAACCTCCTAGCTCATTTAATGGAAGAATGGGATATATCAGGGGTTCAATTCTCTTCTGCAAGTATTTATTGAACATATATTGTAAGGTACTGTGGAAGTGATGCAGGATTAGAAAAGAGAGAGGTAAGGGTAACTGAAGAGAGAACTCTCAAGTTTGAGAAGTCCTAAATTTGAGATTTCTAAAAGCTGATCTTCTAAAGAAGGAAGGGAATTTCCTGATGTAGAATACTCCTTGGAGAACATAAAGGATCATTTGCATAATTCCAGCTCAGAACACTACTCAGTGTGGAAAAAAATGATGAATTACTTGGATAGTATGGGAGAGAGTGAACCACAGGGTAGTACTGTGAGTCTTGGGAAGGCAATATAGGATTAAGGAAAAAAGAATTTCAGTAGAATGTTAAAGGGTTGTCACTATGGAAACTTATTGGCTATTTGAGTGCCTTATATATTTTAGTGGCACCGGTAAGTGGTTCAGTGGATACAGTGCCAGGACTAAAGTCAGAAGACCTGAGTCCAAATCCATCCTTAGAGCCTTATTACCTGTGTCCCTGGGCAAGTCACTTAACACTGTTGGCCTCAGTTCCTCATCTATAAAATGAGCTGGAGAAGGAAATGGCAAATTACTCCAGTAACTTTACTAAGAAAATCCCAAATGAGGTCACATAGAGTCAGACATGACTGAAACAACTGATCAACAACAAATATATTTTCTGCACCTGTATTTGGACTGTTATAAGATCCTTGTGTCTTCTGTATTTGTACAGAGTTAAATAAAAGTTGCATTGTCCTTGGTGTGTGTTTAGTATCCTTAGTGCTTACAGGGGAGCTGGGAACTTCATTTACCAATTTTGGGAAAATAGACATAGATTTGCCTGAATATATTGAGAAAATTTCCCAGAACAATTCCAGCTGATAGAAATAAGACAAAAATACCAAATTCTTCTCTTAAAGGATTAGGCATGGATCCATGTGGGCCCAAAGTTTTGGAAGTGAGGGGGGAGAAGGGAATCTGGACTATGGGTTAAAATGATACCTTACTTTTATATAGTGGCTTAAGTTTTTTTTAAAGCACTTGATTCATAAAAAAAAAAAAAAAACTGAAAAATGAATAAATGACAAAGATAATGACCTTGGCTGTCATCATTTCCTATAAAATTTTAATAGATATAAAGGTCATCAAGGAAAAGCGTCCATAAGAGCCTAGAAACCTTCTTGGCAAGCAAGCATTTAATCTTCTTGCCAAGAAGAGAGAAATGGTAGCCAAGGGCAACAGTGGCTCAGAATACAAACTCATTTGTAAAATGTTAGAAAGGATCAATCAATTGATTAACTAATTAACCAACATTTATTAAATGTCAATCCCATTCCTCACTTGGGATTTCCCTACAGCAATGAAATCAAAGGTCCTGGGCCCATTTCTACTCCTACCATGTGACAGGCACCATTTTAAATGCTAGGGATGTAAAGGCAAATGTGAGAAAAAAAACAAAACAAAACAATCATAAGATAGGAGTATGATGATGAATGTTTAACAACCAGGTCTTGGGGGAGTGGGGGAGCGGCAGCCACAATATATTTTAAGTTTCATTTGAATTATTAACATTTTCTTCATCATTTTATTGTCCAGATAATTAAGGAAACAATAAATCAATTTCCAATTTATGGCATTTGCCTCTTTCTCAGGTGTAAGTGCTCAGTGAAAATTTAACAAATTGCTCTTGGGCATGTATGGGCTGGCTTTAACACATTTCTGGACACAGGTACAGTCATCCCTTCCACACAGTGACTTCCCCCATCACAGTTTCAATATATCACAGGTATAAATTAAATGGGAATTTTGGGAGAGTTTTGCAGAAGCTGCAGATGACACATGAAATCCAGCAGACAATATAGAACCTATGATCAAATGCTTAACCCAAATTTTACAATAAAGTACTGTAAAGACCACATAAAATAAAAAGAAAAAAATTCAGCCTCCTCTAGTACAAAAGGAGGGTCAAAAAATTTTATGTTGATCTTCCAGATTATGGGGGTACCATTCCCCTAAGTCGGTGATGTGGAGGGAATAACTATGTTCCTAAAAAATCATTTAATTCACTTCCTCTTTTATGAAAGCCTGATCCCATCCTTCTGAAAAGAAAGTGTCCCATATTTATTACCAAAAGATGAGAACACCACTGACTCTTTTAAATATAGATCAGTTATCTGATTATGTATTTTAAGCAAAGCATTCACAGCTTGTCTTACTCTAAAAATTTATAAACATATATCTTCTCTCAGTAGGTTTATGTTCTATGGCATGATAAAGGGCTACAATTCTGTGGATCAAAGAAGTCACAGACTAGATTGGCGGTCTTGAAATATTTTTTGATCACAAACCCTGATCAGTTTTTGTTTTTATGAACATGTACCTGTAATATATTTATATTTACTTATTTATATATTATTTACATCTACTAATGTGTTAATAATTATTTATTCTATAATTATATGAAATTATATATTTATATAAATTTCTATGAAATAAAAATTTTGGAAGGATGAAATTAAAGACCAAATAACATTTGATCCTAGATTTAATAGGAAGCCACTGGAGTATAATGAGTAGATGAGTAATGTAGTCAATTCTATATGGCACCTGTGTAGTGGATGGTTTGGAGAGGGGAGAGATTTGAGGAAAGGAGGCCAATTGGAGGTTGTTCTAAAAGCTCAAGTGAAATGTGACGAGGGCCTGACCACAAGTGATTGCTGAGTGAGAAGGCAGGAGACAGATGTGATACATAAGGTAGAGGTAGAAACAAGAAGTTGAGCAGTTGATTGGACATGGCAGAAAGTGAGGAATATAGAATGATGTTAAGATCATGCACTAGAATGTCTACAAAGATGGTAGCATCCTAGACAATAACAGGGAAATTTAGAAGAGGGGTTAGGTCTGGGCAGGGAAGGAGGGGAATCTGTGACGCCAATATCAAAGCATCCATGCCTGACCATTTTGTGTGCCTTCTTCTGCCCACACAACAGGACAAGCAAGAGTGGAGATCTTACTCATCTTCCAACAGATGCCTTTCACAGTCGGAGGTGATGGGGGTGGTTTGGTGAGAGAAGGATGAATTTTACCTAAGACACTTAGACTGCTCCTTCTATAGTAACTTAGCTTATAACTGATGCTAGGGGTCAATTTCAGGCCCAAAAGTGGGATAATAATAGCTTGAAGAGCAAAGAAAGCAAGCTGTAGGAGAGTGTCAGCAGATATGGGTAGGTACAGATGTGTTAGAAATGTCAAGTGATGGTTACTGTGTGGAGAGTTAGAATGAGACCACTCCCCTCATGTCCCTACTTCATATTAGAGAATCATATATATTTTGGGGCTAAGCCATAACTGCATATTTTAGAGACTGGTCTAGATAACTTCCAGGGCTCCATTTTACATTCACCTCAGCTCTAGCACCTAGAGCTCAAGTGAATGTAAAGATGAATCAGATTATAAGCATCTTAAGGATTCAAGAATGCCAAGACCTTCTTGGTTCTGAAGAACCTCTTGATCTCACCAGTATAGAGAAAATTGTACTCTAATGGAACGAGGCCCATCTTTGAGGCTAGGTCAGATCTCTGGTGTTGCCCAGAAAGGATTAAGATGAAGGAGAGATGGGATAGGAAAGAGGGCTGTCAGCATAATTCTCCCTCCTGAGGAAGTTGGAGGGGAATTACAGGTGATAAAAAGAAGAAGAATGATTACTTGCAAGGTAATGTGGCTACGAAGTGAAAGAGCTGGAATTTATATTCAAATTTTCAGACTTTTATTTTGGCGGCCCATTTTCAAGTCATTGGGATTAACATGGGGAAGAGGGGCATCTCTCAAACCATTCCTGACTTTCTTGAGGTTTCCTGTCTTAAAACATGTGACACTATTTTGAGATTCTATGGCTACCTTCTGTTTGTTAATTAAGTCTTTTCTTCTGGTATCTGACTTCTTGAAGTTAGAAGCTGGAACCTATAGCAAGCTCTTGATTGGCAGAATGAATAGTAACAAACATAGAAGCTTTCTTTTCTAAGGTCCACATGGGCAGAACCTGGCTACATACTTTCAAGATACCTGGCCAGCAGAACCTTATCCTTCGTTACCTTCATCAAGGTCTTCACATTGATTGAATGAGAGATGGACATGGATATTAGAGCATGCTTTGGGATGTTGAAACAGCCAAGGTGAATTTGCATATTTATAAAACAAAACTGTTTGAACTCTAAAACACAACAAAAAATTATGTTGCTGTGGTGTTTTTTTCTTTAAATGAGTTACCTGAACAATATTTCCCAAGGTTGCATTATTGACAAACACAAGAAGTACATCTCCAGGAAATCCTTTGAAATTAGATTCTAAATCCACATTAATTCTAAGTAAGTGATGACTATCAAGAGGCATGGTTAGGAGTACAAGAGATGGATGACAGAATTGAGTCATTCTTTCATAAGATGAGGTGAGTGCCTAATTCCTTGACATTACTAAGTCAGGATTGGTTTAAGTTTGGAAGAAGGAAACAACAACAAAACAGAATTTGCAAATGTCAGACTATACTACTATTCCTCAACCTCTGGGCTGAATTTGTCAAAAGAAAGAAAAGGGATACTAAACAAAAAAAAAATAGCAGCTCTAATTATTCATAGAAACACAGAGCCAGAAAGGATGAGAGGTCACCCCTACTTACCTTCAGGAATAATCATACATCCTTTTCCAAGCAGCAGGAAAAAAAAATAGGCCCTAGATTTCTAGAAATAGGAAAATCTTCATATTATCCCGTGTAATGAATTGACAATCATTGTACAAACTGTGAATGATTCCCCCAAACAAATCATATGAATAGGTATCGCTCTTTGTGTGAAACTGATCTTCCCCAATGGCAGGTTTGAATATGTCCACTCACTCACATTCAGTAAACTCCAATGGCTCCCTCTTACTTTATGGGATCAAAAATAAAACCCTATCCTTGGCTTTTAAAACCTTTCAAAACCTATCCCTTCCTTTCAGTCTTCTTTCAGTTTAGTTTCTCCATTATACTATGATACAGTGACAAGTGCATCCTTGATGTTTCTTGTGAAAGATATGAGGGGAAGCTAAGTGGTGCAGTGGATAGAGCACCAGTGCAGGAGTCAGGAGGACTTGAGTTCAAATCTCACCTCAGACACTTGACACCCACTAGCTGGGTGATCTTGGGCAAATCACTTAACCCCAATTGCCTCATCCTGGGTCATCTCCAGTCATCCTGATGAATATCTGGTCACTGGATTCAGATGGCTCTGGAGGAGAAGTGAGGCTGGTGACCTGCACAGCCCTCCCTCACTTAGAACAAAGTCAAGTGCAAGTCATGTCATTATTTCTCTGATGGCATGGTCTTCTTAGGCAATGGAGGATGAACATACACAAGATATGAGATTTCCTAACATGGGGCATTTTCACTGGTTATCCCTCATACGTGGAATTTCCTCCCTTCTTATTTGTGTCTTCTGGTTTCCCTGACTTCCTTTCAAGTCTCAGCTAAAATCCCACCTTCTTCAAGAAGTTTTTCCTCATCTCACTTAGTGCTGGTATGTTCCTTCTGAAACTACTCAAAATTTATTCACATATATATACACACATATATGTATGTATATATATGTGTGTGTGTGTGTGTGTGTGTGTGTGTGTGTGTATGTAAATACGTATGTATATGCATCTACAGCTATATATCCATATGCCATTCTGGGTATCTACAGTACTTAGTGCAATGCTTGGCACATAGCAGGCACTTAGCAAATGCTATTTGACCTCTGGGGCTATATTCCAATTCTCACTCACAGGCCAGGTCCTCAGAGGGCAGCTGACTAGTAGCCACTCAGAATTCCAGAGGTAACCCTGGGATTTGCTGAGTTTTGCTGGGGGCCCATAAGCCCCCATCAATGTGTTTTTATCAATCAAACCTCATTATACCCTTTTAAGCAGAGAATATATGAAGTGAATACAGCATCCTTCTCAGACTAGTGGTGTACTCTCTTCTTATACACACAAGGTCCCAGAAGAGAGTGCAATTAAACTTAAAGCAAAACATTAGTGAGGAATATGTGGAAGAAACCCATTTGCCAAAGGTATAGTTCACAGCTCCTAATTATTAGAAGTTCTTTTTTTCCCCTTTCATTAACTTCCCCTTCGGTGGAACTTGCTTCAAGGCTCTGAGGGTCAGTGCCCATTTAAAACTGTGAAGCTGCCTTTCCTTCCTATGCCCAGTTTATCCTCAGGGTCCATCAGCCTCTGGTGTAGATTTTAACTTCTGTCATTGCTTCTCCAGGGATGTTACTACTCATCCAACTGCACTTCTGGGTCTTCTGACCTTTTAAGGTTTACAAGGTCATAACCTAGTGTCTCTTTATACTTAGATTTTTTTTCCAGTAGACTTCCTGTTTGTCTTCACTATGTCTCTCTCTTCTTGCAGCTAGATGCATCGTTTCCTATTAGTTCAGTCTCTTCAGTAACACAGTTTATGGAGAGAGTAAAGTAAAGGAAGGAAACAAATTCTCTTCCCTTAAAAAGTGATTGTCATCCAAGGTCCTAGAACCTTAAGCTTTTAATTCGGAGTCTTTCCCCACTTAACTGACTCCTAACTAACTTGCTGTTTTTAGATGTAGCCCAAGAAGTGTTACTTGGTCTTCATTTGCCAGTCATAAAAAGGGCAGCTAGGTGGTGCAGTGGATAGAGCACCAGTGCAGGAGTCAGGAGGACCTGAGTTCAAATCTCACCTCAGACACTTGACGCTCACTAACTCTGTGACCTTGGGCAAGCCACTTAACCCAATTGCCTCATCCTGGGTCATCTCCAGTCATCCTGATGAATATCTGGTCACTGGATTCAGATGGCTCTGGAGGAGAAGTGAGGCTGGTGACCTGTACAGCCCTCCCTCACTCAAAACAAAGTCAAGTGCAAGTCATGTCATCATTTCTCTGATGGCATGATCTTCTTCGGGCAATTAAGGACAAAAAAAAAACCCACACACAACTAATCACAAGGCATTTTTGGGGTGGTATCATCTAGCCTTATAGAATGACTCCAAGCCCTTATGATACCTTCAAACTGACCAATTCATTTTGTTGAATGATTGATTTAATCGAGATGCCTAGGTCTTCTATGATTAATAGGAGTCAGCCTCCACTCTTACATATATGGTATGTCAACAATTCAAAGCAAACAATTATGATCATATCACATTTTTGTAAGGATATTATTGACAAGCTGTAGCATATCTAGCAGTGGGTTACTAGGATGGGATGGGTATCAGTTGTATGCTGTATAAGGATAATCATTCATATTCTTATATATTCCTAAGATTTCCAAAGTATATTATGTCCAACAACTTTTGGAGGGAGATAATGCAAATACTATTATTCTTATTTTATAGATGAGGAACCTGAGGCGCAAAGAGTTTGAATGACATTCCAATGCTCACTTGGCTATAAAGAGCCAGGAAATATCAGACAGGACTCAAAGTCAGCTCTTCCTACAGGATCAAAGTTCTAATGAATGGTATTAACCCTTCTGACCAAGTGAAATTTTCTTCTTTGTGGAAAGCACAATTTGGGCTGGGCATATTTTTGGTTCAGGTGCCTATTTCTTTAGGATGTAAAATATTCCCTGCTATAGAAAATCAGCTGTCATAACCAGCCCTGCCTCTATTCCCAAAGGATGCCAAGTGTTTCATTACAGCTAGAGTTGTGGCAAACTCTAACGCAGACAATTTCTGCAGAAATGTCCCATGAAAAATACATACTAATTTTGATTAAATACCCAAGGGCTCCATTGGAATTATAAAAAATGAGTTAGTACTGGATATGCAATCATCAGGTCTTTCCCACAGAAAGAGGGAGAGGAGAGAGAGAGAAAGAGAGAGAGAGAGAGAGAGAGAGAGAGAGAGAGAGAGAGAGAGAGAGAGGCTTATGCCAATCTGCCAGAGCTTCTGGCTATTTCAAAATGACATATGTTTCTCAGGTCTATACATAGTGGAACAGTTTTGATGGGTCAATTAATAATCATTCATGTTCCTTTTTATGTTTGTTTTGTTTTTTTGGAGGGGGGAAGGCAAGGCAATTGGGGTTAAGTGACTTGCCCAAGGTCACACAGCTAATAAGTGTCAAGTGTCTGTGGCTGGATTTGAACACAGGTCTTCCTGACTCCAGGGCCAATGCTCTATTCACTGTGCAATCTAGCTGCCCCCCATGTTCCCTTTCAAAAAAGTATTTTTTGAAAATTTACAAATTCATATGAAATAGCTACTAACCTGTACATGTAGAAATGGTCCTGGAACAAGGTTGATACCTCCTCAACTTTCTGAAAAATAGAAACTGAAGGCCGGGGCTCAGATCTAGTAAGTTGTATATTCATATCCTGCTTCTGACAAACACTTGTTTTGTGACCATGGACAAATCAGTTCATCCCTCACACCTCTAAGCTGCTCTCTAAGACTAAGCTGCAAACAAGCCACAGATCTGTATTGGAGTTTCTAGATCAGGGATGTAGTTCTACACAGCAATGAAATCACAGATTTGGATGTGGGAAAAAAGAAAAAAAAAAGAAAGGAGAGTATGAGGGAGAGAGGGAGGAGTAGAAGGAGGATCAGGAGGGAGAAAAAGCAAGAGGACAAGGAGAAGGAGACAAAAATCCAGAAAGCCTAGCCATAGGCAGAACCAAGAATAAAGGAAAGAAAAATGCACTGTTAGACTTGGGTCTATTAATTTTGAGTTCGTGCCTACTCCAAATTCAATGGAAATAATAATGGATATGTAGCGTAGATAAAAGAAGACTGAGGTGGGGGGGCAATGATAACTATCTTCCAGTATCTGAAGGGCTATTACATGAAAATGAGGTTGGTTATGATGACTAACAATGGTGTTGTGGTCCAGGATGCCACGGTACAGATTCATCCTTCATTCTAGAAGAGGACCAATGGCATCATAGGGATGATGTCTTGACTTGTGTTTGAATTGGATTTAAGTGAGGCAAAGCTGCACAAGGTCACGAGCCTTACTCTCACCTCCAAAATTATGAGAGTCCAGCAGGAAGACGAAAGTCAAGGTGACTGGCTATTGCTTTGGATGCAGTGGGTGACCTTGGCCTTTCTACATTAAGATCTTGGGGCAGCTAGGTGGTGCAGTGGATAGAGCACCAGCTCGGGAGTCAGGAGGACCTGAGTTCAAATCTCACTTCAGACACTTGACATTCACTAGCTGTGTGACCTTGGGCAAGTCACTTAACCCCAATTGCCTCATCCTGGGTCATCTCCAGTCATTCTGATGAATATCTGGTCACTGGATTCAGATGGCTCTGGAGGAGAAGTGAGGCTGGTGACCTGCACAGCCCTCCCTCACTCAAAACAAAGTCAAGTGCAAGTCATGTCATTATCTCTCTGATGGCATGGTCTTCTTCAGCAATGGGAGGCCAAACACACACACATTTGATTAAGATCTTAGACCTACTTGACTATCCCAGAACATTCTAAATTAACTCTTCATGTCCCCTTCCCTCTCCCCAGTTCCCTTTCTAATCCTTTATGAACCAGGATGTTGTGAGACAAACCAAGGCAGTTTAGATAAAGACCACTCAATGTACTATGTAGGAGGTTTCTGAGACCCCAAGGAACTTCCTCTCAGGCTGCTTTTACCTGTTGGTTTTACTGAACTTGTTGTCATAGAAGGTGGAGTAAAGCTGTACTCATTTGTTGCTATGTTTAGAAGTATTTATCTGAAATCTCTTGGCCTAGATGATTCATTGAATCAGATCTTGTACATCCAGGAGCAGATGGAAAGAAGTTGTAAAAGGAGATTTCAGTTAGATATTAGGGAGGAGAAGGCAGAACTTCACTAATTAACTTTCCAAAAGTAGTTGGCCTGGGAAGAGAGTAAATTTCCTTTACTGGAGGATTTCAATTACAGGCTAGTATGATCATTCACTGAGGATACTGTAGAGAGGATACTAGTCAGGTTGTACCAGACTGTCTCTAAGGTCCTTTCCAGCTCTGAGATTCTTTGATTAGATGATGTAATAACTTATCAATAAGTCAGCAAAGATAGTAATCCTTAAATTATTGTTCAGGGGTTAATGATTAATTAGCTAACTAATGGTGATTTGTGGGTCATTCTGTTTTTTAGGCAAGTACTCACTGAGTACCTACTAAGTGCCAAGTACTCCATCCTTAGTGCTGGTGAAAGTTGTATCCTCCTCATCCCCACCCCTCCTCCTTAATCCCCCTTGGATTCTACCTTTGGAAGGGTGATATGGAGGGTGGCAGTTCCAAGACAATAAATGTATGTGAAAATTTATCATCTGATTTTGAGTTTCTCTAAGTTACCAAATGGTGCCTTTGCTAGAAATTTACATGCTGATGACTGAGAAAAGAGTAATTAATACCCCTTTCACATACAAACCTGGAAGCTAGAAAATAAACAACCAACAGCTTTGGAGAACACAAAACACTAACATATCACCTTCATTTATTCCTGCTCAGTGTTCAGGCACTGTCTCATTTCTACTGGTAAACATATGTTTTCTAGCTTGCTGTCTTAAAAGTCAGGGATTGAATAAATATTCTTTGAGATAAACTTAATGATCCAGTTCTAAAATAGTAGGAATTCAGAATAAGGTGTGACAGAATAGATATGACTTTTATGGAGACACTAAACATGCACAAATGTTTTCGTATTATCCTTGGAGCTATTAATAAACCTTTGATTTCTACATCTAGTTCATTTGAGATGAATTTTACATGATTAAAAACAACATAGATGAAAATCAACCTGTGTCCATTGCTCAGTTCAGAACATAAAATGACTATATAGCTATAGGCACAATTTATGATATTTAATGCAGAACCTGTGGGCTTAATAACCTCCACTTTGTGTGTACACATGGGCACACACACCCCCATACACACCATTCCTGTCCCCAACCCTCTCTTACCATGTTCATTTGTGTCCAAATTTTTACCAGAGCTATAATTGGATAACTACCACTCTATGGAAGTACTGCAATTGGTCAATTGGTCCTGGGGTAAGTGGGAGGAAGCAAACCTTCAAGTGGTACAGTGATCATTAAGATGGAAGGAAGAGAGAGAGAGAGAGAGAGAGAGAGAGAGAGAGAGAGAGAGAGAGAGAGAGAGATGATGGTTTGGGGATCACTGCTAGGGCACCTATAGTTTAAGGGGATGATGGTGGTGGGGTTAAGGGAGGCACTTAGCCTAACTCTCTACCTGGTGGTTTCCAATTTTAACCAATTATTCTTAGTTTATTCTTGGTAATTGTAGCTTTTACAGTGTAGCCTGAGTGTGTTCGAGGCTTTCTAAATTCAGCACTGAGACAAAGTTCTAAGTGTGTATGTATATTATTTGTAGGTGACCACACACATATACACATACATTCGGGTGCCTGCAAGGCTATATGCACAAATTCATATATGTGTGTGCATGTTTTTTTGTACACACAATACAAATATATACACATATTTGGGTGTACGTATGTGAATATATATGTGTGTACATATAGATATGTGTATATATACTTATATGTATACATGCATACATACTGAAAAATGCACATATCTTTGGGTGTCTATAGACAGAGAGATAGACATATATGTATATATATGTGTGTGTATATATATGTGTATTTATATATACAATTTATTAAGTGATCAATATATACTATTCCCTGTGCTTTATACTGTTCTCCTTCTACTTTGCCCATTGAAACCTTACCTTCTATATTCCATCTCAGATGCCATCTTATTTGTGAAACTTCCCCCTTATCCCAAACCAGTAACTTTTAAAAAAAAATTTATATTTGAATCTCTCTGATATGTCACTATATAAAATTGCCTGTTGTATTTATTTCTGTATATGTCTTATCTCCTCCCAAAATTATTAAATTTCTTAAGGATAGGGACCATCTTTTATCTAACTTTGTATTTCTAGATGCTGAGATTGCATACAGTAGGTAGTTAATAAATGTCAGTTGAATGAATTTTTCATATATATTTCAGGTGACCCAAAACCACTTTCTGTTATGAAAACATGGGATGGAAAGAAAAAAAAAAACAAAGGCTAACCTGAAATGCACAAGGGGTGTTGTCCACACAATAGACTCTCAAGTTGTAATCCAGGGAGTTGCAGGACATGCAGCCAAAGACAGCCACTTTGAGTTGCTTCACAGCACAGTCAGTAATGGGTTCTCCAGCTAGTGCATATGTCCCAAAGCTGTCCAGGAGGACGTGACATGCAAATGGGTCCAAGAGGCAATAACAGGAAGTTGATTCATCCTCCACTGACATCACCTCCTGTTAGGAAAACAAACACCACGTGTACACACACCACACACACACACACACACACACACACACACACACACACACACACACACCTCTTTCAATTTTAAATTGAGATGCTGTTCAAGATTCATTCTACAAGTCCACATTTTCCCCCCAGAATATTTTTAATGTTTTAATTGGCTTGATGTTTAATACAAATCTTTCATTAATCATGATAAATACATTAATCAGCAACTATAGTTATGATTATGTATGGTGCAATGAATTTCTATTTAATAAGTAATAACAAAGTGTAAGCAATTTTGGCGTTATTTTGAACATCCTAGTATTTCTAGTTATTTTTTTCTTCAGTGTCAAATTAAGAAGTTGTCTTAAACATCAAAGTCAATAAAGGAAATACTTACATTGGTCTGCTTCTGATTACTTTTTTTTTTTTTGGTATCCATCAAGGTAATTCACATTTTCATCATTGTCTGCTTTTGCCTTTTAGCATAGAGACCCCATTAATACACAGCTTGAGTAGGTTCTTCTGCTATATTTCACTACTAAGCAATTAGCTATTTGCAATTTGCAAATTGCAAATTGAAAAACAGAAACCCAATGCCAACTCCCTTAACAAAAACTTCAGAAAAAGCAAACGAAAAGGAAATGATGAACCAATAAAATAACACAAAGAAAGGGAAACTATACTGGTAAAAAGTAAAAAAAAAAAATGTCAAATGAATTATCACATAGAGTAATACAATTTAGAGCTTAAGGGAGACTGTGTTTATGTAGTGGACCCTAGCCCCTTACATAACAGATGAGGAAACTGAGTCTCAAAATGTTAAAGTGAGTTGCCCAAGGTCACAGAGGTAATAAAAAAAGTGGGACTAGGATTCAAAGTGATTATAGGATTTAGACCTAGAAAGTACCTTAGAAATTATCAAACCTGCCCATCACATGTTTTTGGAGGAAATTGAGGTCCCATTGTAGGGAAGTAACTTATGCAAAGTCACACAGGTAGTAAGTAACTGAGCCACAATTTTAGACTGGGTTCTCTGACTTCAAATCCAATGTTCTTGTGCCATACTGTGCTCCTCAATCTAGGATTCTCGCCAAGATATAATATTGTCCATTCTTTAATGAAATTCATAGAATTCCCTATCCCAAAGAAACTTCTTCCAGAAATAATGGCAGTGAGGGAATGGAGGTAAGATGTATTTATGAATTCAGGAAGCAAAATCCTGAATCAGGAGATAGGTGAATGCTAGGGTGCTCTTTTTCACCTGAAGATATGAAAATGGGTTTATTTGTTTTTGTTTTGTTTTGTTTTGTTTTCTTACTAGGTAATCTTTTCATATATCCTCTTCTGGAAACTCCTGAAAAAATCCTTCTCCTTCAGGTGGGAACTAGATACTGGGATCTAAGATGAGAATTACACCACTTTCATGACACCTAACCAAATACAGATATGAAAATGGTCCTATCACACAAGAAAATCACAGACCTGTTTTCTAAGCTAAAATTGACCATGGCTCTCATTCTCTTTTAGCTACTTAATATTGCCCTTTCTCTTTTTCCATCTTTTTCCCTCTCAATCTCTCACACACATTTTTTAAATGACTACTATTTATTTTTTCTTTGCTACAAATATAGATATAACCTATAAATGCCTTTTTCATGTTGGGTTCCCTTCCAAATCACAAGAATATGATGAAACCAAGAGAAAGCCAAGATGCAGAATTATGAAATGGCTTATATGAACAGGTGTGTATCAAACAATTAATAAGCATTCATTAACTTCCTACTAAATTACAGGTCCTGTATTATTGCACAAGAAATACAAAGAAAAAAATAAATAGTCCATGCTCTCGTCGAACTTAGATTCTAGGGACAGGGTGGGATGGAAAATGAATGAATGAATGAATGAAAAGCATTTATTTAGTGCTTGTTAGGTATAGAGCACTGTCCTGAGCCCCAGCAATAAACATACTGAAAAGTAAGACAGTTCCTGCTCTCAAGGAGTTCACCTTCTAATGGAGGAAACAACAAATATGGAACATTTCAGCTGCAAGTCAGATGGAAAGGCCCCATGGTTCTTAGGGGACAGAAGCGAAACAAATGGCAAATGCCTTGTCTTTGATGTCATTTCCACCAATAAAACCATATCAGTGACAGATGCTGAGCCATTTAACATTGCCAAGGACATTGGTGTCAAGAACTTTCTTTCCTGGGTCTTTAATAGCTATGGCTGCAGCACTTGCAGGAGCATTTACCAGCTTGTGTCTCCACAAGGGTTGGTTGTTTCCTAAGATGATGGCTGAGGGCACTGGGCTAGAAGAGAATATGTACATATAAAAATATATACAAAAACATATACTAGTTAATATCGTGTGTTTCTGTGTGTATAAAAGTCACTAGCAGTTGGGTGGATCAGGAAATGCTTCATGCACATGAGGCAAGTCTTGAGGAAAAATAGGGATTCACAGAGGCAGAGTTGAGAAGGGAGTGAACCCCAAGGTGTGGGCAGTAGAAAATACAAAATAGAAGTGTGTGTATGTATGCGTGTGTGCACGTGTGTTGTGTGTATGTTGTATGTATGCATGTAGGTGGAAGGGGGAGAGAGATGCATGGAACAGTAAGATTGACAGGACCACATACTGTGAGAAGGTGAGTAAAATGCAGCAAGGCTGGTGAGGTAGGCTGGGGCTAAGCTCTGAAGGGATTTAAATGCCAAACAGAGGAATTTGTATTTGATCCTAGAGATCATAGAGAGTAACTAAAGTTTGAGTAGGGAATGACATTCAGACTTATGCTTTAGGGAGACCACTTTGACAGCTGTGTGGAGGATGGAGTTGAGAGAGGGAGATCAACTGGAAGAAACTATTGCGATAGTTCAGGCAGGAGGTTATGAATTAGGGGGAAACTGCACGAGAGAAGAAAGGAGGGCACATTCAAGAGATACAGGGGGGGCAGAAACAGTGACATTTGGAAATCCATTGGTTATGTAGGGTTGGGGAGAGTGAGGAGGGAAAGATAACAGGAGATGTGAACCTGGAGGATTATAAGGATGTTGGAGCTGCCAAGAGAAATCAGCAAGTTTGGAAGTTGCTTGATTTTGGGGGGGAAAAGAGTGTATTCTGTTTTGGGCATGCTGAATTTGAGATACCTATGGGACATTCAGTTTAAAATGTTCAATTATCATTTGAAGGACTGGAGCTCAGGACAGTGACTAGTGTGGAGATCAGACAGACAGATGATAGAAATAATAGATCAAAGAAAGACATATGTATGTGTACACATACAGGCACACTCAGAAACACACACACACACACACACACACACACACACACACACACACACACACCCCTCTTTTCTCCATCCTCATTCATCTATCTTTTGCTTTTGGCATTTTGACTCTGTGGCTCGTATTCTCTTTTCTGTGTTTTCTGTAGCTCTACTCTGTCCTGGCTCTACTCCAAACAATGTGACCACTCTTCAGCATCCTTTGTTGGCTCATCATCTATATTATACTTCCTAACTATGAATGTTCCCCAAGCTTCCATCCTACGCCTGCTTCTTTTCTATCTGCTTTTGGTAACCTTGTCAGCTCACTTAGTTTTTAACAATCATCTCTATGCAGATAAATCCCAGATAAATCTATCCCTATATCATCTATATCTAATTCCCATTATCTCTCTTGAGCTTTTGTTGGACACTTAAAACTGGATGGCTCAGAGACAACTCAAACTCAATATATCCAAAGATAAACTCGTTATTTTCCTCATCAAACTCACCATTTTTTCCCAAATTTCCTTTTCTGTCAAAGGAATCATATTCTTCCAGTCTTCCAGGTCCATAACTTCAGCATTATCCTTGACTCTCTACCTCACATATATCCAATTACTTGCTAAATCTTGCCAATTCTACTTTCAAAACATCTCATCGATCTCATTCTATGTCTTCTCTCCACTCACACAGCTATAAACTTAGTTTAAATCTTTATCACATTCATGCAAATTAATGCAATAGCCATCTAATTGATCTCCTTACCTCAAATCTCTCTCCATTACAGTCTATCCCACAAATTGCTGTCAAAGTAATTTTCCTTATTCATAGATCTGGCCATGTGACATCCTTCTCAAAAATATCCAGTTTCCTATTGCTTCAAGGATAAAATACGAATGCCTCTGTTGAGCTTCTAAAGCCTTAACCAGTCTGGTTCCCACCCCTCTTTTTGGCCTCAGTGAATAGTTTTGCTCTGTGATCTTGCCAATGTTGCCTTATTGTTCTTTCTCAGACTCAACACTCCATCTCCAATCTTCATGCCTTTGCACTGTCATTCCCTATGCTTGGATTACACTCCCTCCTTACATCTGGTTAAGCATCCCTCACTTCCCTTAAGATACAGCTTCAGCACCATCTTCCATTGGCCTGTACAGCCCTCCCTCACTTAAATCCAATTCACTTGCATATCATGGAATCACCTCTGTAATGTCACAGTCCTTTTCAAGAAGGAAGGACAAAGAGTAACAATCATCTATATGAATCTTTTTGTGATCCTCCCAACTGCTAGTATTCTTTCCCAAACTACCTTGTATTTTGTATACTTTTATATTTATTCACTTTAAATTTATGCTATATATGTATGTATACACATACATCATTAGAATGTAGGTTTCCTGTGATTAGAAATTGTATCAATATTTAATTTTATTTATTTTATTTTTAATTTATGAAAGAAATCAAGTATTCCTATATCAGTCGGATGATAAAAAGATAGATAATTGCACATTAAAGTACAAATGTATTATATATATAGATATAGATATAGATATACACCTATATTTCTAGCACCCAGCTCGATGTCTGGCATATTCTAGGTACTTAATGTTTACTGATGGGTTGATTATAATAAAGATCTTGGAGTCATCTTCATAGAAATGAGAATTAAACTGATGATGTCATCAAAGCAAAATTATAGAGAGGGAACAGAAGAGAGCTTGGGTCACATTCATCACTAGGGAACTAAATAGTACTTAATAATGTATTCTAACTTGTGGAGTATGTACAGCATTTTGCAGTTCATTCTGAAACTAAATCAGAAGGAGTTTGGGTAAATTATTTTTTTCTAGTTTCCTCCTTAGCACTCAAATCCAAATCCAAATAGGAGAGAGCCAGAGGTAGCTTTCTATATTTGATCCATATTTGGATAGCTGTCTAGTTGTAACTCCTTACTCATTCATTTATCATGGTGATGAAAGGGTTGACTATATTTTGAAAGGTTTATAGAACATATGACCCCAGAGGAAAAGGAACTATTTAAAAATTACAAAGCTGTTTCATGAGACTAGTAATGGAGTTTAAGTCCACTTTCTAGTTTAATGTACTATGCTTCCTATCAGTCATGCTATTATTTTGGGAAAAGAACACTTATTCTCACCTCCCACTTGCCCTGCTGGGTCCTCTTCTTCAAATGAATATTCCAGTGCTCTGAACTGACATCAGCACAGTGGGGTATGGTCAAGGCAAAGGGTGTGGTGACCACCATGTCCGAAGGCCCACAGGTGACTTCAGGACTCAGGAGTACTTCCGATCCATCTGGCTGGAGGCTTTGTTTACATTTGGAGGAAAAGAGGAAACATGAGCCAAAAAGAGGAGTAAGTCAGGGATGGCATAGTCAGGTCTCATTCAACAAGTGGGGCAGGGGAGAGAGGAGTGGTACTTGAGGGTTGAACGTAAACCAAGTTTGCTGCACTGCTCACAGCCCAGAAGGTGGATCACACACATGCAAAGGAATTCTATTTGCTCCTAGCAGTTTTGCTGTAGAACAGCTGTTAAGAAGCTGATGCCTACAGAATGTTTTAAAGCCTGCACATTTCAAACCCAGGGTTGGGACAAAAGGGAAACTGACAAATGCCTGCTCATGTTTGCAGTGCAGAGTTGGGGAAAGGATGAGGGCCGGGGGCAGAACTACCAAAACCCCTCTCCCAGGTGCAGTGCAAGAGTCTTACTGATGGAACACCCCAATCCAAATGTTCAAACGGGATGAAAACAGCTGATGCTGACAATGTTGCCACCAGATTCTTTCCTCCCAGTGATGCTATCGACAATATTTTCATAGTAGTAAATAAGGACAATAACTTATTACATAACAAAACAGCCCTTCAGCTATGCGCAGATTGAGTGTTAACTTCCCTCATTTTGAAAATGTATTTTCTGCCAATGCACAGATACATAGGTTATACATACTGACAGCACAGCAGACAGTTAGTTATAAATATGCATTTTCAAATACATGAATATAGATCTTTCAAATCTCCCTCGTTTGGTGTCTAAATTTAACGTCATCCCACACAAACCTGGTGTTCACATTTTTTTTTTTATTTTGTTCTCTATATTGTGAATAATTCATAATGGGAATGCAGAGTCATGAGACAGATGAAAGAAAATGACAGTTAACAGAAGGAAAAAAAAATCACTTCACTGAATGAGTCCCTATTTCATTTCTCCTTTCCTTTCTTCTATTTCCTTGTCCCTCAGGAGGGAATTGCGACTTCTAGAACAATAGTTAGGGGGAAGACCCTGGGCATCCTTTCCTCTCCCTTTTCCCAATGCCTGTCTGGGTGGTCTTGGATAATCTGCTTCATCTTTCTTTGCTTTATTTTTTTTTTTACTTGTAAAATAGAGGCTTACAGCAGGGTAGAATTAACAAATATTCTGAGGCTCTTGGATGAAAGGAGCAGTATGAGAACTGAGCAAATATTGTAGTTCCTAAGTTTCACTTCCAAAAATGTTAAATCACAGATTCATAGCTAGATGTGAACTAGTCCAACCTACTCATTTTACAGATGAAGAAACTGTGGCCCAGAGAGCTTACATGACTTGCTCAAGATGACACAGGTAGTTACTGTCAGAGCCAGGATTTGAACACAGATCCTGTGATTAAATCCAGCCCTCTTTGCATACCACCAGGTTAGAACAGTCACCAGTGATTGAAAAAGCTACCTCCCTGGTAACATAAAGAAATCTTGTTCCAGTCCATAATGCTGCTATTTTTCTAACAGCTTTTACACAAGCTCATGAAACAAGTTATTCATACTTTAACATCTAAATTATCTTGTTGATATTGTGTTCTAATGATTCCTTTTTTTTACTCTCAATCTCCCTTTCAATCTATATCTTTTCATGTTTCTCTCCTCCTTTTATCTCCCTTCTCCTTCTCTCCCCTAGACATTAGCTGTTGCCCTTGTATCTTGTTAGCTGTGATTTGCAGCTGCAGAAAACTTAAGATATTTACCTCAGCAGGTTCATCATCTCTAGCCCATGGCAGCTATCACATCCACAACTGACATATTCCCTTTCACTACTGCCTCACAAAGCAGTACTCCTGTATAGGCACAAAGGCATTCAAGCTTAAGTAAAGTTACTACAGCCCCAACTTTGATGATTCCTACCCATGCTGGGAGCAAAATACAGGTGAAGCTGAAAACCATCCTGCATTGACTTTCAGGAACCATGATGAGGAGATTAAATGAAGCCACAGGTGATGACTCTCCAAAGGAAACAAGTTGGAGCAGAAGGGCAAAAACAAAGGTTTTTTTTGTGGGGACTAGAGGGGGGCAGGCAAGAGGGGGTTTGGAAAGTGGCCCATTAGCCATTGGGAAGTCTCCATGAACGGCTTAGAACAATGTGCTCGAGGTTTGAAAAATGTAAAATTTAAATGTGAGCTATAACCAGCATGCTGCAGCAGCCGTGGACCACTGCCAGGGGCCATTAGAGAGGGTTAAGCGGTTTCTGTGTAATTGGTGCCTGCATTCATCATGTACAGGAATAGCAGGGATGCTTGTGAGTGACCGATGACAAGCTCTCCTAAAAGAACTATTTAATTGCTTTCAGAGAATCATCCCCTTTGTTGAACATATTGTTCAAACATATGGGAATTTGGGGAATTATTTAATGCCAAATGAACTGAAATCAGCTAATTAGATGAACTCTCACACTCATTGTGAATAGTAAGACTGCTTTCTGTAATAACTTAAACAGTATTAGGAGTCAGAGGCAGTACATATTGGGTATTAAGCAAAGCATGGGATGGGAGCTTTGCATAAAGCAGATACTGGCTATTTCCATAAGTGCAAAGTAAGTAAATCAAGATTTATATCTAATCCCCCTACAGTGAAAATAATGTGAGTGGGTGGAGAGTCTCCAGTGAAGGAACAAAATAAAATCTCTCCGTTTTTCCATGATTAATGATAATTTGCCCTTTCCTTCCTCCTTCTATCTGTGGCAATCAGAGGGCTTTACAATATTAATTAACACTCATCACACACCTGTGGAGGCAGGTGTTTCAAGCATAAGGTCACCACGAAGTCAATCAAACTGATGGGAACAAAACCCAAAATGCCTGACTCATACTCTCCTGCTGTCGTAGATTACTCTGTATTTTACTTCTCTGTGAATGCTTCCTTCCTGAGGTTCTGCCTTGATGCCTTACTGGGGTTTTCAAGAGACCCTAATGACCTGTACACAGACTCTGACTAGGCCAACTCAGGTAGAAGTACTTTGAAGGTAGACCTGGTGGCAGATGATGCGGCTGCTGTCCAAGGACAAAGAAGCTTGTCACCGAGCATTTTTATCAGTCCGGGCAACTCATGACTTACTACCAAAGCACAGAAAACGAACAATCTACCTCAGTGCAGAGAGCAACATAGCAATGAAATAAAAGCATGTTAAAATATTTGGGAAAAATATTTAGAAAAATATCAGAAAGCATCTCACGAGCCTTGGTCTAATAGATGGCGTGCCACCTAGACTTTCTCAAGAAAAAAAAAAAAAACAACAAAACAAAATAAAAAATAGCAACATGACCAAATTTGTGGATCACAGTTCAAATTCTAAGCCATGAATGTAAGTCCTGGACATGCTTTTTTGGTAAAGAGTTTGAAATTGCGAGGTTAAAATTCCTAATTGCAAAAATGCAATTTATCAAGAAAGGGAGATTTAAAAAAAAAAAATCAAACATTTTTTGATAAATGAACACCATAGTTGAGTTGGTATGCTTTTTCTCAACAGTGAGGGGAAAAAATACGTTGTGAAAGTTTTCTGAGATTGTGAAGAAGTGAATTACTAATATCTATAAACTATCATCTTTATTATACAATGTTCTGAAAATCTTGGGCTTTTGGG
The DNA here is from genome assembly GCF_028372415.1 of Notamacropus eugenii. Lineage (NCBI taxonomy): Eukaryota > Metazoa > Chordata > Mammalia > Diprotodontia > Macropodidae > Notamacropus > Notamacropus eugenii. The sequence goes on from NC_092872.1 coordinate 625,885,594, forward strand.
CCCTCCTGTATTATACTAGCAACCCGACATAAAATACCTGGCACTGGAAGGAATCTGAAAGAACTTGGAGTCTAATTTCCTAGTTTTGCAGAAGATGAAGTGAGAAGTTAAATACCTTCTCAAAGTCACCCACAGTAGTAAAGCTAGGATTTGAACTGTGATCTTTTGACTCCAAATTCAGGGCATTTATCACTCTACCAGGATGCCCCTGTAATCGGTCTTTAGGCTGGATGCAATGTTTATAGGAAGGAGGGTTATTTTAGACATAGTGGGAAGTCCTGGCTGTGGAAACCCTGGGTTCTAAAAGCTATATTTAACACCAGTCTTGGTGAAGCTATTGACTTCTTAAAGGTCACCCTGGGAAGGATAGGTTTGTACATTTAAATGGTAGCACTCACTGGGCTGCTGAATGCCCTAGAATAAATCGCTTCTTATTCCTATACTTGGCTTTCTCCATCTTAAAAAAAAGTAAGTGGTACGATAACATGCTTGTGTAGACATATGGGAACTAGAATGACTGGTGCTATAGAAATGCTTACATTTGTTACACTTTAGGGATACCGGAATTTTGAGGAAGGGACAGCACTAGGAAAAATTATGAAGCAGGCAGTAGATGTCCAATTCAATTTAATTGCAAACATTAAGTGCCCACTGTGTGAAGGGCTTTGTCCTAATGTGTTGTTTAATTGTCCCCTCATTTCTCCTTCTGGATCGTTCCCCTTATGCCTAAGTAGGACCCTCAAGGTCCTCAGCAACTCTGAAGTCATGGTCCTTTTTCGGAATGAAGGATAAACAACAACCTTATACAAACCACTTGTTGCCCAGAATGTCAAATTGCAGGGTTTTGCCCAAGTCTCACCTCTTTAGTAGTTTCCTAAAGATAAGAACTTCCTGGCCCCTGTCTCAAATTTCTGACCCCCACTACCAGGTCCTTTTCCCTATCAATGGAAAAGAAGTAAGAAAAGTTGATAGAATTCATGCTGTAGAGTGGCTCAGACCAAAATTCTCATCATTGCTTACTTTCCTAACCCTGGTATGGATAACATATGAAAACCTCCACTCTACACAATGACCACCCAAATGACCACACAAAATGCCAACAGCACATGGAGGAAATCCAGGTCTCATATCTTCACTGCTCTAGCCAGCCTCAATTATTGTCTCTTCTGAGTCCACTCCAAAAATTAGTAGTAGATACTTTCTTCCCAACAAGTATAGTGTAGTTGGAGAGAAAATCTATTATCCCCCTTTTCATTATCTTTCTCCCTTAAATACTTCTGGTGGAATGCCAGTGTAATGAAATGCTACTTACTCTCCTATTTCCTAGAGCTGTGGAGAGAATCTCAAGGTAACCTTCCATTGTTGGTATGAGAGGTTGCCTGTGTTTTCTTCTGTCTCTAGGCTCTATAGTACCTTATTTTCCCTACTAGAATGTGATATTCCTTCCCTTTTTTTAAAATAACTTTGTCCTCAGGTCCATTCCAGTCTCCTGCTTGGGATAATATGATAAATAATTCTGGCGTCAATGACTGATAGTGCCTTAATAGGTTATATCCTCCCAAGCATGCTGTTGGGGGTATTACTACTAATGAAAGCACTAGAACTAGAACTACTGGTGTCCAAAGTAAAAATAGCTAATATCTGTAAGGCCTTTGATGATTTACAAAATCTTTTCATATAAATTGTCTAGCGATTCTCATACCACCCCTGTCAGGTAGGGCAAGGCAAGCTTGATTATCATATTTTATAGGTGGAATAAATAGACATGGAGCAGTTAAATGATTTGTCTCTAGCTACAGAATGAATAGCCTGCAGGGCTAAGGGAATTAAGTTCCAAGTCTTTTGACCTCAAGTGAAACTTCCTGTTTTTATTTTTGCTTTGTTTTTCATCTAACATAATTACATTTTAACAATCCCTTTTAAAGCCTTCTGAAAAGCAACATGATGCAGTGCATAGAGAACTAGGCCTGAAGCCACAAGTACCTGGGTCAGAGTTCTGCCTCTGACAAAGGCTCTCTGCCTTTGAGCTATCAAAACAATACTGTTCTAATACTTTTGTGACACCCTGACTGTGTTACTGTGAGGAAGTCACTTAACCACTCAAGGCTCTAGGCAACTTTTTAAGATGATATATTTTCAGAAAAGTTGATGGCCTGAATTGGTAGCACCCAGGTGAGAGAATTCCCCATATCACTAAAACCACAGGTCTAAGCCTTACTTTTATCCCACTTTTGATACCTTAAACCATAGGGGTGAGTAATGAGAGGAATTTCAGGCCCAAGCATAGGGCCAATGAGAGGAGGCACATTTCAAATGGGTTGGGGAGGAAGCCTTGCTTAAACTCCTTTAGGAAGGAGCCTCCCTACTGCCCCTCTCCATAAGGACAGTCCTAATGGGGATGAAGCAGGACAAGGGATTACTGGACTGAATTATACTGTCAAAGTGAGGTGATACATTTATGAATGTCAAGGCACATTCTGCAGGATAGTAATGGTGAAAAACATGACTTTATACAGGCCTGGCTTTAGGAAAGCAGCTGCTTAATAAGGCATATCTGGGAGAGCATTAACGTTGATTTCTCCTCTGCTCTTAAAATTCAGGAGGCTGCAGCTAGACATGTAAGCTGTCATCTCCATCAGGCCGAAGAGTCAATTCCTAAATTCTACGCTTGTTTTGCCCCCCATTACTGTTTCCTTGCTGCACTAGGTAATTACTCCTCCTTGCTTTCCTCCTTATATGTTATACGGTCTATATTATCGATTAATTTTGGTTTGATCACCTTTACTCAGCAGATCATTCAGGAAATTAAGACAAACAATTAATGATCGTTTTACAATGTCAAACCCAGGTCAATACATAATTAAATCATATTTTAATAGAATGAACATAAAAAGGCAGTTGGATGGGAGCTGTACTTAGTCACCAACCTGGGTATGGGGGAGGATGGGGAGGAGCTCAAGAAAGACAGCAATTCTGTCCTCCCACTACCAATCCAAAAGTAGACACTGAGCTTTAGCTGTTTTTTCTATTGCCTTTAAACTTACCAGCATTTTCCTCCAGTGTCAATTCTGTACAAACCTCAAATTCTTCTGGTTTATCTATTTTTTTGAAACCAGAAGATTTACTTTACCTATGAGTTGGATTAAGTCCCATCAAGACATACTATAGGACCATATAGAACTATAGATTTAGACCTGGAAAAGACCTCAGAGGAAGGGAAAGGGTGGTAAAAAGCATTTGTTAAGCACCTACTATGTGCCAGGCACCTTCCTAAGTGCTTTACAGACTGTCTCATTTGAAGTTGGCAGGACTAGCCCTTACGTTTTGTAGAAGAGGAGAAAGAGGATAACAAAGGTTAAATGCTTTACGCAAGGCCACACAACATAAAATGACAGAACCAGGATTCGAACTCAAGTTTCCTGACTCAAATCTAGCATTCATTCTACTGTACCACTGTATAATAGTGCAACTTGCTTAGAATTGGAGGATGCTGTTGCTTATGGAGGTTTCTTAAGGACTTCTGTATAAAGATATCTTAACTTTTTACTTAGCTTTTTGAGTCCTAAGGAGGGAGGATTTATTTGTTTGCTTATGTAGATGTCTTTGGAGGAGGTGATGAGAGTTGAAGAGGAGAATGGGCAAATGGAATAGGATCAGGGAGAGAGACTGGTAGAGAAGATGAGCATTTGCTTCCCTTAATTTTTACACAAGCCTTTACAGATTCTGAATCATTGAACAATTGTTTATTGTGTAAGGCACTAGAAAGTATCTCCTGATGTAACATGTTGTACATTTTTATGGTTCAGTTGTTTCAGTCATGTCCTATTCTTCATTATCCCATTTGGGATTTTCTTGGTCAAGATACTAGACTGGTTTCCCATCTCCTTCTGCAGCTCATTTTACAGATAAGGAAACTGAGGCAAACAGGGTTAAGTGACTTGCCCAGGGTCACACAGCTAGTGAGTGTCTGAGGCTAGATTTGGCCTCCCATCTCCCTGACTCCAGGCCTAGTGCTTTGTCAACGGCTCCACCTAGCTGTTCCACTTATTAAGCTTACGGTGTATCAAGTACTGTACTAAATGCACTATGAGTATAAATACAAAATCAAGACAGTCATTGTCCTCAAGGAGTTTATATTCCAATGGGGGACACAGCATATACTGGGCAATGGTGAACAGAGAAGTGAGGTATAGTCTAAGAGTCTCAAAGATAATGAATGGACATTAATATGCCCTCTCCATAAGCAATGGTAAGAGTGATTAGATTATAATTCTTGAAGAAAGAGGGGAGAAAGTATGTGGTTTGGGACACTGGGAGAAAGGGGAAAAGTCAGCTTTGGAGAGTGAAGCAATATTAGAGAGTGAAGCAGCTTAGAAGCTAATGGCTTCATCCCCTTCCCATTGCAGTATGAGATTCTCCCTCTGGAATTCTGGGCTCTGACAGGTGAGTTTGATTATACCTTATCTTAATAAATGGGAGTCTTGACTCTTGGCCCTTGACTCCAGAAGAAGCCTCCTAGTCCAGGGGTAGGGGACCTAAGGACTCGAGGCCATTTGTGGCCCTCAAGTTCTTCAAGTGTGGCCCTTTGAATCTCAACTTCCAGGGGATTTGTTGTGTGAAGTTTGGACTCAGTCAAAGGGCCACTTGAGGATCTAAAGTGCTACCTATGATCTCAAGGCCACAGGTTCGCCACCTCTGTCCTAGTCACTGGGAGGGAGACAGTCCTACCTTCTCACTTTTTCTGTTGTTCAGTCATTCAGTCTTTCTGTTATGTCTGACTCCTCCTGACCCCATGGACCATAGAACAACAGATCCTTCTGTCTTCCACTATCTCTTGAAGACTGCCGAAGTTCATGTTCATTGTTTCCATGATAATATCAATCCATCTTATCCTCTACTAGTTCACCTTCATGTGTTGTTTTGCTTCATTATCACGTAAACTGATTGCTGGTAAAGAGCATCTCACTTTTGTGTGTTCATCCTTCATTGCCGAAGAAGACCATGTCATCAGAGAAATAATGACATGACTTGCACTTGACTTTGTTTTGAGTGAGGGAGGGCTGTGCAGGTCACCAGCCTCACTTCTCCTCCAGAGCCATCTGAATCCAGTGACCAGATATTCATCAGGATGACTGGAGATGACCCAGGATGAGGCAATTGGGGTTAAGTGACTTGCCCAAGGTCACACAGCTAGTGAGTGTCAAATGTCTGAGGTGAGATTTGAACTCAGGTCCTCCTGACTTCTGCACTGGTGCTCTATCCACTGTACCACCTAGCTGCCCCTTCTCACTTTTGTATTAGCACAATGTAAGACTTTAATAAATGCTTCAACATTTATCCATTCAGAATCTCAAATAATGCTGAACTAAGTGGCCTAAGTCTTCTCAAGCATGGCCTCTGTTTATCTGGTTAGGAGGGTAGGGCAAAAGAAGAATTAGGAGCAAGGAAAGGAGAGACAGTTAGGTGAAAGTTTGGAAGAAATATTAGATGCTGTTGAAAACTTACAGGGTCAAGTCAAACTGAAAGATTAAATTGTTTACATATGTAAAATGGTCATAGCTTACACTCACATTCACAGGGTATTTATCCATTAATAAATCAAAGGAATCACAAAGCATGTGTAAATCATGAGTTCCTAGGTATAATTTCAACCTCATCTTTCATGCAGTGTCAGAGTCGGTATTTGTCACTGAACCATCATCACACTTCCTTGAAAAATAAGCCAGTTCAGAAGACAGAGAAAATAAGATGGTGGGGGAGGGGGCGGACTCTAGCAATGAATCACTCAAATTTTTGTAGCTTTTAGCTCTATTAAGTTCTTAGGGTTGTTTTTATTTTGTTTTGTTCTTTAGAATACGTATGTTCTGAAAAGGTAATAGTGAGAATGGGAGAAAACAGATGGGCAGTCTGAATACTATATTGCTGTGAACTAACCCCATGTAAAAGAAACCTGAGGCAGGCCTCCACTATGTTCAGTTGCTTCTTCATGAAGGATTTATGGGAAATCATGAATAGGAATTATATAGAATTATAAGTCCCTGAGGGGCTGCGATCGACACAGGTGGAAGCAATATCACATCGATGAATTCCTGGATCCATCAACAAAGAACAGAAGGAGGGGCACAAGGCCCTGTGGCTATGAGCTCTTTGCTCCTAAAGGTTTCTTTTTATTTTACTCTCCATTGCTCATCATCCCTAGTATGAGCACAAGTAAAACTCAATCTTGAGGGATGTGGGGAAAGGGAGGGGAAGGTGTTCTCTGGAAGAATCTGATCTTATCTAACCCATGTCAGTTCCTTTGTTCACTAGCTCTCCTCTTTAGTGTCTGATCTGTAAAATAAAACCTCATATGTACTCATATCTTGTGGGAGGGTAGGAAACTTACTGGGAATTAGCTTGAGTTTATCATAAAAATATATAAGTAGGACCATAGTGCCACTGGCCACTGAGGAGCCCCCGAGGTGAGGCTGAAGTGTGCCTTTTTTCACTGGGCCTTTATTAAGCAGTAATTATCTAGAGTGGAAATTTATCTGTCTTAAATATCTTCACAGGCTTAGTTATTCAATAAAAGAAATGAAACATAAAAATAAAAATAATTACAGTATTTGGGGGACCCTTTACAATGTGCAATCAAATTTGTCTTCCAGTGACTTTTCTTTTATTGAAAAGAGATGCACCTTCCATTCAAATATATTAGCAAACACTCACAAGCCATTGTTATCTTGTCAATTGAATCTTTAATTAAAGCCTCGTTTGGGCCATTCTAATCACTTCCACATTGTGAGCCACTGGGGCTTTAAATGTGCTTTGATGAAAATGACAGCAATTTGTATTTGGTTCCCCCTACCTGGGGGTGGTGGTGGTGGTGATGGTGATAATATAAAGAGAGTTTGAGAGTGTGGGAGGAATAAAGTTCACTTCAAAATAACATAGATCCTTGGTTTGAGAAGATCTAAATGTCCTTTTATCCCTCTTTGTAATTATTATATTTTTCGTAATGATATTATGCCAGGATAACTTGGTGAAATAATGGACCTGATTCTACTGCAGAAAAGGATGGCAGAGTTACAAAGGTGCATTAACCCTTCCCCACCATTAAGATACCATTTAGTAAATTACCTCTTCCATTACACTGAATAGCACTGGGTGGCCAGGAAGAATTAATGTGCTTCCCAAATGGGAGCAATTTACCTCTCTCCCTTCTAACAGCAACAGGTCTTTGTTTGCTATTTAGAAGGATACTTTTGTTCAGGGGACTACAGAAAACTTGAGTCCTAAATGCAAACCAATGTCCTGTCATGGGATAGATGGGTACACACATGTATTATCATTTCTATTCTGCCATTAGGCAATGAGAACGAAAAGATTCAAAAGTATATGTCTCATTTACGAGGCCTCCAAAAGAATTCAGGTGCTTTGACAAGAATGGATAATGGATTTACTTATGGGAAAAGAGATATATTCATTCTGAAATTTTTCACCCTTCAAAGTGTTTAGAACTTTTAGGGATCTTAGACATCTTTGAGTCCAATGTCTCTCATTTGACGTGTGCGTGTGTGTCTGTGTGTGTGCTCGTCTTTTGTTTTTGAAGAGAACAATTTGACATATGAGTAAAGTAGGGCCCAAGAGGGAAAGACCACAAAGGTAGTAAAAGAAAATACTGGAATTTCATTCCAGTTTTTATGACTACAGATCTGGTGCTGTTTTCACTGCATACTGATCGCTGCAATTGTATTGACCTAACTGCAATCCCTGTAAATTGTCAAAATTAGGAAAAACCATTTCCTCGCAGCCAATGATGGTCATTTTGCATGCAGAGAACTGTCTGTGCTGTCCTGATCTAATCATGAGCCCACCTGGAATCCATCATTCTGACCCATGAAATAGATCCAATGATGTGTATAATAATTTAGGAACTTATGCACAGGCTCACACCAGAGAGGGTCACAAGAAATAAAGACAGGCTTCAAGGAAAAGAGGCAGTGAGTAAATTCATGAAAAGACAATTCCATTCTGCCTTTATTCCCTTTTTGTTTTATGGAAATTTCACTCAGGGAGGAGTCCTTTAGTGAGTTTGCTCTGAGTAGATGATTATATTCTAATCTATTTGGCAGGATCTATCTATACACAGGGCGAGAGAAACATTGGTAAATTGAGGAAGGGCAGATTGCCAATTGGGACAGTAGATAGAACACTGGGCTTAAAACTAGAAAGACTCCTCTACCTGAGTTCGAATCTGCCCTTAGACACTTATTAGCTGTATGACCCTGAATAAGTCACTAAACTGTTTGCCTCAGTTTTCACATCTGTAAAATGAAATGGTGAACTATTCAAGTATCCTTGCCAAGAACACCCCAAATGGGATCATGAACTGAACACAAGTTTGCAAATTAGTTTATTTTCTAAAGATGATAAAGTATTTATGTCACTGGTTGTATTTTTTTTTAAATCAAAGGGAAAAAAGTATATTCATAGTATTTGAAACATTTTTTAGTAATTTAAAAAGTATTAAAATACCCCTAAAGTATCTGTGGACGATTTCTAAGATTTACAAAGGTGTAAATCTCCTGGGACATTTTTCACAATAAAGAGGTCAATGTCAGAAGTTGTATGAAGTCTTCCCCCTTTGCCTTGGTTCACAGAATATAGCAATCCACACTAGTAGTCTATTCAGCAGCATTTTGCAAAGCACTTTTTGTTTTCAGAAATAGAAATATTTCTGGTTCTTGTCACATTCCATGTCAGGTCTCAGACTTGTACCTAACTTTGTACCTTAGCCCTCCTCACCTCTGCTTCTTACACTCTCTAGCTCAAAGATCAACTCAAATGCCTCCTCCTATAGGAATCCTTTGCTAGTCTAGTCAATTGCTGGTACCATTCCTCCTCAAATTTTAAATAAATCTTATAATTGTATGTATATGATGTTTCTCTTTTTAGAATATAAGCTCCCAAAGGGCAGAGACTTTTTAATAGTTGTTTCCTGTTTTCCTGATACCTAAACTCTGGCAGATAGTAGGTACCTAGTAAAAATACTTCTTGAATGAATAAGTGATACTATCTACCTTTCAATTGTAGGTCAAAAGACAACCTGTAGCCCAAAAGCTATATTCCAAAAGCTGAAGGTTTTCATGCTTATCAAATCATTTCTGTTGTTATTATCACTCTCACAACACTTTCCTTAGACCCTATGTCATCAGTCCTATTAGCTAAACTTTAAATCTCATCATTGAGTTTGAGAAGTGGCATCAAACTTTCGTTGAGAAGGAACTACTCTGTTATTATAGGTTTGAGGGTTAGGGGAGAACAGAGAGAAGTTCCACCTAAAAAGTCTTGCCAGAAAGCGGGGTGTGTGGGGGGGAAGATTTGAGCAATAAACACAGCAGTCTGTTTTAGACAATAGACTTAGAGGCTTGTTGTCCTCCCTTCAGAAATCTCAGATGTCAGAAGGACATGGACTGTGAGGGCCATAATGTGTGCATGTGTTGAATGGATGCACATAATATATGTTTGTGTACATACAGACAAATGTATGCATACATGTATGTGTACATATATGTGCATATTTATTATATATATACATGTGTGAATATATGTATGTACTTACAAATACAGAACTGTGATTTCATAAGTCCCAGGTATGAGAACTCCCTGTACTAAAGAAGATAAGTATTCTCTAATTTATTGGGTCATTTACAGGTTAAATGACTCGTCCAGGGTTACATTATGTGTTGGAAGCAAGACTTGGACCTGGATCCTCCTAACAAGGAGTCCTGTCCTTTTCCCCCTATGCCTCACTCCTCTTTTTTGTATGACTCTTTAAAGTTCACAATAGCAATATAAGATAGAGGGTGCAGGTATTTAGTTAGTGTACTTATTTTACCAATAAGGATTGAAGAGCCTTGTCCAAGGTTACATCATGAGTAAGGGACTGACCTTTGGATTCCATGTCCCTCTATGACACCATGAAGGTATAGGGAAGGAATGAGAAGAAAATGTTCTCCTGAGCTGGACTGTATTCATATGGCAATTGGGTGGCTTGGGGACTTCTCTAAGCCATGGCTTTGGGGTAAAAGTTGGCATTCTTGTATCAGCACTCTTAGAGAAAATGGAAACTGAATCTTCCAGCTCTTAACATTGGGAGAAGGTCCAAGTAGTTTGTGAAGGAGCAGGAACAGGAAGGGGTCCTATCACCTGGAGCATCGTATGACTGATCAAAGGGTCCCTGAATTGACTTTAACCTCTCCCTTATTACACAATAGTGTTTTGTTTTTGTTTTTTAATGAACAAAAGCTGGCCCATGCTGCTTCCTGGCTTTAAAAGTTCAATTCTCTCTCTCTCTTTTTAGGAGGCCAGGTTAAGGGAATGTAAGAAAAGTCCCTTTTTTGTGGAAAGATGCAAGGTGGTAATACAACAGAACTGGGCTCTTTAAATTTTGCCATAAAAAAGACGATTTTGCATGGAGCTTTTTTTAGTCTACTACCTGTTCCTAACTAAGCTGGATCCTGACCTCTTTCCCCTCTCTTCCATCTTCCTTTCTATTTCACTAAATGGTAGCATTTCACTACCCACTATCCTTGCTTTGGGTTTTATTCCATGATATGCTTCCTGCCTTAAATCAACTCTACCTTCTAAATTTACCAAACAATGTCAAGTTCTTGTAGAACCAGCACCTTTACTTCTCTACAGTGGAGTTTTCTTATATTATAGAATTTAAAGCCAAAAGAGACCTTAGAGATCATATAGGGCAATCCCTTCATTTGGTACATGTAGAAAATGAGAATTACCCAGCCCCAGCTCCTGCCCTGACAAGAAACAGAAAAGAGAGAAGGCTCAAGATCCCATGTGGGAAGGGGCTGAACTGAATGTATAAGTGTTCACGGAAGTCTTTTGAATAAGACCGCTTTTGACACTGCAGATTCCAGCCCAAATATTTGGTCAGAAGTATCCATACAGCAGTGTAATTTGGAAAAAAGAATGAATATTTGTCTTTGGTTTCATGGTATTGCTTCTCAGAAGAAAGCTCCTTACAATAATTTTCTGGTCCAGTTCACTACACTCTCCTATTGAAGTTGTAGGGTAAGGGTGGAGAGCAGGACTAAGGAATGTACAGAATCTGAATTTCACTAACTTATCTTACTGCATCTACGTAGAATATCTGTAACAGAAGTTAGGGTGGGTTTTTTTTTTAATCCCTTCCCTGGATTTATCTTAATTTTTCATCAAAACCCTGTCAAGGCAATGGGGATAGAATATGCAGTTTTTCCAAATGTGCCCAGGGAGACAGAGTGAGAGAGAACTAAAACCCTTCAAATCAAATTTTGGAAATATCTTAGAGACTGGCATGTTGTAGCCACCTTCCTAGGATTAGAAAATATCCCTACTGCTTTTCTCCCCTCCAGAGGGCCTCCTTTTTAAAGAGGCACAGTCTGACATTTATCTGGCTGCCTAATGACTGCTATCCAGGAAGTACCCATGAGTATCTAAGCAGAAGGCTCTTTCAGCAATAATGATTTCACATCATTGTCTTCCCTCAGGGCTCAGGCCTCTGGAGTTTCTATTCCTGTCATGTCATTAAGACTCATATTCATTGTGAATGCAGAAACCCAACTGTTCAAACTATCTTCTATGACAAGACCAAGCAAGCTAAGGAAGGAAGCCAGAAAAGTATGAGCTGATGGTCCATCCCATCTGTAGCCCCAAGGAGTAGATTATACATGGGGAGTGGGGAATAGAAAAGCTTTTTTAAGAAAATAGAAAGGAATCCTCCCAAGCACATGAAATCAAAGCGTCCTGGAAAGGCTACTATGCCAAAAAGGGATTGGGTTTGCTCTGCTTGTTCCCAGAGGGCAGATCTAGGAACAACTGAGGACTTCTCAATGTAAGGAAAAACTTTCTAACAACTTGATCTACCCCAAAGTGGAATGCGCCACCTTAGGAAGTAGATGCTTTTGCATTACTGAAGGTTTCAATGAATGGATGTATGATTACTTATCAAGGATCAGGGTATTCTCAGTCAAATATGGTTGGTCCTTCTAACACTGAGATTCTATGAGTTGTGTGTGATCACCAGCCACCTCTGCTCTAGCTAGGTGTATTCTGGAGGAGAATGATGAGAAAGAAGAATAAGCTGGTAGAGGTCGATTATTGCCCTCAGAAGATTTTTTTTTCTTATCTTACTAATAGGTATTCCACTTTGGCAAGACACCTGGGTTTATATGAGGAAAAGTAATATAAAATCCAGGATGATAATTAGTAATGTCTAGAGGTGGGGAAGAGGAGTTCTTTGGGCTGATGATTTACCTTTTGAACTTTGCTTTTATTTACTAAATGAACCACAGAATCATGGAATCCTGGAGTTGTAAAACTCTAATTCTACCTATACCTTAACTGGAGTCCTCTCCACACCATCACCAACAAGTAGCCACCTGTGCCAGAAGATTTTCACAGAGGAGAAGCCTACCCACTACTTCTTGTGTCAGCCCACTGACAAAAGTTTCTTGTTGATAATGTTTTCCTTATACCTAGCTTAAATCTGCTTCTCTGAAAACCCCAGACACTCCTACTTTGGCCCCACTTCTCCATAAATTCCTTCAACTGGAAAAGGCACATCAACCAAAACCAAAAAATGCAGCATCCTCACTCCTGAGTTTAGAATAAATGACTCCTTGGTTCTTAGTATTGTGAATATGGTTAAGGCCCTTACTATGTCAAGAACCGTAAGAATAGACGTTCAATAACACAGTTTCTCTCAGAGAGCCTTGATCATCACTATCAGCAAACATGTATTAAGAACTGAAATGTTCAGAATACTATCATAGGTACTGGGTGAGATACAGTTAAGATAAGACACAGACCCTGACCTCAAGAGTCTGCCAAGTAATTGGTGCTCATAGAATATGCTAATGAAACTCCCTAATAACTTCTGGATAAGAGATACTTGGTCAAAATCTTATAGAATTTCAATGATGGAGGGACATTATTAACTATTTATTCCAACTCATACCTCCACAAGATCTCCCTACACATTAATGTGCCCAACTATTGGTAACCCAGATTTTGTTTTTCCCCCTCTACTTCAATGTGGAGCCCACCCACTACTTTCTGAGGTGGGGCAGCCCATTCCACTTCTGTCTAGCTCTAACTGGTAGAAACTTGTTTATTTTTCCTGGCCTCAACACTATGTATCTGTGTAACTTTTGCCATCGCTCCTATTTCTGACCTCTGATACCAAACAGAATAAGTCTAACCCTCTCTAAGTCACAAGCCCTTCAAATGCTAGAGGACAAAGTTCATGTCTTCTCATTACTCAACTCTTCTCCAGGACAAATAAATATCCAAGTTCCTTCAAACAATATTCTTTAAACTTGGATGTGAGATCCTTCACTATCCTTTCCTCTGGACATTGTCCAGTTTATCATTAGGTGACCAGCTAATACTTGGAAAGTATCATGAGGATTGAAGATCTAAATATTGTCTGGACAGGAGCCAGAAGATCATCAAGCCCTTTGTTTTGTAAATGATTAAGTTATAATGTCTATAGAGTAATTAAGTTTTGTTTCTGTGATGGTCATTCATTTGATATTACTGGATGTAATCATCGCCAAGAAGTCACCTATTCCAAACCATATCTGGCTGAGACTTGCCTCTACAATATCCCTGATAAGTGGTCAGTCAACCTCTGCTTAAAGACCTCCACTTGATCAACCAAGGTTCAGTACGAAAATGGAACTTATTATATGGAAACACAGGAAACAGAGGGTCCCCTTATAGTCCTACTAGGAATGCACATAGGATACTGTAATGTTAATGGAATTTATGTTAATGAGAGTTAAAGATCTTCCCTGTCCATTAATAGGCATCAGATGGAGCCCATTAAGGGAAGTTTGATGAGGAGAGGATTGTTTTGTAGGAAGGCCCACACCTTTTGTTAATTTCTAATGAGGCACTGGGTCACCGAGAATCATGATGCTCTCTGCTCTGAAAAGTGAATATACACTCTAAGGTGATGTTTTGCTTTGGGGCTTATTCTTGGAAGAAGGTTCATATGCCAGATGAGATTCTGGGTAGCCACTGAGGAGTCCTCCAGCTTTGAAAACTCAGATGTTGGTGCTTCTCTCTCTGGTAATTATGTATGTATATAATGCTCAGATAGTTGGATTTGTCTGTTGATCTGTGATGTATCAGACAGTTAGAAGCTCTGTCTGTTGGTATTTATTTCTCTGCTTGTTTTTTCTCTGTTGGTGAATGTAATTAAAGTAGATTGTTGAGCTGTCAAAAGTTGCTTTCCTTTTTGAAAAGTAGATGCAAGAACCTGTGCTAGTAGGCATAGGTGGATGTGTCAGGGTGCTTGCTGCTACAGAAATTCATGTTAAATTCAGTCATGTTAATGGCCTCACTTTAAAAAAATAATCAAAGTCATGCCATCTGAGGGAGTTTAAATATAGGGGACTATTTTTGTTGTTGAATTCACACAGCACTACCAAGTCTCTAAGAGTCTGGTTCATTTAGGGCTTGGCTCATTTATACCTAGTACACAGAAGCAAGGCTCTAAGAATCTGCTTCAGAGCTTGGCTCATTAATACCTAGTGTAATCCCAGTATTATGACTGCTCTACAAGACTGGGAATATAACTTACAAAAAGGGCAATAGAAGTAAATTGGAAAATGAATCCTAAAAAGAAGAGTGGAATAGACATCCATTTAATTACAGCATAAGAATGTTGTTTGGAGAATCCCTGCATATCTTTAAATGTGGTGGAGATAGAAGGCCCAGTAAATCTATTTCTAATACCTATAGAGTTAAAAGGAGGGAGGAGGGGCAGTGGTGGGTAGGGATGGATTCTTGGCCCTAAGGCAAAGATGAGAGAAATGGATCAGTGCTGTTGTCTGCTCAGCAGAATTTAAAGAAAATGGGTCTTATTTGAACATCAGCTCAGAATGATAAAACTCAGTTCTATGATAGAGTTCAGTATGAAAATGGGTTTCCAAGTGACATCATAAAGCACAGATGACATTAAACCGCTATGTAAATGGCCTTATCTTTTTCTCATCCCTATATGGTTCATTATAGGAACACACACACGATCTCAAATCTCAACAACTTCCTGGCAGGGACAGGAGAAAAGAAAATGGGATCCAGCCTTCAGCAAGGTGTCAGAGCGGCATCTGCAGGACTTCCTCATTTGGCTGTGGTTTAAAATTGCTGAGAAGAGACTATGGATTTGTTAAGGAATCTACATGGCATTTTCCCCAGAGACTGCCCTTTCTTTAGCAGCTAGAGAGCACATCAGGAAACTGAAGAAGGATGCATGCTCTCTGCAACTTAATTTTACTTCCTTGATGTGATAGATGGAGAAAGGCATAGTTCAGAGATCTGACTTCCAGAACAATCAACTCCTTTTGCCTGCTCACTTCAGAGTGAACAGTAATGAAACTGTCCATTCAATAAGTGAATCCCAGCCTCTGCCAGAACTAGAGAAAGGTGAATGACTATGGTTCATTAAACAAGGGTGCACAGAGCTGAAGGTTTTCTTTAAGGAGACAATGGTAAGTCCAGCTAGATTTTCAGTGCACCTGGTTTTGGTGAATTCTTTCATTTTAAAATCTCAGGATATTCTCCATCCCTATGCTTCAGAACCATTTTTATGGGATCCTGTTTGATGTATGGCCAATGGATTATTAAAGGATGGCTACCACGACCCAGTTGAGGGACTGGCTTATTAAAGGAGAGAGGAATTAAGGTGAGCTTTTCATTATGAGGAAGGAGATGACTTAGCAAATGGGAAGTATGTTGAGATACATGACAGGGTAGAGAGCTATGTGTGATGGTATTGAAAGGAGGAAGCTAAATGTAGGCTCTTTAGATTGGAGTAAAGGGAGAGGGGTTGGCAAAGGGTGATTCAAGGTAAGGTGGTATAGGTGAAATTTGATGAAGAGGAAGTCTCAGGATTCTACCTTATTCTTGTTTCCCAATGAGATGTGCAAACAAACAATTGCAAGATGATGAGTCTGGAAGCGTAAACATAATTGACTATGATTGCATTCTTATGTAGGCATATTTTGATGTAAAATAACTGTGACAATGAATGTGAGGTGATTTCCCACCCAGGGAATTCCTATTTTCAAGTCTGGTAAACTGACTTATCTGAGATTTTGAGCAAACCCTTCAAACCTCTCTGAGCCTCAGTTTCTCCCATCTGTCAAATGGAGATTATAAGACACCACCACCTTTTTCAGGCGCCCGAGTGAAGAATCTAGCTCTGCTGACCTAAGGAAATAACATGAGAGCCCAACTTAGTATAGCATACCGACAAAACCCATAACAGCCTCAGCAACAACTGACTGGTAGAGCCTTTCTCTCAATCCCTCACAATCCCTGTCGTTCAGAAAGTTAAAACCATTGGGAACCAACAAATTCTTTTATGGGCACAGCTATCAAGATCTGTTAAAACCATCTGTTTCTCTGGCTGTTTTTCCTTCAAGTGTTTTTCCTTCATGAGCTCTTTCCTAACAATAAAAAAAAAAAATCTACTCTAAAATAACCAAGATGCTATGACTAAGAATGCCAGAGGTACATATCCAGTTTATGAGAGGAATTGCTTCCTAAAGAGGAATTTGGTTCATCTTGTGTGGAGAAAAAGGCAACGTCTCCACAAATATTATAGTAGCAGAAAGAAAATAACCCACCCCTTCATTAAAATGGCATCAGACAAGATTTGTATCTGCTCTCCTAATTGCTGCTGCCACAACTAAAAGCTTAAAGCTTGGAACTGAATTTATCTAGTGAGTGAAAGGGGGCTGTAGGAGCATTTCTTCTAGCCTATAGCAAACCCTCTTGCTGACCTTGAAGGGTGGCAGAAGTTGATTATTTTATGTATTTTTGTAGTACTTATCATTTCAGTCTTTCTGCTCTTTGACTTCCTTTGGCTTTAGAGGAGAAATGAGAATCTTTCCCCTACACAACCCCACCTTCCATTACTCTATCTCTTTATCTCTCTCCTCCATCTGGGTCTTTCTGTTTCTGTCTGCATTGTTCTCTGTCTCCGTGTCTGTCTCTCTACGTCTGTGCTTTCGTTCCTTTCTCATTGTCTCTATTTCTGTCTTTCCCTGTGTCTACCTGTGTCTGTCTTTCTCTGTTACTGTCTATCTCTGTTGCTCTGTCTCCATGTCTTTCTCACTATATTTCTGTCTATCTGTCAGTCTCTGCATCTGTGTCTGTCTGTATGTGTCCATGTCTCTGTCTCTGTGTCTCTCTCTTTCTCTCTCTCTGTCTTTTTCTTTGTTTGTCTGGCTTCTCACTTTTGTGAGAAAGATATGATACAGTCAGTTTTAGTCTTAACAATCTGCTTGAAGCAATATCCATCAATTCTTTGCTCTACCTGAGTAACTTGCCCTTACCACAGTCACAGATGGGAAGCTCTACATGCCTGCATTCTCCTTGAGTTTCCCTTCACCTCTAGATAGTGTTCTTTCCTCTTACGAAGCAGAACTTCATAAGCACCTTCACCTACATCTGCCCCCTCTGTCCTAGTCTTTGAATCATTTCAAATTCTCTAACAGAATATCTACTCCCTATCAGATAGGTCAATGCCATCACATCTTATTTATCTCTCACCTGGCTTCACCTTGGTTGATGGACATATAAATCTCCCAAGAATTCTCTTCAGGGATAGCTCCATGTGGTATAAGTAAGCTCACCCCTAAAATAGAACAAGGTCAAAGGTTATTTCCAGGTTTATCAATTATGCCAAAGTTTGTTAACATGTTGCTGGTATTCAACTAAAAAACAAAGAAATAAACAAATGTTCATCATTTCTCAGAACTTTGTAAATGTACACAAAAGTCTGTACTATCAGGAGAAAGTATTACTGAAAAGGGTTACCTGGAAGAGGAAACTTAAAAAAAAAGAAAAAGAATTCTTTTGAAAATAAATGGTTGTATTAACTTCTTTTCATAAGAACTGTTAAAACCACTGGACTAGTGGGTTTCAAACTCAAACTTCAAATTCAAAAAGAAATTGGGGGCTACTGAACTGTATACACATTAATGCATGTTGATGTAGAAAACCACATATTAACATTATCTATGTTCTGCTGATTTTTTAAAAATTATCATGTTATATATTTCTTATTTCCATTTTAATCTGATTCCCCCTGCACTAGAGTGTTATGTGCCTGTGACTGCATATTTGACAAATTTGCACTGCACCATGCGCCACAGAACATACCAAGCTGGGGAATGAATCAGCTCATTAACCTCCATGAATATTGCTCAAGAATCCTGCTTGTAGGAAACTCCACATCCATTCAGTCTTTGAATTCCTCAGCTAAAATAGTCAAGAGTTTGATCTATGACAATACTATTAAAAGTTTGCTAACAACTATGCTAAAATGGTCATCTAATTTAGGGAACCACTAGGGTGAGGTACTAGCAAGAAGCACTTTATTTATATATTCAATGAAAGGCTAAAGTCTTCCAAACAATATAGGAAAAAGTAAAGCATTATATGAGATTATTATCCAATACATTTATCCATTTGGGGGGCAGAAGCTTATCTCTTTACTACCAAGAATCTCCCATCAAAGTCATATGGCTGTGACATCCAGAATATATCTTTCTTGGAAGATTCAAAATGACAAATAATAACCTAAAGTACAACAAAATGATCATTTCCCTCTAAGGAGTAGCAGGAAAGACATGACTGAGAATATGTATAAATGTAAAAGAAGGCTGGCTAGCTTTATAATGAGAAGGAAGGCCAATAAATAGACAGGTCAAGGGGTTCATTAATAGTAATGCCATGATAATGAACAAGCCAAAGCCCTTCAGTAAACTCAGCAGATCCTCTTTGATTGTTGTACAGGAAGATATGGACAAGAAATATACAGAGCAAAAAGGCATGGTGAGGGTGAGGGTGGGAAAGAGGAGAGGTCAGCAGCATCAAAAAGGAAGCATCACACAAGCATACATACATACATCTATACATGGCTCCTACAAAGTATCATCCAATAACCATGGATTCTTCCAAAAATCATGTTTAAGCTTATATATAAGAATTTTTATTTTGGATTTGGCAACAGAAACCAGCATGGGCAATGATCACTACCATTACTTAAGTTCTTATTTAGCATTTTGCATATTTCTTCCTTATTTTTCCTTAGATGCTTTAAGGCAAAACTTTAGCCACAGCCAAGAAATAAAAGTATTTGTTTCTTAACTATTATCCAATTCAATGGCAAATGGAAAATTCAAGGAGCCTCACCATGGTAGAATAATACGATGTCAGGACAAGCTGTACAAGGAATCAATCCAGTTCCCACATTATTTAGTATTTTGGTTTCCTCCCTTCTCGTTCTAGATGCTCTAAAGCAAATCTTCTACCCTAGCCAAGAAATAAGAGTCTGGGAAGGGCAAAGATTCTCTAAAACAAACTGTCTCATTTATAAGAAGAAATGAACTGGTTATGCACTAACAACAACTTTACAAAATAAAACCTTGTGGTGTTTTCCTTTTCTCCTTGAATAATGTAGTTCTTACCTTTCATTCCATTAGAAGCAAGGCAACAGTACAAAAAAAGCTTTCAGGTTGGTGATTATAATTTAAATCCAGAGATGGCAGCCTTTGCTAATACACTCCTATCGGCCTGTTAGCCACTGTATAGTCATGAAATCTGAGATTCATTGCAAAACAAGTTATTTGTGATTCATATTTATGAGTACTATTCAGTAGCATGCTAGTTATCATCAGTACCTTTCACTGGCACTCAGAATGAGGCACATTTAAATCTTGCTTACATCTTCCTGGCAGAGAGATCCATTTATAAACCAGACCTTAATGTCAACAGTGTCAAGAACTATCATTGCCATAGTTAGGTACCTCATTTTGACTTCTTTCTTCCCTGTTCTACTTTTCTTTAAA
Source organism: Notamacropus eugenii (assembly GCF_028372415.1). Classification (NCBI taxonomy): domain Eukaryota; kingdom Metazoa; phylum Chordata; class Mammalia; order Diprotodontia; family Macropodidae; genus Notamacropus; species Notamacropus eugenii. The sequence goes on from NC_092872.1 coordinate 625,905,510, forward strand.
TACAGCTGCCAAATAAAGTGGCCTCCATCAAGTGCATCCCCTGTTGTTAAGTAGAGAGTAACATACTTAAGGTAGAGATGTGACCACATCACTCAGCCATTTGCTCTCCTCTCCTCCATTTAGGTTCACCTAGAATTCTCTATGTAATAAATCCCTTAGAGTTGATTTATGAACTTCAACTCTCCTTAACAACAGGGCAGCTCAGTCTACTGGAGATCTGAAAAGATACCCCTGTTATCCATAGATAGTTGATTTATTAAGTCAGTGCACAAGAAGCAGTTCCTTACTGGACAATGAGATTTGGAATTCTCCATGGAAAAGACTGGTTCTGGGATTTGCTTCCTCTTTTAAGCCATTGGCGATTCAAAGCAGATTTGCAGTGCAAAAAAGAACATCAGCATGCCAGAATTTACATGAGGAAGGGCTGAATACAGAAAAGGCCTAACATCTTGTCTCACTGAGCTAGATGCTGCTATTTGATAATCTATTTTAAATTTGCTTTTCCGACATACCTAGAGGCTCAATGGGAAAGGCATAATCAAAAAAGATTCTTTTTCATATCAAAATGTCTCAATTGCAAGAAAAACAAAACAAAACAAATTTGGGGTAACCCACAGGGTTCTCTAGACCAGACTTCTCATAATGGATGAGGTTATCTCTTCTTGAATAACAAAGTGAAAACTTTTGCAAAATCCTTGCAGTACATAATTACCAGCTTAAGACTGAAGTGTCCTTTATATTTATCCTGACATTTTGCCTGAATTTATAGATCCTAAAGAGTATTTCAGATTTATCTCAATAAACTGAGAGTCAGCACCAAGTAGTAAACAGAGTCCGTGGACTTGAATCCAGAGGACCTGTGATGCAAACCACTTCAAATGTTTCATAGTTGTATGGCCATTAGGAAGCTTCTTATCCTCTCAGACAATTGATATCCTCACCTTTAATGACAGAAACTCAGGAATAGCTCAAAGACTAAGATGCATCAATTAAATGAATGCATTTTTAAAATCTATTTTATTCCAAAGTGAAATATCTGCTTGTAATTATTTGTATTTAAAGTACATTTTCACAGACAGGAAATATTATGGTAAAATTATTCTTTATAAACTGCACCAATTAACGTTTGGCCTGTGTGTTAACATGAGGATGATATTTGTACTAACTCAGGGCTATTTTGAGACAAATACTATATAAAAGTGAATTATGATTACTTTCAGTCTCCCTATCCACTCTCCTAAATGCATAGGTTTATCATGGTGGTGAATGAAGTCAGTAGAATATATCTTCTATAAAGAGAAAAGGGCCATTTTACAAAGCCTTGCTTTGTTTTCTTTTACTTTTTTTTTTCTTTTCATAGAGGCCATCAGGGTTAAGTGACTGTCCAGGGTCACACAACTAATAAGAGTCTGATGCCGGATTGGAACTCAAATCCTCCTGACTCCAGGGCTTGTCCATTGTGCCACCATGTTGTCCTTGCTTTGTTTATTAAGGCACCAATTGATAACTTAATGTGTAAGTCTTCCTAAAGAAGTTTTCATTACCAGTGTTATTCTGCCATGTTCTGATCAGGAAAGTATACCTTCCCCATAAACACCCAAATGGAAAGATTTATGCCACTCCAAAATGTGTAAGAACTCACATTTATAGCACTTTAGATTTACAAAGTACCTGATTTAGCTGCCATTATATAAAACCAAAGAACATTTATTAAGTGGCCATTTCAAATGATCTAGCCCCCACAAAGAATCTGCTTATCTTAACTTTAATCCTTTTCAGATCCATGATTTCATCACTGTTGGTATTCTGTCCACAGACATAGATCAGAGTCCTTCTTTTCCTGTGGATTACTATGGACAAGTAGTAGCCAGTCTTTGGAGCTTACCCTTCCCTCTGTGTACTTAGCTAAGTTGTCCTCTAAAGATAGAAATACAGCCCTGTACTCAAAACTATTTTAGCTTTTTAGGACCTGTGAAAGTTTGTAATCGTTGGTAGGGCCTTCAATGACCTACTATGGACTATGTGCTACTCTAAGAGGATGACTTCAGAAGATGAATATTTAGACAGTCTCCGATTTTAATGAATAGCAATAACCTAAAAATTACCATTTACATTTCATAATTTTGCATAGCAAACACTTTCAAAAGTGCAAGAAGTTATTGTGCCTTTTAAGATAAAATATGGATGAGAAAATCTCATTTGTGCATTGAATTGGATTGGCTTTATTTCTCCACTGCTTTCACACCCCAGAGAATATTTCAGTCAGTATGACATAGAGACTAGAATGTTGGACATAATGTCAGGAAGATGGATTCAGCTGGTGCCTTGGACATGGGCTATGTGACCACAAACAAGTCCTTTATCCTCCCTAGTCCTCCATCTCCCTATTGAAAAAAAGAGGGGTTATAAAAACTGCAGTACCAACTTCATAGGGTGCTGTGAAATTAAAATGTATGGCCAGATACTTGGCAAACTGTAAAGTGCTGTGCAAATGTCAGATATTTTCATTTCTGCCTTCTAAATACTGTCCTTTGAGCTTCCTTTCTTCTTGTCCAAACCATTCTTGCTGAGCCATATCCTTCCAAGTGTTTAAGTGACCAAGTGTCTTGTTAGACACTCTGAAAACACTCCTTTCATTTAGTTGAACTATTTTGAAATCAAGTCCTTGTCTCAGGTGACTCTCTGAGAAAAGATCACTGGACTCCAAAGGTGTCCAATTAGTTGGTCTGGTGCAAGAGGCCAGTCCTGTTACAGGTTTTATTTCACAAGATAATATACCTGCTGCCAAAAAACAGGTTAGTTTCACATCAGTTTTGAGAAATCTACCACAGGAAGGTGGGCCTAATGACCTCTATCTGATGCTAACTTGGTACTTAATAAAACTTTCAGTTTGAGTGAACTCTCTTTTCAGCAGATAACTGAACCATCATGTCCTTCTTCATTTTCTGAACCAAAGAATCAGCAAAGAGTTCTAACTCACATTGACTTGGGTCTTGGACTTCTAATATATGGCTTAAGTCATTGAAATGAGATCATTGTAGGATTGATCTTAATTCAGAAGGCTCAAAATGTCTGCACTTTTAAGGCATTTATCCTTCAAACAAAACATTCAACAAACCAAGAAACCTACCAACACAAAACAAGTTATTCTCATAGAGGTAGCCCCAGAAACAAAGTCTCTATCCTGAACAGCTTTACAAGGTATTCTTATTTGTACTGATTAGGATGTGATGTCACCTCAGGTTGTCAGATGCCTGGCTATATTTATCATATTAGCTATTGATCAAATTAGACTTTGAGTGTTGTGTAATTAAGTCCCCTAGAAGTGAATGCTACCGTTAATTATAATCTAGTTGCCTATTAGAGGCAGCTAGGTGGTGCAGTAGAGGTCTCAGTTTGAAGTCATGAGAACTTGAGTTCAATTATGAACTCAGACCCTTACTAGCTATGTGACCTTGGGCATGTCATTAACCTCTGTTTAGCTCAATTTCCTAGACTGTAAATGGGTACAATAATTGCACCTACTTCCCAGGGGTGCCGTGAGGATCAAATGAGACATGGTTTATAAAGGGTTTTTGTTTTGTTTTGTTTTTTTCTAAAAAGCTGGGACAATTTACTTTTGTTCAGTGCAGTTTTCATTTATGAATTTCTTGATGTATAGCTGTGAAAAAGAAAACTTTAAAAAAAGCACATTGTATTTCAAACGGGGCTACTTGACTATGCCTTTAAACCAAATCACTCTGATTTTCACTGAAAGACCAAAAAGAGGCCCCAGCCCAAACCACTGTGGTTTATTTTTTAGGTTCTGAAAGAACTGTTGAATGTCCTTGTCTGAAACTTGGAGGGTCTTCACCTCCAAAACTGATATTTTTGTAGTGGTGAAGTAGGCCATCTTTTGTCTCAATTCTTATCTAGCCCTTAGTTATTGTATGAGTGTTGCCTCAGACAAATTGAGACCTGGGAAAGCCAAAGTCGCCCCTGCATTGGGCTACCCCAATCTTATTGACTTGTCTTTCGAGTGGATTTTAAGGACTTTGGAGGAGAGAGTGATGTGATGTCATTGGTCTTCTTCAGGAATAACAACATTTAGGTGGTGCTATATAAATGCTTCTTTCCCTTGTATTATTTCCATGTTTGAGTACTGGAGAAAGATATTCTTTGCATTTTCTTCCAATACCCTGGGAAACTGAATTATATTTAAACTCTAGGGACCCTCTGTGCTCCCCAGCTTTAGTTAATTTAGTTATCCTTAAGCTTTCTTCCTTGCGTTTGTATTCAAGCACCTACGTGATTAGATGGCCCTTCCAACTCTCAAATTCTCATTTTATGATTCTTTGATTCTGGAATAGCAGGAACTAAAACTAATCTTGGTTTGGCCACTTTGTGACTGTTTCTGTAGCTCCGTAAGGAGATAATAGTAACCTCAACGAGAGGAATGACTGATGTAGTGGTTTAAGGAACAAAAGGCATCTTAAATGATCTCATCTGAGCCTGACAAAAGCCCTTCAAGGTGGGTTCAGGTATTATTTTAATTCTACAGATGAAGAAATTTACATTTAGAGAGATTAACTGACTTGACCATGACCACACAGTTACTAAATGTTTTAGAAATGTTTGGAATCCAAGTCTTCTAGATTACATGGGCAGCATTTATTCTACTGGATACATTATCTGAGACAACTAATTTGGGATCTTGCTGTGATCTTGCCCTGCAATATATAACAAGTGAACAGAATGCTAAAATCATGACATACCTGTATTTGGCATCACTAAACGCCCTCCCAGATGGCCAAAAACACCGGTGGTCCTCAGCTCGGTTCTGCTGGGGAGTGATGAGAGATTCTGGATGTAGGGGGTTTTATTCCTGGGATGTATTGTATTAAATCCTCTAGTATTCCCATGGGGAAATGTCCCAGAGTGGGTCTTGCCATGATACTCTGCTCGTTCTGATACTCCCAGGGAAACCATGAATGAGCTCTGGACTTTGACCTTGATGTCCGACAATGGGTTAAAGAGTGAAGACTCCGTCATGAGTTCCTTGTCCAGGGGGTCCTGTAGGCAGATAGGCCCACTGTAGGTACGGCTCACTGTCAGGTCAGGTTGCATGGAGGAATTCAATAGGAGCGAGTTGCCTGGCAAGAGAAAATTGATCTGTCACTCTGAAACCACATGACTTTTACCTTACCACTTTACATCTGTCTTTACTAAATCAGCACAAACCTTTACATATCCAGCAGTTCCTTCCAACAGATCAAGCTACCCACATTCATTCTGAGTAATTGGAGAAGGAGCAACAGGCTGGTCATTAGAGATCAGGGGCTTTGAGAAAAGAGAATTGGCTATATCAGAGAGCCCTTTTAAAATATGTAGTGGGAGGCTTGGAGGAGAGGGCAACAAATGCTTCTGGTTCTCTTTCAAACTAATAATTCAGGTATCATTATTGTTATTATTTTAACCAGAGAGAAAAAAATGAAAATAAAGAAGATTATTTAAAAACCCATCTCCAGGAGGAAAACAACATCTGTTCTTTGAAAATGGCAAGAGATGACAGGGCATGATGATTTGGCAGAGTTGTTTATAACCCAAAGCTTCATCAGTTCCCTAGGCATTCACCTGGGACACTGCAAGAGTTGGGTGCAGAAATGTGACCACGGTGACCAGAACATTATTGAGACAGATAGCCTCACATCCAGATAGACTCTGAGAATTCAGTTCCAGAGAGCTGTCCTGGTATAGTAATAAATAGGGTATGAAAATGCACATTATGTGGCCAAGATGAACTACATGTATCTCGTGAAGGGGAGTAAGGACGTGCAAAAGAGCTTAGATATCTTTATTTCTTCCTCAAAGACCACGGAGAAGGCCATCTTTTCAAAAGGAAAAGAAAGAAAGAGAGAAACAGAAGGAGAGAGAGAAAGGAAGGAAGGAAGAAAAGAGAAAGAAGAAAAGATAAGAAAAGAAAGGGAAGGAAGGAGTGAAAAAAGGAGAAAGGAAGAAAGACAGAAAAAGAAAGAAGGAAGGAAGGAAAGATGGAAGGAAGGAAGGAGAGAAAGAAAGCAACAGAGAGAAATTAGTAACTCATCCATTCCAGTTCAAGAATATTTTCAAAGCCAAATATTAAAAGGAAGTGCTGTGATACTGTTTTGTGATGAAGTATTTTCATGTATTAGTAAATAACAAAAACCCCTTCCTCCCTGTTCCCAACCTCTTCCACAATACTGTTCCCAGTCCGTCAATGTGACAACTTAAATTGAAACAGAGACCACATTAAATAATTTTCCTCTGGGGCCTGACAAAATTCTTCAAAGCAGGATATTTTGAAAATGCTGCAATTCCAGGACAAAGTATGTCAGCTTCTAATGTGTTTTCCCCCCTTTTTCTCTTCTATTGTCATAATTTGTCTGAAAGCCAGCAAGACACCCATAACCCCGACTTCTTTCACGCCCTGTTCTGATGCTCTCGGAAACCAGAATCACAGAGGAATATGAACCAAATGAGATGAAACAATGTTGTAGATCTAAAGACTGCTTGATGCTTCGGTTCTCCTGCTTGAGGGTGTTGCCGCACTTGGGCCCTGCCCAGGAATCTGTCTCAAACACAAACTAGTTTGGGTGAATAGAGGTTGGAGCCTTGCTTTTTCTCAGTGCCTTTGTAGGCAAGGAGAAATGGAGAGTTGGCCACAGTTGAAAGAAAGTTGGTCACAGTCTTAAAGGAGTAGTAGTAGCTAGCAGGGTCTGCTGCTATCAGTGTTCCTAGCTTTGTGGTTATTATTTTTAATCTGAAGTTACTATTGTCAGGACTTCACAAGTTTATTTTTTTTCAGGTAGTTTATATAATGATGCCCTCACTTGCTTTTTGGGGAAAGGAAGTAGTGAGACTTATTTCTTCCAGTTTAGACAACACTGAAATGGAAGGTGACTGGTTTCGGATAAGGATGGTCTGTTGTGCGATGCAATCTGCCAAGGAGAGTTAACTGACAACTTGTCATGAGCCCAGCACAGGAGAGTTCACCAGGTTACCCTTATCATCTCTTCCCAAAAAAACCATTTATCTTTAGCCCCTGGGCTCTTATATTTTATTTAAGCCTTTTCACTTCTCACCTGCCAGGAACTATCATCACAGCATCCACGAATGACAGATGAAGTGTCCTTTTTTTCATAAATGGAATTTGAAATTGTCTATATACTATATGGATGGCAGTGGGAAAGTTTTAATGAAATTTTTAGAAAACTGCATTTTAAATAGTTTTAAAGTGGGCATAAGCATCAACCCTAGTAGCACAATGATGTGAAAAGATCGCAAATTGGGACGTTTGAAGATCTGAGTTTGAATTCCAGTTGTACTGCTTATTAATTGCGTGACCTGGCCAAATTATTTGGTCAGCCATTGACACAAGTGGGGCTTGACCACTGGTCCTCTGATTCTCACTGAAATATATTTTCCTCTCAGTTTCCTCATGTGTGAAATAAAAGGATTGGAATTTACATCTGAATTGAATTCTAAATTCTATGAAAATTAAACTTTTTCCAAAGTATCACAATTCACAGAAATGACACAATATTGTTGTTTTGTATATTGGTGTGACAAAGTGTCAAAATGACTATAAAATATGAAAAAAAATGCTTTAATTTTTAAAATTCATTATAAAACCAAATGCCAGCAAGAACCAATACTTGAAGCCTGAAGCACATTCATTGCAAAGAATCGCAATAGAATACAATATGGGGGGAAAAATGTGCCCTCTTTTCAAATTGATGTGATTTCCCTGTTTAAGATCCCATTGTGCCCTGGGTCTTTCCTCTAAACACTTGTCTTTGCTCATTCTCTACCAGATCATCTGTGCCTTCATGGGATCATAAGATTTGGAGGTAGAAGGAATCTTAAAGATAATCTAATTGATCTTCCTCATTTTAATTATGAGGAAAGAATCTCAGAGAGGGGAAGTCACTTATCCAAGGTCACACAGGAAATAAATGTCATAATTCAAGCCCCAAGCCTTCCAGTGTTGTTTGTCCTATCCCATGCTGCCTTCTTTTGTTTATCCTGTGCCACAGTGGCTCTTAACACTCGATAGAGGATGGAAAGACGAAGATACTGAAGTGACCTCTTCATTATTCTAAAATAGTATATATGTATATACACACACGCACACACATATATGTTATACACACATACGTATATACACACATGTATATACGTATGTGTGTATATATGTATTTATATGTGCATATTATTCTAAAATGAATACATACACATATGTGTATGTTACTTACATGCATACATACATAAGCATTGTATGTTTGATGCTTCCCTTCTCCTACTCGAGGCTGTTGCTGTACCTAGGCCCTGCTCAGGAATCCTTCTCAAATATAAACTCCTTTGGGTGAAACCTTGCTTTTGATCAATGCTTTTGTAGGGAGGGAGAAATAGAATAACCATATAGGTATATATATGTGTGTGTACACATACATATATGTATGCTTCATTCTCGTCTGCCCCATTAGTTCCAACTTTGACTCATAGAAAAGAAAACAAATGGTCCTCTGCTTTGGATATGATTATTATTTTGTTTCAACAAAATTGATTTCCTTTTACCTACCAAAAAAGAAAAAAAAACTTGAAAAATCTGTTTTGCTGATTTGGAGATAGTTGAAACTTGATAATGACGGAAGATTCCATTTCCTCCATAAGGAAATAACCCATTACAAGACTTGTAAAGTCCACTGCTCACTGACTTAATGTCACCTTAGAGGATTCTTTTATGGGAGCCTAGGCCTTGAGCTAATTTGAATATACTACAGGGTAGAGAAGTGGGTTTGTGACTTCATTGGTGTAAGGAACTCCCTGGGGCAGGAAATTGCTTTTTTGAATGCATGTTGACACCTTATCTGCAACTTGAAGCTTTAAATTGAACTGAGTCTAGAGAACTGAAATATTAAATGTTTCTTTTCTCAAGGTCACCCAGCTAGTTTGTGTCAGCAACAGGACTTGAACTCGGATCTTTCTGGCTTCAAGGCAAGCTCTCTATCTGCTATACTATGTTGCCTTAAAACAAGCTATGGAGAAACCAAACTTGTAAACTAAGAAATTAGGAAATGACTGAATTGGTCATGGCTCCTTGTTTCTTCATTCTTGGCAGCAAGTTCCCAATTTTGCGTGCTTGTACAGTGACAGACGACACTGATGCACGTTGTTAGGAGCCTGGTCTCCTAGTAGGTGATGACAATTTGGTGGCCACTCTCAGTCCCAACAGCTACATTCACACCAGAGCAACAACATGATCCGAGGCTCTCGTGAGAACATAGTCTATGGCTCTGAGGAGGACTTGTCAGGAAGTCCCCCGTCGCTGACCTTGACGGACTGTTTTGAAGTTGAAGGTCTGGAAGCCACCTGTCAGTGCAGAGGAGTCAATGACGTCCACGCCGTAGTCACTCTGGCTCCGTCTGTACAGGGTTACGCCAACCACCAGAACTGCCACAGCGATGACTGCTGCTCCCAATCCCGAGTACAGAGCAATGTCACTGGCGTTCTCAATGCCTGGAAGAAGAGAAAGAGAAGCCCTCTATTGGCACATGTAGAGAGAAGGGAACCCAGAAAAAACAGGGGGAAAAGGAGACAGGGCTCAATGATGTAGATAACCCCAGGAGGATAAGGCAAAGCACAGGCTTACTTTGCTCAATTCAATAACCATATTCCTGACATGCTTAGGGTAAATCAAATAGCTATCAATGAACTCACATTGTATTTAAGGGAGTGCTTATTTGAAAGAACACTCTACTGAATCCTTTTTTAAAAAAAGAATCTCTTTGTAATGCAAATAACAGACCCCTTACTATTCGTTTTCCTAAAGCTGTCATACAGGTGTGACCCTGGGCAAATCAGTGCTGCTCAATGGACCTCAGTTTCTTCATTGGTAAAATGAGAGTGTTGAAGTAAATGATCAAATATCTCTTCTAACTCTAAATGCTTTGATTCTAAAATATTCTTATGCTATGTTTTCTTATAGTGGAATGAAAAAGATGGGAAAGAAGGAATATGTCTGTGTACATATACATCTATCTATCCATCTATCTATTGATCTATCAACTTATCTATTCTCACATGTATATGGATGTATCTGTGTACGTATGTACTCAATTAATATAAAGGGTCGCAAGGCATTTGCATCATGCCATGGAGAGAAAAAAAATATCAACTAATATATGAGTTAAGAGATGATAGGATTTGTAAAAGAAAGGTTCTTAACAGCCACTGTCCAAACTTCTCATTTTATAAATGAAGAGCCAGTGGTCTAGAGGGGGAAGTGACCTGGTTTCCTGGTTGCAAATTTCCTGATTCCAAATCCAGTATTTGTTTCTCCAGCCTTTTCCCTCTCCCCCCTCCCACCCCCCCACACATCAGGGATACACAGAGTCTCCCTGTCTGTTGCTATGACTGTAACTACTCTGCTAGAAGATGAAACATCCATTCCCCCATTGTGCCCACAACCACTACCCTAAATCCTTCAGGCTCAGTAGGCCATTGAAATTTGACCCTAGCTCACAAACTATAACAATTACTTTTGTGCTAGAATCCTTCAGCTTGAGAGGATATTGAAGCTTTCAGCTCAAGGCACAACCATTGCCTTTATTTGAGAGTATCAGCAAAGATATATATCTTTCAATGACTCAGAAGATCATAAATTTATAGCTGGAAGGATACTTAAGGGGATCATCCACTCTGACCCCCCTCATTTTATGGATGACAAAGCTATGTCCTGAGGGGTGAAGGACCTGTCCAAGGTCAACAAGTAGGAATTGGCAGAGCTGGAATACAAACCCAGGTAATCAACTCCAGATCAAATATTTGTTTCCACTGGGCCATGCAACGTTGTGGACACTTTGATATCGCTGGGAAAATTATCAAAGGAGTTCCTGACTCTAACTAGAAAGGTTTATTTTACAAGTGCAACCTGTGAAAGAAATTAGTTGAGATAAAGTACTCTGTATCATCTCCTGGGGTAGAGGTTAGATATTCCCTAAAGCAAGTCAAAATCACAAGACTTTAGGTTGAAATTACAGGTACTTTGTTTCTTTCTCCCCCTACCCACTCAAGAGATGTGTATATACTCTCTTCCCTTTCACTAATCACTTTCTTAGCCTTTTTTTTTTGGGGGGGGGGGTCATGGCATGGACCTCTCTGCCAGTCTGTAGAAGCATATTTTTTAAAAAATTATATCTGAAGGAAATGTTAAATTTCAGTTATACCTTAGTGAAAATAAAGATACACACATATGCATATCATATATTATATATATATGTATTTACACACACACACATATATATTTCCCATTCCAATTCATAGACTCCCCCATGAAAAGTATCCACAAGCACTTGGAATGTTCTTTGGTTTGACTCTAGACCAACTATCAATGTGTCCCATCTCTTAAGCAGATTCAAAATGGCTCCTGTAATCCAACATACCTGATTTCACCTTACCTTGGACTTTTGTCTCTGAAAGTAGATGTAATCTTGGGCAGTGTAAGAAAATATGAGGAGGTTAAGTGCCACCTAACCACATAATTAATCTTCTTTCAGATTACTTGGTAAGTAGACTTAAAAGGGCCCAAAGTAATTACCATGTCACCCAAAGTCTGGCTTAGTGGATAAAATAAACCCATCATATATTTACCCTGTAATTGTATGCTACTTACTATGCATTTTACTGCATCCTAATATGGTACTTATGTTATCAAATGAGTAGCACTTAGCACACAAGTAAAGTGAATTTATTTTAAACAAAGTCAGTGGACTGTAAAATAAGGTGTTACCAAATTAACAATGAATGAGGAATTCAAGCTGAACTAGTTCTGTCACAGGGCAATAAACAGAAAGAAAAAAGACATTGTAGCATTCAGAGAAGGTAGTCAAAAGGAACAGGAGCTATGAGGGCAGTGGCCCATTTGGCTCTTTTCCCACCCAGAATATCCTGCAAAGGTGAAGGTGGCAGTAAAGAGGGGTGAGAAGTGGGCCCCCTTCAGTCTTGTCAAAGGATAGGACTGAGTAGCAAAGTAGTCTGAGGTAGGAACACACAAGAAACCTGGTTCACAAGCCCTCAAAGGGACCTTACTGAACATGCAGAGCAGAGGTGTCAAGCGTGACCACAGGCAGCCCACAATATTACTGACTGTGGTCTGAACAAGATTAAAATGTGATTTGGAAATATCTAACAAAATAAATGAAAAGATAATGAAACATAATGTTAATGTATAATTTTCTAGGTCAATATGTGGCTTACGGGTATCCTTATGTACAGTTTAGTGCCTCACCCTTGCCCCATTCATATTTGAGGTTGATACCACTGGTCTAGAGTACATTATGGCCTTCATTCTACCAAAGAAACCAGGGCTCAAAAAGAAAAGTTAAATGATTTTCTCAGTCACACAGGGAGGAAGAACCATGATTGGAACCTATGTCCTCTGATTAAAGATCCAAGACTCTTCGTTCTTCCATGTTGCCTCTTGTTTATGTAATCTAGGGCCCCAGAAATGTATTACAAGGTTATCCAGTGAAGCGGGTGAACAGTTTCCCCTTATACTATTTTCTCTCTCCTTTGCTTCTTCCCCTCTTCCCAAAACTATGTCCTCTGAATAAGGAGGACAAGGATACAGGAAACAGAACACATTAAAAGCAGTGACTGAAAAACTGAGACACTCTAAGCCAGGGGCTGAGGCCTGATAACGGCAATTCAACAGAAGCACATTTGTCAGATTGTTTTTCCCCCTCATTCTGCCTTCCAAATCCTTGGGTAGTGCTGACTCATGATGCTGACACCCTCTGAGGCTATATGCAGGGAGAATAGAGCTGGGTCACAGCTGAAAGCATATTGACAACTAGCCCTGGTGAATGTAGCTGAGATATATAAGAGGAAAATTCAAAAGGAGTTTCTGGCTTCCCAAGCTTCAAGGCAGGACTGACAAAAAAAAAAAAGGATTATCACAATTAAATGGTGCTTACTTGGTGGAGTCAACACCACTGGCCAGAATCAGCCAAGAGATACAGGGACAGAAACGGCTTTTGTCTTTGGCTGTCACTAATGTCCCAAGTTGGTGTCCACCGTTTTCATGCTTCCTTTACCCACTGTAGTCCACTCTTCCCAGCTTAGACAAAAGCCTGACACTGGGGCAACGGACAAAGCATGCAGAATGAGATGCACATTTTGGACATGGTTAATGTGGGAATTTATTTTGCTAGACTATGCATATGTGTTACAAAGGTTAATTTTTTCTGTTGTTTTTTTTTTCACTTGGGGGAGTGGAAAAAAGTGAAAATAAATGTTTGCTAATTAAAAAAAAAAACTAAATCGTTTTTAAAGGGAAAAATAAAGAATTTACCAACTCATTTACTTTGAGTCTCAGGTGATTCATAAGGATTGATATGATAGTTTTCTTGGGATTGTCTGAGTTTTTTGAAGGAAAAAAAGATCCTTTTTCTTATGGCATAAGAATGTAGTCAGTTAAGAGGTAGTTTGGGGACAGAAACCCTGGAAATATATCTACAGAGGCCACAGTTTGTTCCAAAGGCTGACCCCTGGCACCATCCATCAGAGGTAGAAGTCATAGCATCAAGGCAAACTGTGTTTTTCACCTAGCAATGATTCATTGCTTCATGATACTGTAATAGTGATCATTTACATGGCACTTGAACTTTGCAAGTGCTGTATTCCCAAACAATTCTGTGAGGTAGGGGCTATTATTATCCCTACTTGTTTGAGTGAGGCTGAGAGAGATCAAATGATTTGGTCCAGGGTGACATAGCTACTACGTGTCTAATGTGGGATTTGAACTGAAGTCTTCCTGGGTTCAACCAGCTCTCTTACCCACTTACCCATCAGGTTGCTTTGAGAGAAAGAGGTTAATGAAACTGCAAGAATCCATGTTGTGTGCTGGTGCTAGGTGGCACAGATAGAAAGCACTGCACCTGAGTTCAAATGTGCCCTCAGATACTTACTAGCTATGTGACCCTGGGCAAATCATTTAACCCCAATTGCCTCAAACAAAACATGATGCAAGTGATGGTAGACTATAATCACATTTTAATAAATTATCTTCATGGCTTTCTGTATGTGTTTGTCCTTCATTGCCGAAGAAGACCATCATGGCTTTCTATGACCAAAATAGAATATGTCACTCGGTGACCTGTCTGGTGACAACAAGTTTCTCCCTATTTAGCCAGGAATTATTCCATCAGAGGCCAATAACAAGGCTTAATTAAGGGAAAATGCTTGCCTACCTAAGAATGACGATGACAATCAAAAACCAAAGTCATTTTGTTTGGATTAGTCCTGCAAATTTGGAGGGCTCCTTTAGCTAAATGATTTTTTTATTTTTAGAAACACAGAGCTTCAGTATTTAAGAGTTAGAAGGGTTTTCAGCAGCCACCTAGTCAACACATATAGGAAGGGAATCCTCATAATAGTATAATTGAGAAGTGGTCACCCAGCCTACTTGAAAACCTCCAAGGAGGGTGAACCTGCCTTCACTGAAGGAAACCTATTTCACTTTGGTACAGCTCTAATTTTTGGAAGTTTTCCCTCATAGCTAGACTAAATTTGCCTCCTTGAACCTTCTGCCCACTACTCCTGATTCTGTCCTTTGGGGCAGAACAGAAGCAACCTAATCATCCGTTTCCTCATATGAAAAAGACTTTTTTTTTTTTTTTTTTACAGTTGGGCAGGGAAAAACATATATTTAGTATGGGTCAAAACATTCTTTTCCTTGTTCTTAATATCTGAGATGGTTATGGCATGTATTCAAAGGAGAACCATGGAGAGAACTGGAGATTTGGCACCAAGTATCTATGAGGAGAATCTAATGTTATTAATCTGGTAGGAGAAAAGGATGACCTGCTAATTATTTTCAAACGCAGGCAATGCAGGATAGTGGAAAAAGAACATGTGGCAAAAAAACTAGATTTAAATCATAGCTAATGGGATCACATTTTTATAGCTGGGAGAAACCATGGAGACCAAACTAGTCTGAACATCTCATTTTACAGATGAGAAAGAAAGACACACAGAGGCCAGGTGACCTGCCCAAGGTTACTGAGGTAGTAAGTAGCAGAGGTAGAATTCAAACCCAGGTCCTATTACTTCACCTCCAGCAGTATATAGGTTGTTATCTATGTGACCCTGGATAGCTCATCCCTTTCCCCCCCACCTCCCCAGGGACTTCTTACTTTCCTGGGCTTCTCAGTTTCCTTATTTTAAAATGAGCATATTAGACTAAATTTCTCAAGCTCCAAACAATTCTAAATTTTAGGACAACAACAAAGGCTATTATTCAGAAGACTGCAAGCCCATATTTGTGGGTGATCGTGATTCTTAATATTAAAAATAAGGAAAAAAGATGATACACATGGAAATGGGGATCACAAACCAGAACCTGAAAGAAAGAATGTGGGTTTTCACTACTATAAGTGGTGGATGGTTTCTACTTTGGTTAAATATAATAAATACATTTTCTACTGTGAACATAATTAAAAATTGAATTCCATTACTAAGGGAAAGTTTTACATCTCCTGTTTGGAAAGTAGGGAAAAAAAGAATTGACCTCTAAAGATCTGGGCTCAATCAGGTGTACTTATCACTATGGAAAGGGGAATGAGGACACAGCATATGGTGCTGAGTTATTTTTACTTGGTGAATTCCTGAAGAGGAGAAGATTCAGGAGCAGCAGCTTTTCTTTGGCAAGCCACACTGTCTCTGCCTTTGAGGAGTGCCACCCATCTAAGGGTGAGGTTGGGAGAAAATGACCCCTGATCTAATAGGTGTGTCATTAAGGAATTTTGCTTTTATTTTTTAGGAATCTGGAATTAAGTCTCAAAGCTAAAGAAGGAAGGGAAATTGGAATGACTTTTATATAAAAGCAAGTGACCTAAATATAGAGAAGAAAAGAGATGTAGTGGCAGGTGAAATAATAACAAAGTCAATAATATAATAGCACTTTAAGTTTTGCAAAGTGTTTCACAAATATTTTCTCAGTTCATCTTCACAACAATGGTCCGAGGGGCTATTCTCAGGCCACCTTTTTACATTTTAAGAAATTGAGGCAAACAGGTCAAATGATTTGTCCAGGTCACATAGCCAGTAAATGTTTGAGGAGGGATTTGAACACAGATCTTCCTGCCCCATGTTCTATTGGCTAAACCATCTAGTTGCTGGATTGGGAGTAAAGATCCTAATTCTGCTGTTTACAACTTGTGTGTAAATCAGACAAATTCCTTCACTTCTCAGGGCCCAAGTTTGATAGGATTATAGGTTTAGAGTTGAAATGGACCTAAGATGCCATCTAATCTGGTCACATTTTTTTTCTTTTTTTCTTTTTTTTTTTTTGTTTTTTGTTGTTGTTTTTTTAATGTAAATAAGCAGGTTAAGTGACTTTTGCAAGGCTATGGAGAGAGTGAAAGTCAGATGAGGGATTTGAGCCCAGGCTCTCTAACTCATTCACCACAGCACTTTCCATTGCACTTCCTCACCTGTTCAATAAAGAAATTGAACTAGATCTCCTCGAAGGTCCCTTCCGACTCACCATCATGATATCTAATGGCTACATCCATCCCCCAAATTCTACACCATTATATTGACAAGTATGACAACTTTCTCTGCCACAAAACAATATGGTGCAGTGGAAAGAATGCTGATCTTTAAGTCCGAAGGCCTGTGTTTGAATTCTGGTCTGTTATGAATAACCTTTTTTTTTTCCTTTTGCCAGTTGATTTAATCTCTCTGTACCTTATGTTCCTGATGTGGAAAATGTTCTCCAAAGAACATTAGCCCTAAATCTATGACCCTAGGTTCATATTCAGTCATTCTCAGTGATCATTAGTAGTCTCTAAAGACTGAACAAATAATAAGCTTTGTTCCATTTCTTTTGCCTTTCACTATTTACTTTTTATCCATATTCCAAATTTGGGGACAATTTAGAATGTGAAAGACATATAAATGCCACCTATTGCTTCAAACATGCTTCCAATCATGTTGTAAAAATTGAAATGTCTTTCTTTGTACAGAGAATCCTTAAGAGTGCCCTTTAGAAATTCAGCCTTCTCTCCTATCTCTCCCAACATACACAAAGAGCTTGGTTACTGCACTCCCCCCCAAGCAAAGATCATATGTGGGTGGTTGAAAGAGGCAGTGAGGTACTCAGGTATTCACATGATAAATATTCACTGAAGGAGGGGGAGGAAAAAAGCCAACAAGACAGGAACAGCCAGCTGTCATCTCAGAGATGAAGGGAAGAAGGTAGCTCAGCGGTAGTTGGGACAAAAGCCTTTTGCCAGAAGCAGAAATGCTTTGCAAGAGAAGGCTTGGACCAAAATGCTGCATATTGTGCCTGAGAATGCTATAACTGGGCTATCTTTAGGTATACTTCTAATTTTTTTCACCAATTAATTCATTCATGTCATTCTTCCTGCAGGTAGCTTTTTGAAAAAAATAACTGAGCTGGTTAGCGACTGACTTCTGTCACCCAGATGACATTGGACCGGTTAAGGAGCTAGCATGATGCTCTACTGTGCTAAGCTTGTCTGATGAACTCCCTGCGTACTTTTATTTTCAACAGGGATTGGTCATTGGATTTGTGTGAGTCAAATAGGGTCATTCATCACACTAGGCCCTGTTATATAATAAAAAGCCCTTTCCTTAGGGGAGAGGGAGTTGACTTGTAGTAAGGACTCACGTTGCTGAGTTATTTTACGCAGTGAATGTGAATGGTTTACTTCCCTAGGGTGATTCCTCTAAACAGGCCAATACCCAGGAGCACACGCAGTCCTTGGGGAGCCACACTTCTTATGACTCAGAAGAGGTTCAACCTCTGTAAAAAGTCATTTCTTAGATTGACTCCAGAGGTGAGTACCGTCTGCCATTCCAAACCAGCCATATTTTACTGCACCTCCTGACATTGTTACACAACATTTATTGAAAGCACATTTGATGGTAATGAAGTTTCTATTAACTATGATTAAATCTCATAAAGCACCTGAAGATAATTTAAGATGTGCAGAGGCAGAAAATGAAACATTCGGTTTAGTACATTAGGAAACGTAATTGATTAAATTATCTCATTTACAATAAGTGCTTTCATGAGCTACGCAGGGCACATATTTCCCCCAGTTTGTCATTACAGTTTGCTCACAGATCGCTTAAGACTTTACTTTTCTTTTTTAGACTTTCTACCAAATCGACGCCGGGTCCTCGTCCATCCTCCGGGTGCTGCACAAGACTCTGATGGATGCTTCCTGTCTGGTAGGGCTTTTCGAGGATCATGTGTTGGGCTATTTATAGGAACAGGTTGTTCCTCAATTATCTTCATAATTGACTTTGATTTTGCATCAGTGATAATTCACAGCATCTGAAGCCAAGGCCTGTTTCTATAGAGTGTCCATGGACCAGTACTCTTAACCCACTGTAGCTTCAAGAATGCTGCTTGATCCCTTGAGGAACATTTTGCAGTCACATCGTTTCTGTGCAGAAATTATTTTTAGAAAATCACAAATTAAAATAGTTTAAATGCCCCTGTTGCAATATCCAGCAATTATGTATGATGCTCAGGAGTGAGAACCCCAAGCGGAAACTAATTCAGCAGTCCCCAAGGACTAGGAATAGTTACTGTGGGGTTTATAGCTAAAAGTACAGATGTAACCAAATTAGAATGGCACAGGACACACAAACTAAGCATGAAATCCTTTTTCAAAACAAAACAAACACATTCCCTAAGTAACTCTCATGTTGGCTCCTGCACTGATGCTCATGATGTTTAATGTGCACCACACCTGCACCAGCAGATGGCATCTGTACTGTGCCCAGCAGGAAGTGAGCTGTCCCTTGCTCTGATGTTTGAGCAGAATGGATCTAAGCCTTGCTGCAGGGTCAAATGCTCACACTTCTCACACGAATGAAGGAACAAAACAGATGGCCGTTAGGGCAAAAAAAAAGAAAAAAAACACAAACAACCCAATAACAACCTTATCGCAACAGCTCAAAACTAAACTTATGTACATGTGACCTTGGGGAAGTCACTTACATTTTCCAGGCCTCAATATCCTCCCCTGTAAAATGACAGGGTTGGACTAGCTGAGTAGTAAGGCCCCTTCTAGTTCTAAAATTATGACCCTCTATTAAGTGCCACCAAAATTTGGTTTCCCCAAGAGAAGTAAGTTGGTTACAGTTGTCTTCTAGGAAGTATTCTCCAAGAAGTAATACCTTAGGATATGCTGTAAAGGAAAGAGTATTGGACTTAGAGCCTGGAGACCAGGGCATAATCCCATTTGTGACAATATCTGGATGACATGGAGCAAGTTTACTTATGTTCTCCGAGAATCAGTTTCCTCATTAGTAAAATGAAAGATATGGAAGAAATATTGAATAAGTTTCTTCCACCCTCAATAGTCTTATCTTTTATAAATATGATGGATATACTAGACCAATATCAAGCAATAAAGGAAAGTAAGGAAAAGCTTTCTTTGGCCTGCTTCCACATATCCATGTACCTCCACTCTCAGTATCCCCTCTCATCTCTTCTGGAGGTCATCCTTTTGACATCACCCCAAGGTCTCTCTCATACCTGTGGACCCATGGCCTTTTTTGAGAAGAGTATTGTTGATATAAACCAATAAGGAGGTATTTATATCCTTTCAGAGCTCTCTTGAAGACTGAAAATAATTAGAAGTTCAAAGAAACGGAAATCTTTAATGCTGAGATTTCAGGTCATAAAGGAAGATGTAACTGGGCAATTTATGTTTTCTTTCTGCTCTTATAATTATACTGCACAGAGAGAAACCAGTCCTGGGTTATCATGTCTAGTTCCACCTAAGGCCAAAGTCCACAAGCAGTCTAAGATACAGTGCTATTTCTATTATCCTTCTTTGAGTTCAGCTTAATTGCAGTGCAAAACTATGGGAACCAATCTTCTTAGTATACTACCCAATAATAATGATACTAACAACAACAATTATTCATATCTATTAATACACTTATTGTTTTAAAAATCAGTTGCCACCATCCCAGTATGGTAGATAGTATAATTATCTCCCTTTTACAAATCAGCAAACTGATGCTGATGAATGTCAAATACCAGTTATCTCTGCGTCATGCTGCTTACATTCTGGACATCAACCTTTTCCCTCCCACTCACTTGCCCCAATATCAACCCTGAACTCTGTTCTTGTTGCAGGATCTTTCCAGAAACCAGGCCTCCATGCCACTTGGCTTTCTCCTTACTATGTTTTCAATAATCAGACCATTAGCATCGTCCTTCAACTCTATCCCTCCCCCGACCCTGCCACAAAAGTGGAACTACCACCTGGGTTTCCTGTGTCTGATATGGAAGATTTTACCTGACCTAGATTGGGACTGGACTGATTGCACTTCCCAGCCATCACCAGGCCGTACACATACCCTCACCTCCCACCCATTGTCTCCTTCCATTCCAGTGCAAAATCCTTAGGGGTAGCTTGCTGGTCTTTTTCTCATTGATGTTCAGCTTAGTGTAGGCATTGGACATAGTTTTAAATAATTGTTCTTTCTAACTAGACAAGTTACTTACCATGAGTAACCCAGCTAATGTCTAAGCTACGATTCAAATTCAAGACTTTTGATTCCAAAGTTAATATTCTTGTACTCCCACCCCATGAGTTTACTACTTTCTTCCTCCAGCAAACCTTAGGACTTGGTTCACTGACAGCACCTCTTTGTCTGAATCTAGCTTCCAAACTACCTCCACAACAGGTGATTTTTTCCCTTTCTTGGAAATAGCACACAACTCATCTTTTTTAGGTGTTTTTCAGATTTTACTATTTAACACTAAAAAATACAAAGGAGTAGGTTGGAAAGAAGGCAAATAACCATAAAGGAAAAATTTATAGATTTATAAAAGTCTCAACAGTCAAGCCTGCTCCTCCATACACATGTACCAAGAACTAAGGTTCAATCTTTCATCATCTCTAGTATTTTCTTTACTGAGCCCTTTCTCTTAAATCTTACTTCTGAATCTGCAGGCTGATACCAATGTTTAATGAACTAAATGTTATACCTCAGGTTTCTAGCTAATGTCATTTCAATCTGGAAAGTTTTGTAAATATCTTAACATATAAAGAATCTATTTTCCTAACTCTTGGTCCAAATACAAAAGGCACTTCTCTTCCCTCTCTTTCTAACCCTGCTGAGAAAATTCTTCTCCTATGTTTCTGTCATGTTAGGATTATACAGTAACTTACCTTTCCTAGAGGGCAGCTAGGTGGTGCAGTGGATAGAGCACCAGTGAAGGAGTCAGGAGAACCTGAATTCAAATCTCACCTCAGACACTGGACACTCACTAGCTGTGTGACCTTGGGCAAGTCACTTAACCCCAGTTGCCTCATCCTGGGTCATCTCCAGTCATCCTGATGAATATCTGGTCACTGGATTCAGATGGCTCTGGAGGAGAAGTGAGGCTGGTGACCTGCACAGCCCTCCCTCACTCAAAACAAAGTCAAGTGCAAGTCATGTCATCATTTCTCTGATGGCATGGTCTTCTTCAGCAACAAAGGACAAACACATACCTCTCCTAGACTTATTTCCCATGGTACTTTTGGAAGTCCTATCCTCCCTCTTTCCCTGTCTCTATTGATGAGAAAGCCCATATCAGAACTGGCCTCCAAAGATGTCTTTTTCTGAACTTTAGCCTGCAAGAAGCATATTCATTTTCCTTTCTCAACCAGTGATCCAACTCCACTGTTACTTTGGCCCATGCTTTTTGGTCTAACTGGTTAGTCTGAAGCAGATTCCTTAGATATATTTCAGTAGCTTATTTTATGATGAAATCATCTCCTTCACTTATTTCTGTAAACTTAGGATCAAGATATCCTGGTTCAATTCTCTCATTTTACTCTCGGAAGATCATTTGGTTTGATATCACAAAACTAGGTCTTTGTGATCTCTTCGCCTCGCCTCAGTCTTCCCCATGATGCTCCCAATACTGTATCTCTTCCAAGACTGAATTTCTTTCTGTTCAACTCCTGTGCACCTTGACGAAATTCCCCTTGGTCTCACCTCTGGTACATTGAGACAACTGGTATACCCTTGAGTCAACAAAAGTTGATACCTGCTCCTAAATTAGATGAACGTCCAACCCCCTCTTTCCTCTTAGAGGGCTGAATTGATGCTTCCTTCTTCAGGGGACAATGACAAAAACTAGTCACATAATGATAAGATTTTTACAAAATCAGGGAATGACTACATGAGGTCAAGTGACAAAGATACCACCATAATTCCTCCCCTCTCCTCCACGAGGAAGCAAGCCTGTGAATTAGGATCTCACATCATCACAGCATCTCTAAGATTGTTAGAGTACAGTCTTTTCTCTTGTTATAGGGGGAGACTCCTTTACCCATTTATCATGGATACACTGAGAAACCAGACTTCAGCCACATTTCTGGGGCTCTTCCTCCTTTTCCACTCAATCTCAAAGAATGAAAGGCTTGTTATCTGTCAGTTGTAAGAGACTGTTTTTATGAAAATCCACCACCAAATATTTGTTAATTTCAGAGCTACAAGTCAGAGATATAAGCAACGAGAATCCCAGGTGGCAACTGACAAGAAATAGATTTTGAAGTAGCTAGAAGCAGGGAGAAGGATTTACTTTTATCATTGAGGGGCTGGAAGTGGAGTGAGAGAGAGGAGAGTGTCTTTATTTTCAATTTAAAACCACCAATATGCAAGAGCAAGTCACATAGGGCCCTACGCCTTTCATACAACCTTCAATTTTGCTCAGCTCCTACACAGATAACAACAGTGAGGCAGCAAATATGAAAATAAATTATATTCACAAGAAGAAAAACAACTTACTTTGGGGTTTTATTTCATGAAGAGGTTTTTTATCTAAAGGAAAGAAAGAGAGAGAAAGAAAGTTGCACTTAATAAATTTATATGGAGCAGATATATTTCCTACATCACTTCTGTCTAACTCTATAAATGAAACATTTTCTCCTTGTTTGCAGAAAATGTGAATTATGTTGTTCATGGTTTTATTTTACTTATCTTAAATTTTTTTTCATTTCTTCCTCCTCTAAAATTTCTTCCTGGGCAATTCATTTCCTTGCTCCACTCCCATTTCCCAAGCCCAGCTTCGCCCCGAGGAATATTGGGGTTTCTCTGTTATATTTCTGAATGCTTACCAGTGTGCTACTAGCAGTGGGCTTGCTGATTTTTATATGCAGTGAGATAGCTATCTGCTCAGGTAAAGGATATCATTTCACTCTAGATGATGATATAAGTAAGGAGCAAATGAATACATATTTAAAGGAATCCTGCAGTGGTCTATAGTAATCACTAAGAGGAAAAAAAAAGACTTCAAAATCACGCACGCATATAAATTTGCTGGAGCAAACAGGTGTGCATACATTTGAACTCTGATTTTGTTTTTATTTAGTTTTTAAAGAATTCCTAGTATTCCATATTCCCAATAGCTATTACTTGTCAATATCTATACTGTCTTTCTCAGTAAGAAATCATACCATTTCATGAGCACTTGTGAACATGTTGCTTGGGGATGAGGGTAAAACAAAGGTTCTTTCCTTTGGCAAGGCAATTAGGTGGCACTACAATGCACAGAGGGCCGGGTCTGAAGTCAGGAAGACACATTTTCCTGAGTTCAAATCTAGCTTCAGACATTTACAAGCTATGCGACCCTGGGCAAGTTCCTTAACTCTGTTTGCCTCAGTTTCCTCATCTGCTAAATGAGTTGGAGAAAGAAATGGCAAAATACTGCGGTATCTTTGCCAAGAAAATCACAGTTAGGGTCACAAAAAGTCAGACATGAATACAACAACAACTGTCATTTGGTATTATAGTTGGGACTTGCTAGCCAAAATGCAGGCTAAATTCAATTCTCAAACTCTTTATCCCACCCCCAAACCATTTTAAAGCTCTTAAAAGCAGGAAAAGTCTATTTCAATTCCATACAATTCAATAAA